>NC_057863.1:265699731-266301160 GCF_019393635.1 Dromiciops gliroides | reverse complement strand
GCATATTCCTATTGTAATAGTTTATCTAATCCAATTCATTTTTATTATGGTTCATCCACTTTTTGGTCAGTTTTCTGTTTATTATCATCTTGAACTAATTGGTAAATGTAATAAAACTTAACATTCATGAATTATAAATATGGATTGTCTTTTTTCTCCAGGAGGAAATGCAAATATTTGCTTTATGTATTCAAACTATATTCTAGATTCAGTGACAGTTAAAATATATTCTTCTTAAGAGGACAAAACATTTATGAAAGTATTCCTTTTAAAAAAAATAGTAGCCTTTTAAAGCATAAAAATAGATTCGGGGAGGTCCTCTCTGAGAAAAATTGATATTGGGAAAAGGTTGCTTGAAGTAAATCCAATTTAAAACAATATCTCATAATAAATATAGTAAAAGGGGTTTGATTAAAACTTTATCTTGAAAAATGAAACTAAAAATTGTAAATTAAGTTTATTTCATCTTGTATTTGAGAAAATGTAGGTTATAATTATCACTATGCACTATTTCTTAAAATTAATAAAGGTGGGTATTAATCAATCAATCACACTCCACTTTGGACAACAAGCACTTAAGTGTTTTGTTGTTGCTCAGTCCTTTCTGACTCTTTCTGGCCTCATTTGGGGCTTTGCTTGGCATAGATACTGGAGTTTTGCCATTTCCTTCTCCAGCTCATTTTACAGATAAGGAAATTGAGACAAATAGGTTTAAGTGACTTGCCCATGGTCACACAGTTACTAAGTGTCTGATGTCAGATTTGAACGCAGGTCTTCCTGACTCCAGGCCCAGCCCTCAATTATAGCTGCCCTATTACTAAGTACATACTATGTGCTGAAGATATGAAAAAAGGGAAAAACAGTCCAATTTCTTTCTTATACTATCAATTATTCATATTGTGTCACCTTAGGAAATTAAGAGCTACTTAAGGCTTACTGACTAAATGATTCCCAATTGATCATCTCAAGATAAAGCACAGGAATGGAAAGAGGGAGGGAAGGAAGGTTCAGCCTATAGAATTAGAGAGAATCCACCCCTGACCTTTCAGAAGTACCTCTAGGACACATTGTGGTAGAGATGGTGTTAAACTAGGGCTTCTTAAACTTTTTCCACTACTGACCCCTTTTCAAGCATGAAATTTTTACGCGACCCAGGATACATAAGCATGTAAAATATGTATACTTAACATTTTACTGTTACCAAATTTTTCAAGATCTCCACATTCAATTACTCGACCCCATTTGGGATATAGACCCACAGTTTAAGAAGCTTTGGGGGTTTTTTTAATCTTTTTTTTTTTTTGTAGGGCAATGAGGGTTAAGTGACTTGCCCAGGGTCACACAGCTAGTAAGTGTCAAGTGTCTGAAGCCGGATTTGAACTCAGGTCCCCCTGAATCCAGGGCCGGTGCTCTATCCACTGCGCCACCTAGCTGCCCCAGCTTTGTGTTTTTAACAAGCTTTAGGGCCTTGACTCATCAGTGGGAAGAGTAGGGATAAGGATTCTCATAGTTTATATGGACTACAAATAAGACTGGTCTGGGATAAAATTGGGCCCTTTACATTTGTGGAGAGATTGATTCTCCACCAGAAATCTCTTATTCTATACTCTAGAGCCACTAACAAAAATTGACAATTGTTTTCTCTTATTTTAAAATGAAATTGTACAGCAGTCAGTTTTTCTGCTGCATTTCCTAAGTGAGTCTAATTTTTTGAGATGATTTTTGCAGGTTTTTCTATTTGTTGTTGTTTTTTAAATGTTTGCTGTATCACCAAATCCTCTTAGTATTTTCAAGTTAATATAAGTAGAGTTTACTTCCCTAAAATTATTAGTGTCTAGCAGTTTGCTAGAGCATACCATGACAGTTTGTAAATATTCATATTTTTTAACCATTAAGCAGACCTAGAATTCTTGCCTTATTTGTGATTTGGGTCCAGAACTTCTCTGAGATCCTTCTGGACTATAGGTCCATAGTGTTTTCCTGTTCTCAGAACCACCAAATTGGAACTTAACTGATTTTGTTTTTAACTGAGCCTGTTAATACTGGTATTGGGTTAGTTTGGAATTCCAGTAGGAGTGTCCTTGAAATGTCATGGATCCATTGGGAGGAATTAGATGCCCTTTGAAATAGGGATGCAGAAGAAATTTAATTTTCCTTAACTTTTAATGAAATTACTTATAGCATAGGGAACCCTACAGGAAATTTGCTATGCCCTGTGTAGAAAGGAGCACTCACAAAATTTTGTTCAAACCCCAACTAGGATGGCCCTATCCATTGAGCATAGGGTTTGGTTTGGTTTTTAACCCTGGACAATTTGGTTTCTCACCTAAGCATTAGAAGCTCACTTAAAGTTAACTAAAGTCTCCTATTCCCTGTGGAAAAAGCCCCCACATGCTCAGGTAATTCTGAAATGGAACAAGCTTTCCTTGCAAGACAGAAAGCTTCATGTTCTTTTCTTTTGTTCTCCTTTATTGTTTTTGGATTAGGGAAAGCCCTTTTTGAAAGCAACAGAATAGGAAATAGCCAGTTAAGACTTTGTAAAAATGATGCTTGTTAAATTGTGCCACCATATATTTGGAAAGTTGGCAGAATATGAATTACTGAGTTTGGTTATAATTGCATGAATACTCTTTACTATGAGACACCGTAGAAGGTATTCAAAAGAGAAATGCAATATCTCCCTAAGTCACTAAAGAGCCATACAAGATTTGACCTTTGACAACACATTCAAGTAAATTTGATGAGGACAGCAAATATTAAAACTGACAGAAGGGTGTAAGGGTGAGGTTGAAACTGCTCCACTCCATTTTAATCTGATAATAAAGATAGAGACCTTTACTGGTCTCTCACCCTGGTTATTCTTTACCCTGAGGTCACCTTCCCCCATTTACACTTCATGTATTTTATAATGCAAATATTTTGTTTACATGTTGTCTTCCACATTGGACTGTTTTTCCCTTTTTTTATATCTTCAGCACATAGTACTGTACTTAGTACATAGTATGTACTTAGTAATAGGGCAGCTATAATTGAGGGCTGGGCCTGGAGTCAGGAGGACCTGAGTTCAAATCTGACCTCAGACACTTGACACTTACTAGCTGTATGACCCTGGGCAAGTAACTTAACCCTCATTGCCCTGCAATAAATAAATAAATGAATGAATGAATGAATAAACAAAAAAAACAAACAAGTAAATAAATAACCAATGATTTGGGGGAAATCCAGAGTTCTCCCTTTGTCTGTAGTACTCATTTCAAACATCAGTCTCTTGAAGGACTTTACTAGTTATACATTCTTCTCTTATCCATACATCTGACAGGTATAACTTTCTGTACTCTTCTAATTTGCTTATGTCTAAATTTTGCCCATTTTGACCTTATTTTAGTAAATGGTGTGAGATATTTGTCTATACCTAGTTTCTGCCGAATTGCTTTTTAGTTTTCCGAGCAGTTTTTGTGAAATAGTGAGTTCTTGCTCCAAAAGCGTTTATCAAACACTAGATTACTTAAGTCATTTGCTACTGTATTGTGTACCTATTCTATGGATCCACTTCTATTTCTTAGCTAGTATCAAATTGTTTTGATGATGACCACTTTGTAATATAATTTAAAATCTGGTACTGCCAGATCACTTTCCTTAATATTTTTTCATTTATTCCCTTGATATTAGAGTTTGTGAGCTTGGTAGTTTAGAAAGGACCTCAGTGTCTGGAATTGGTTGCATGACATGGGAGACTCTGGCACAGGACCCACTTAGCATGGTGTAGCCTCATCCGAGAAACTTCTATGCTTTATAAACAAAGAATTGAAGTAGATCAAAAGAAATGTGAGATACACACATTTGGAGAAACCAACTCAAATGTTCATATGGACTATTTGTGCCTGATTTATGGTAGAGCATTCATAACTTGTATTAGTCTGATCAGTCACAGATGGACACATTGTAACTTGACTCTAACAGATGTCATTTTGGTCTTCTTGGAGAATGAAGGGCAACAACTAACCAACTGTATTGTTAATTTTACTTGTTTTATTTTATTTTATGAGAGCTATGGCAAATAATGCAAGCCCTTAGTTTTAGATAGATATTATTTACCATGTTAAGGAAATATACATTCATTCCTATTCTTTTAAGTTCCTATGCATTTAAATTTAATACTTTGGAACAGAGATGTCTATTTTATTTTGTCCAAAGCCTTTTCTGCTTTGATATAAGCATGTAAAATCACAGGATTAGTAAAAATCTACAATTTTTATTATTAACGTGGTCTGTTATGTTTATGGTTGTCTTAAAATTGAGCTAACCTTGGGTTCCTGACATAGATCCAATATGTTAATATTGTACAATCTTTTAAACATATTGCTGTAGCCTCTTGGCTAACATGTTATTAAGTATTTTTGCACCAGTATTTATAGTCTATAGTTTTCATTCTCTTCTTTATCTCTCCTCATTTAGGTATCAAGACTATACTCATCTCCTTGAAGAAATTTTGTAAGATCTCTTCTTTCCCTTTTTTTGTAAACAAATTAATATGGAAATTAATTTTTCATGGAATGATAGATTTCACATATAAATTCATCTACTAGATTTTTGGGGGGGAGTTCATGGCTTAATTTATATTTTGGAGAATTATATAAGTTCTCTACTTATTCTCTTAATCTAGATATTTTATGTTTTGTAAATATTTATCTATTTCATTTCAGTTATGAGTTTTGCTGGCTTATAACTGAGTAAAATTCTTTCTAATAATTTCCTTTATTTGTTGTGACTTATTCCTTTTCACTTTTGATATTGGCAATATGGTATTCCTGTCCTAAAAAAAATCAAATCATCCAATAGTTTGTCTATTTTATTAGCTTTTTTCCTCAAAACAAAACAAAACCCAACTTCTAATTTCATCAGTTCAATTTTTTCCAACGTTATTTCTCTTTTTAATTTTCATAATTTCTATTATGGTTTAGTTGGAGGTGGTTGATTTGTTGCTTTTCTAGTTTTTCAGTTACATGCTTGTGATAATTGTAAACTTTATATTGTTGATGTCATAATAGTTATAATTTGATATATTTATAATGACAGGATTCCAATATGGAATCACTTAGGCTAAGTGGTCCTAATGCCCTTAGAAATTTATGGACAAAACATTTTGTACCTTTCCACTGTTAACTCTATGTTAGGCATATGAGGCTTGCATTTTTTTTTTATTGTTTTTGCAGCTTTTTGATGCCCCCTCCTGTATCTAGTATTGATTACATGTTCTCAACCAAGCCTATTCTTGGATATATATTCTTGCCACCAGAATCCCAACTCGGAGTGTATTTCTTCTCCAGCATAACATATCTCCTTCACCCTCAAGCTGGGGTGAGTTTTTTACATGTGGGAACAAACCTGTCTGTCTGTACTGCCACAATATATGTGTCTATGCTTTGTTTTGCCTACTTGTCACATAACAATAAAGCTCATGATTGCATCATTTTTCGGCACACCAATTTTTTAGAAATCCCTAACCTAGGCATTTGCTTTAACCTGAGCTATGAGGCCATGCAAAGGAATACTCAGTTCATTTTTCTGGTTTTTCACTCTTTTATTATTAATTTATTTAGAGATCTAAACTTTCCCCTAAGGATTTTATCCCCCAAACTTTGACATAATTTTCTCATATAATTTCTTTTGTTAAAATTATTTCTTTCTGTGATTTTTTTACCTTTGATCCACCAACTTTTTAGGATTAAATTATTTAGTTTCCATTTAAGTGCAAATCCTTTAAAATACCCTTTGTGATTATAACTTTTATTGCTTTGTAATGAGAAAAGGATGTATCTAATATTTATTTCCTATTTTCTAGATTTATGAGATTTTCATGCCCTACAAAATCAGTTTTTGTGAAGACGTCACACACAGCTCATGAAATAGACAGGGTGCCCCAGCTTTTCTAAAGTTATTTTCAGGTCTTTAAATTTTTCTTTAGCTTTTTATCAGATTTGTCTGCTTGAAAAGGGCACATTGAAGCCCCTAACTATTATTGTTTGCTGTATATTTCTTTCTGTAATTAGATTAATTTTTCCCCTAAGTACTATTCTATTTGGTGTATGTATATTGTTGATATTGTTTATAGTGCCTTTAAGAATAATAATGACAGGGGCAGCTAGATGACGCAGTGGATAGAGCACTGGCCTTGGAGTCAGGAGTACCTGAGTTCAAATCCGGCCTCAGACACTTAACACTTACTAGCTGTGTGACCCTGGGCAAGTCACTTAACCCCAATTGCCTCACTAAAAAAACAAAAAACAAAAAAAAAGAATAATAATGACAGCTTATATTTATAGAGCATTTACTAAGTGCCTGACTCTTAAAATTATTATTTCATTTGATCCTCACAACACTCCTGGGAGGCAGGTACCATTCCCATTTTATAGTTAAGGAAACTGACTCAGATGGAGCTTAAATGCAGGGGATTAATTGCAGGGGGTCATACAGCTAGTAAGTATCTGAGGTCAGATTTTTAACTCAGGTCTTCCCGACTGCAGGCTTAGCACCTTACCCGCTGTACCACCTAGTTGCCTCTCTATAATAATAGCAAACTAGCATTTATGTAGGGCTTTAAGATTTACAAAGTGGGGGGTGGCTAGGTGGCACAGTGGATAAGGCACTGGCCCTGGATTCAGGAGTACCTGAGTTCAAATCCGGCCTCAGACACTTGACACTTGCTAGCTGTGTGACCCTGGGCAAGTCGCTTGGCCCCCATTGCCCCGCAAAAAAACAAAACAAAACAAAACAAAACATTTACAAAGTGCTTTATAAATATCTCATTTGATTGATAGCATAATATAGTCTTCCTGTTTATCCCTTTTAATGAGTCTATTTTTATTGTTGCTTTGTCTGACGTCATGTTTGCTACCCCTGCTTTTTTGTGTTTACCTGACACAATAGATTTTACTTTACCCCTTATAGGCTTCTTTAAAGACTTTAGATTGCTGGAATGGAAACTAAATGCAAATAACTAGCTGGTGTTTAGACCATTTATTGTATTTGAGGAATCTACCAGATTTTTAGTTACACATCTACTTTCCTAAAGATATATTTTGGGTTTCTCCTATAGGGCTTTCATAATTTCATTTTGTCACCACATGAACTAAACTATGAAGTAGATATTAGATCAATGACTTTGTGCAACTGTATTGCATTTAAATATTCTGGTTCTTAATGATAAGCATTCATTACCATATGGTAAGCAAATTCACATTTTTTGTGATCATTATTATCCTCAATTTTTAAATCCATATGAGACTTTGATTATGGGAAATTACCATTTAAGAAATTAATTGCCTTCACCCATGAGAGGAATACATACAAGAGCAGGCATTGGACTGTCACAGAAGGGCAGACACACTCAAAGTCCAGGTACTGCACTGCCTTGGGAAAGGCTGAGAGAATGGCTATTGGCAAGAGTCAAGGTTGTATTCTTTTGGTTTAATTTTCCCCGACATGGCCAGGCTATGCCATCTCATTAGACACCTGACTTCAGTTACCCCTGTGGAAATTTATTTTGATTTGGGGACTCTACCTTTGGGCTGAGATTAGAAAGCCTTAGGCCCTCAGAGTCTCTTCTGTGTGGGAGGTGCTGGTGCCCCTCCCCCTCTGCCTCAGCTGAGCCAAAAAGCCCCGTGGGCTGTATGAGACGCCAGGTCAGACAGCTGGGGGGAAAAAGCCCCCAGCTCCCTCAGACCTGAGCGGATCTATCCCAGAGATCCTGGGCTTGTCCAGGCTGGGCTCTAGAGTAGCCTGTGCTGAGGCACGTGATGCTCAAGCGTCCCCCCCAGCCCCAGCTGCAGCCCTAGCTGGCGGATTAGCTTGGGGTCGGTGGGGGCGAATAAAAGCCCCGAGATTTGAGTGGAGAAAAGGAAAGTATATATAGACCTGGGAATTAGACTCTGGGAGGCCAGGGGACAAGATTAAAGGGCAGCTGACAAGATTAGAGAGGCGGCAGAGGGCAGACTGATGGAGCAGACAGACAGACAGAACAGGAGGCAGCAGAGAGCACAGAAGCAGTCAGCACAGGGTACAGGTTGAAGAAAGCAAAGAGTAAGAGAACAGTAAGGAGAGGAAAGTTAGAAGCAGGGGGATAGACAAAGTGAAAGGGGCTTGGAGTTAGAATAAAGGACCTGAGTAGTGAAAGTAGAACATACCCTAAGGCAAGAGGCAGCAGGGCCCTTATTATATTAAAAAAGTTCTAGGCGCAAAAGGTGGGAAGAGACCGCAGGAACACAGGTTGTACATTTTATTTCCCTCTATTTTTATGTTTAAATAGTATCTCATAAATAAACTCTGCTTTGATTATTTAGTTAAGAGGCTTCTTGATCTTTTTTTTTTTTTGGAAAGGCTTTTTATTTTATTTAATTTTATTTATTTATTTTTTTGGTGAGGCAATTGGGGTTAAGTGACTTGCCCAGGGTCACACAGCTAGTAAGTGTTAAGCGTCTGAGGCCAGATTTGAACTCAGGTACTCCTGATTCCAGGGCCGGTGCTCTATCTACTTCGCCACCTAGCTGCCCCTTGATCTTTTGCTTATCAATTTTGGGAGTGGAGCAACGTGGTAGAACTTTATAAATGGCCCACATTAAATTAATAGCAGTCAGATAGCCAGTTAGTCAACAGTCTCAGATTAAGTACCCCAGTCAAATTAGGCCCCCCAAATTAGGCCAGTAGTTCAAAATATTTCTATACCCCTTCTATATGCTTGATGTCATAGACATCTTAATCCTATGCATCTGATTAAGACTGACTCAGTTATTTCTCTGTTCTTTTATGGTAACCCCCATGATAAATACAGTGTTAAATTTGGCCTTGATATCTGCTACCAATTATATTAGATCCTTTAATTTCTCATAATGGCATGAAGATAATTAGACAGATGATGCAAAAAGTGATGAAATGAAGTTTTTTTTTTTTTTTTTGCGGGACAGTGGGGGTTAAGTGACTTGCCCAGGGTCCCACAGCTGGTAAGTGTCAAGTGTCTGAGGCTGAATTTGGCAGATTTTTTTTTTTTTTTTTTTTTTTAGGCAATGGAGGTTAAGTGACTTGCCTAGGGTCACACAGCTAGTAAGTGTCAAGTGTCTGAGGCTGGATTTGAACTCAGGTCCTCCTGAATCCAGGGCTGGTGCTTTAACCACTGCGCCATCTAGCTGCCTCCTGAGGCTGAATTTGAACTCAGGTACTCCTGAATCCAGGGCCGGTGCTTTTTCTACTGTGCCACTTAGCCGCCCAAAATGAAGATTTAAAAAAAAATTTTCTTTTCTAAATTAATATCACAATTGTTTTCTCAATTTATCCTCCAGAGCGGGGAGTGTAGTAATACTAAGTTTTAGAGAATGTTTCAATTTTTTGTTTTTATTATATGTTTCATGTTAAACAACTAAGATTCTGAATTTCCTTAGACATGTTTTTTGAGAACTCTCAATGTTTGATTTGATTATTGGCAAAGCTATTTAAAGTTGTGTTAAACTCAATTTTGTAGGAAATTTTTCTGGCTGATTATCAACATCTGAAATACCTGAAAGACTTCCATTCCACAACTACACCCAGAGAACATCCCAAGAATCATCTGTGAAAAGACTTCCAAAGACTTAAATGGACATTTTCCTGTTTTCCTTTTCCACATTGTATATACTGTTTATAATGTCCACTTACTAAAGGAGAGTGCCCCCTTCAGTTTTTCTCTATGATGTCCACCTGCTAAAAAGGGAGTGCCCCCTTTTAGCCTTTGTTAATGCATCGCTCAATTTCTTTTCTCTTTTTTCATTCCCTTTACTTTGTTAGTTATAAGTGTCTGTAATGTTATTGCTTCATGTAAGGAAACGATGTTTCTTCACATGAAGCACAGCGGGGGAGTGTGAGAATCAAAGCTCTGCTCTTAAGCATGTGGCCTGGCATCTGGAATTTACTTCTATAGAACTACCTGTAGTCATGTCAGTCAAAGCTACCAGCCAATTAGCTTGGAGCTGTGTCTTTTTCGTCCAGAACTGGCTTAGTGGTGGCAGACGGAGAAAGAAGGGTCCCCCTTTTCATCCAGAACTTTGGTGTGGTGGGGGACTTCACGTGGACAGCTAGGAAAAGTAAGGGTTTCTCTCTGGCTATACCAAATAGATCTAAACTAGGGTTTTCCATTCTCTCTCTTCACTAACTTCTAATACTCTTTAATAAATCATTAAAAGCCTAAACTCTTGCTGAATTTATCAGTAAATCTTAGCCAGTTCCCCCCCAAAAAACTGGGGGGGGGCAGATTAGGACCCACATTATATTTTAATGATTTTTTTTTTGTGAGGCAATTGGGGTTAAGTGACTTGCCCAGGGTCACACAGCTAGTAAGTTTCAAGTGTAGGAGGTCAGATTTGAACTCAGGTCCTCCTGAATCCAAGACCAGTGTTTTATCCACTGTGCCACCTAGCTGCCCCCACATTATATTTTAAACATCACAATCACCAGACCCCCAAAGTTTATTTTTGCTTTCTCAAAACTGTACATGGTTGTTTTTTATGGTTTGGGTTTTTTGTTTATTTGTGGGGTTTTTTGTTTGTTTTTTAGAATTTTAGATACTAACAGCAATCACAGAAAAAGTGAAATTGTTCACTAGATTTTGGGTTAATGTCCTTGTCTAAGAGAATATAAATCTTAGTTTCCAGAAGAAAGTGTTCATTGCCTTAGACTGAAATACAGCTATTCTAATGATTGAAAACAATAACAAACCAAGTGAAAGCAAACTAGTTTTTCCACCCCACAGGAAAGTAACAGTTATCTAGTTACATATTTTAGTTCCCAAAAAGTCATATTGGACTTCTTCAAGGTTTTGAGAATTCCAACTCTTGACAGTAGTCTAACATGGACTGGAACACTCAATTAGATATTGACACTTTGTCCTTAAATAAGTATTGGATTTAAGTATCTTGTTCCTAGGAGAAAAATTTCATTGTCTTCACTTGAAATAGATATGTTCCACATGTCTCTTTGAAAGTTTAATGTCTTCAAAAGGTAGTGATGAAGTCAATTAAGAAAAGCAGGTGCTGGGGATAGATTGGTTCTATTCTGAGTGTGTAAAGAGGGGAAAAAAGGGAAGAGAGTTAAAAAAGGAACACCTTAGTCTAGAAATGAGGAAGAAAGGAATGGAAACTTGCTATTTCTCATGATTGGGGTGTGTGAGAATAAGAATATCCAAATATGGAGGAAGGAATGGGGAGTGGGGATCAGATGCACTTTGTATGTGAAATGAACCATAGAGGGTTGATCACATACACAAGGACCTATGCAAACAGTGGGATAGTGTAAAAACACAACAAACTCAATAGAAAACAAGTGGGAATAGAAGATGAGATTAAGGAGGATAATCCTAGGGAAAGAACAGTTGCAAGGAAAACAAATTTACTGATTCTAAAGGGAGGATAGCAATGAACTACAATTTAAGGGGTCGGGGAGGGATACCTTGAATTGCTTAATTTGGGAATTAATTAATTATCATATTTGGATGTAATAGAATATTACTGAGTGATGAAAAATGGTGGAACTATTTTAGAGAATCTCCAGTAGCATGAATTGACATAGAAGGATGTGAGCAGAACCAGCAGAACAGCAACATTGTATAGGAAAACAATTTCAAAAGACTTAAAAACTCTGATCGATGCAATGACAATATAACCAGACTACTTATAATAACAGCATTTTACTAACTTCCTGACAGAGATATGATGTGCAGAAAGACAGAAGGTGCGGTGACATACATTTTTGGACTTGGCCACTCTTTGGATTAATTTTGCTTGACTAAGATTGTTAAAAGGGTTGTTTTTTTTGTTTTTCTTGGTTGTGGTGGGGAAGGGATTTAGCAATAATGATACAAAAAAAAACATTCAAAAAAGTGCACAGAAGAGAACACAAAGAAATTCAGAAGAAAGTGAGTTAAGCAGTTTTGAAAGAAATGTGTGGGTTTTATTATACACTTAAAAAAGCAATTAGTATGAAATGGAGATTCAAAATTTCATAGAGAATTTATTATTTTTTTGTTCTGCTGTGTATGGGATGCTCTATTTTTTTTTTTTTGGTATTTAGGTTCAGGAAAAAATGAAAATAAAAGAGAGAAACATGCTCAATACCACAGATTTATAATTGATGAGATCTGCTTTTGTTTCACTGCCTATCTCTTCCTTTTACCCTGAGCTCAATCATTGGCACTTACTTTTTTTTCTCTTATGGTTCCCCCTTCTCTAGTCATCTTCTGAAGCTTATTTTGCTTGTGCCTAATCCCTCCCTGAATGTAACTTCCCTTTAATATACCTTTTTTTGATGAGTTTAATATGTCTCTATAGAAAACTCTATGTGCATGTGTGTTAGTGTGTTTGATATTTTCCACTTCAGATGAAAGTGAGGTTCAAGTAAAGCCTGCTCTACCTCTGTAGTCTTACTGTGTACCCCAATTATGGGAAGTAGTAATTACCTCCTTCAATTTCCCTATTATATTCCTTTACCCCTCTTAAGTTAATAAAATCATACTCAAATACTTTTTGAATCATTCACTTCCCTCTGTGACCCTTGAAGATGTTAAAGTTCTAAGAGCACCTTTCTTCCCCATTAGAATGTAAACACTTCATTATCATTTAGCCTTTTCTAACTGATCATATATTTACCTGTGTTTCTATTTACTCCTTTATTTGCAGTACACATTTTCTACTAAGCTATGGTCTTCATCAGGAATGCTTAACAGTTCTTTATTCCATTAAAGATTCATTTTTCTCCCTATAAGATTATTCTCAATTTTGTTTGTAAGTTATTTTTTGGTTATAAGACTTATATTTTGTCTTACAGAATACTTTTTTCCAAGTTCTTTCCTTTAAAGGGGTAGCTGTCTTGTTGATCCTGAATGTGGCTTCTTCCTTTTCCTGTTTGCTATATTTTTTCTTTGAATTTTGAAATTTCTTTTCAAAAGCTCTGGATTTTGACTATGACATCCTTAGTTTTCATTTTCTGGCTGCTTTCAAAAAATGACTGAAAGATACTTTCTTTTTGCCCTCTAGTTCTAAAGGTTTAGGGCTTTTTCATGATTTCTTGGAAGACAGTATTCAGGGTTTTGTTTTTGTGGGGGGTGTTAGTCCAATGATTTCTAGAGTCTCTCTCCTTGACCTGCCTACTGTCATGGGGGAAATAGGTGGTGGGGATCCTTAGGTATTCCTCTATAAAGAATTCCAACTCTTGCACACAATCCAGTTGGAATAAAATGTCCCCCCCCCCCCCAGGGCAATGAGGGTTAAGTGACTTGCCCAGGGTCACACAGCTAGTAAGTGTTGTGTCTGAGGCCGGATTTGAATCCAGGGCCCGTGCTCTATCCACTGCGCCACCTAGCAGCCCTCCCCCAAATGGTCTTTTATTTGGGCACTAGAGAAAGGGACAGAGAAGGAAGTCAAAGACTTTGCCTCAAGGGGAGGGGATGACATCTTTCTCCTGGAATAGAAAAAAGGCCAAAGCTTTTATAGAGGATATAAGGGGTGACCACCTGGCAATGGAAAGTTTCTTTTGGGGTGGGGAAAGCTTGAATGAGGGGTGAAATGGGAAAGGCTTCCAGAGTTATCTCTGTCCCCTGGCACCACCCCAGGTCTATAGAATTTTGTCTCTCCTTATTTCTTAGGTGTGTCCATCCTGCTATCCAGTTGGCCAAGCTAAACTTTAATAGTCCCTTATTTCCTCAATATGCCCTAACCCTCATGTCACTTCCAAAGTCAATTATTTTTGATAGTAGCTACTTTATATTTTAATCTATATACCCCACCCCCGCCACGTGCCACATTTTAATTTTCTTCTATTATTTCTTGTTTAATCAGGTCACTGCTGGGTCCATTCTAATTTTCAATTATTCGTATTTGGGTAAGGTTTTGCAACCCTCATACTAAGCTATTTATTCTCTCCTAAAAGACTTTCATTTCATCCATAATATTATCTTAATCTCTTGCTTTATTTCTTCCAAAATTCTAGCAGTCATCATAGTTAAACCATATTTTTATTTTAGGTTCTGTTTGTAATTGTTGTAGAGTTATATTCTTCCCTGGGTTTACATTGTGGATGTCCTTGGATTCATATTGCTCTATTGTTGGTGTCTTCTGCTTCCTCCTATTTCTAGCCTTACTTTCTGAAATCAGACTATGTCAGGGCCAGGTTCTGACTGCTCCTGCACTTTTAGATGCGATAGTGGGCCCTTGTTTTGTCCTGATGTAAACTACCAAGGTCCCTCCACTGACTTTTACTTTTGTGATGTCTGTGCTCTGAGTGCTGACAGCCATCAGGGCTAATTCACGTTAGCATGTTACAAATCTTCAAAGCCCCCAGAAACACAAACCAAGCATCGTCCTCCTGTTTGGAGCTTTGGTTCTAATCCAGGGTCCAGGACCAGAGCACTGTGGGTGCTTGATAACCTTGTTGAAACGTTCGTCCTCCTACTCCCAGTACACAGCAATATTTGCAGGATTTTAGAACCCTCAGAGCTACTTTGGTGTAGGCGTGAAGGTCTCCAAATGCCTAAGTACAGCTTTCCTAGACGGACCCCATCTCCAGCCACTGGTGGCTTAAAGACATTCACCTATGCAGACCTGGGCTGAATGAAGGTATTTAATGTAGTTTCTACTTAGGTTTTCTTGATCATTATTTGGATTTCCACTCTGTGGAAGAACTTCTGTGGGAGTTGGACTGTTCTGCACACATTTACTCTGTCATCTTCACTATAAGTTTTTTGGAATGGCTTTTCTATTTATCTTGAAAGGCTTAGGTTATGTGAAAAGTAAGAATTCATATGCTGTCATGGCTTTGTCAGGAAAACAACCATCCATACTAAGCTGTGTGTTAACCCTGCCTCTGCAGCTCATTTTCCTGTTTGTGGCCTTTAAAAAAAATTGGATACATGTATCTTCTTAGGGATAGGGACTGCATTTGTGATTTTATTGTTAAAAACTCCTAGGTGAAGAAACTCCCTCTACCAGTGCAGGTCAGCACCTTTTCTGCAATTTATAGTTTTAGAGAGTTGCCAAAGACCATACAGCCAGTGTGTGTTAAAGGTGAGATTGAGTTTAGGTCTTCCTGGGTTTGAGACCAGCTCTCTATGTGCTAACACACCATGCTTTTCTCAAATCTTGGTAGAGTTTTAAAGCTACTTGCCACTACCAGACTTTCAAATTATATCGAGTTTTGGCCACTTGCCTTTAGTTGTGGACTTTATGAAACTTAGAGCCTAGTTAGTCTATGAAATAGCCTGGATTTGTTTTTTAGCTTGCTGCTTTTCAAATAAATGGCATCAGTTGTAAGCATATATTGTGAGAAATTTATATCTCTAAATACTTTTGCGGGGGGAGGTCGGGGCAATGAGGGTTAAGTGACTTGCCCAGGGTCACACAGCTAGTAAGTGTCAAGTGTCTGAGGCCAGATTTGAACTTAGGTCCTCCTGAATCCAGGGCCAGTGCTCTATCCACTGTGCCACCTAGCTGCCCCTCTAAATACTTTCTTTATCAAAAGAGAGAACAACTAATGAATTGGGCATGCAACTAAAAAAATTCAAACAATTAAAAAACCTTGATTAAGCAAGAAAGTAAAAATTCTATAAACAAGAGATTAACAAAATCAAAAGGACTATTAAACTGATGAATAAAAGTAACTTTTTTTTTGGGCAGGGCAATGACGGTTAAGTGACTTGCCCAGGGTCACACAGCTATTGTCAAGTATCTGAGGTCAGATTTGAACTCAGGTCCTTCTGAATCCAGGGCCAGTGCTTTATCCACTGTGCCACCTAGCTGCTCCATAAAAATAACTTTAAAAAAACATTTAGCTAATCCATTTTTTTAAAAAGGCAAATTGTTCATATCAAAAGTGGAAAAGAACTCAACAGTTGAAGAGGAAATTCTCTATGCTAACACAACTGATATTAAGGGAAATGGACACATACTTAGAAAATATAAAATATTCAGATTAACAACAAAAAAAAGACTATTTAAATCACCCAATATCAGAAAAAGAAACTGAATAAGTCATAACTGAAATCCCAAAGAAAAAAAGCTCCAGGATCAGATGGATTCACAAGTGAATTTTACCAAACATTTGAAGAACAATTAATTCCAGTATTACCAAAAATATATGCAATATTTTTTCTAAAAAGCACCCTTCTAATCTCTTTCCATGATACATATATGGTTTTGATACCTAAACCAGAGAGAGCCAAAAAAAAAAAAAAAAAAAGAAAACTATCAACTCATGTCTCTTTTTTTTTTCCTTTTTATTCGTGAGGCAATTGGGGTTAAGTGACTTGCCCAAGATCACACAGCTAGTGTCAAGTGTCTGAGGTCGGATTTGAACTCAGGTCCTCTTGACTCCAGGGCTGGTGCTCTATGCACTGAGCCACCTAGATGTCCCAACTCATGTCTCTAATGAATACTGACTCAAATAATATTAGAAAGCTATGACCAGGTTGGAAATGCAGGGTTAGTTTTATATAACCCAAACTACAAATATAATAAAATATTTAAATAACAAAATCATATGATTTTATAAAAAGCTGTTGGAAAGGCTTTTGTCAAAATTCAGCAATTATTTCTATTTTTAAAAATTCCAGAAAGCAGAGGAATAGACCTTTCCTTAAAATAGTAAGTTATATTTATCTAAATCCACAAGCTAACATTATATGTAATGATTACAAGTCAAAAGCATCTTCAAAAAGGTCAAGGGTAAAGCAAGGATGTTCATTATCATAACTTTAACATAGTCCTGGAAATGTAAACTGTATCAATAAGAATGAGAAAGAAGGAATAATGATAGGCAAAGAAGAAACAAAGTGATCTATTTTTGAAGATACCATTATGATTTACTTTGAAAACACTAACATTGACCATAAATTAATGGAAACAATAAATGCAGGATATAAAATAAATCTGCATATAAATCATTAGTATATCTATATTTCATCAACAAAACCTAGCAATATCTAGAAAGAGAAATTCCTTTAAAATGACAGAAGTTATAAAATATTTGGGACTGTATTAAAAAAACACCTAGGAATCCCATGAAGCACTCTTTGTAGAAATAAAGATAGACCTACATAAAAATACTTCCTAAGTTAATTTACTTATTCAGTTTTGTACCAAACTATTAAAGGAGTATTTTATAGAGCTACAAATAATATTCATATGGAGAAATAAAGGATCAAGAATCTCAAGGGCAGGAAAGAAACTGGGAAGGAAAAGGACTATTAGTGCTAGATCTCATAATTTTGCTACAGTGAAGTAAATCTTAAAGACACATTTTTTTTTTTGATATAACCAATTACAGAATTTGTTTGCTTAACTGCACATTTTTTCAAGGTTCCCCAACCCCTATGGAAGGAAGGAGGAAGCATGTGGGAGGAAGAGAAAATAGATATATTAAATTTTTAAAAAATGATTTTTTTACTGGTTAAAAGAGACTGAGCATGGAACATATTATGTACACAATATATAGAAGCAAACATAGAAGAAGAATATTTGACAAATCCAGTTTATTCCCCCAGTTACTGAGGGAAGGCCTATTTGACAAAAAATGAAGGGAAAACTGGAAAGCAGTTTGGCAGAAGTTAGGCATTGATCAATACTTCACACTATATGTCATGAAAAGTTCTAAACTGACTCATAATTTAGATATGAAAGGTAACAAACAAATTAGAAGAACAAAAAATTACCTTTTGGACCTAAGGATAGGGGAAGAATTCATGACTAAAGAAGTGAGACAACAATGGTGCAATTATCCAAGACAATTCCAAAGAACTCATGATAGAAAATGTTCTCCATATCCAGAAAAAAAGAACTGTGGATTCTGAATTGTAGATTGACCCATACTGTTTCTACTTTTTAGTTATTCTTTTTCCTTTACTGAAGTTTTCCCCTTGTATTCTGATTCTTCTTTCACAACTGGTGCAGAAATGTGTTTAATGTGATTGTACATATATAACCTATATTAGATTGCTTTCTGTCTTCAGGAAGGGGGAGGAAACGGAGGGAGGTAGAAAAAAATTTGGAACTAAACATCTTATGAAAACAAATGTTGGAAACTATATTATAACTGGAAAGCAATAAAATACTTTTATGATAAAGAAGTGAGACAAAATGGACAATTTTGATTATATAAAATTTAAAAATTTTGTCACAAAATTAATGTACTAAATATTTGAAGGGAAATAGGTAACTGGGAAAAAAAATCTTTGCAACAAATGTCTAATAATGGCAGCTATCATTTATCTAACACTCTTAAGGTTTGCAAGTATTGTACATGCATCTTCTTATTTTATTGTTACAACCTTAGGAGGTAGATGCTATCATTGTCCTCACTTGACAAATAAGGACTTGTCCAGAAACACACAGGTAGCAAGTGTCTGAAGGTGGATTTAAACCCAGGTCTTCCTGACTCCAGGTACAGCACTCTATCCACTGAACCGCTTAGCTACTGCTTGAATAGATGAATGGTCAAAGGCTATGATGAGGCAAAGAAGAAATCCAAGCAATCAACTCTCCATGAAAAAAAAATGCTCTAAATGAAAATTAAAGCAACTTTGAGGGTTTATCTCACATCTGTCAAACTAGTAAAGATAATGAAGAGGAAAATGACTAAAAGTTTGAGGGGCTATAGGAAATTAAGTGTGTTAATCCATTGTTAGTAGAGTTTTGAATTGGTCTAGCCATTCCAAAAAGTGACTAAACTGCATACATCTTGCTATACCACCGCTAGGCCTATACCCCCCAGAAATGAAAGAAAAAAATTGGAAAGATCTTTATGAACTGATGCAGAATGAAGTGAGCACAACTAGAATAATTTATACATAAATCATTACTGAGCAAAACATCTGGAAAGACTTTAGAAATCTTATAGATACAATGATAAGCCACAAGTCCAAAAGAATGAAAATGAACTATATTACTCACCTTCTGTCTTAAAATGTAGAGGGAGCCATACATTATCCAACATGGCTAATGTAGGCATTGGTTTTTATCTATGTATTTAAAGATCTTTTAAAAACGAAATTTGCTTAATGGGGGAAAGAGTTGTGGGAGAGACAAATAAAATAATTGAGCAATCTATTATAATATTAATAATTGTTTCATGCAAACTATCAAAATGAAGTTCATTGTCAGTCACTTTTACTTCTTCTAGTCAGAGACTCCCAGAACCTGTTATGAAAGGCATTCTTTCACAAAAACATAACCAAGTAAGTTATGTTACTTACATAAAAGATTAGTATAATAATATGGTTCATTTTCTAAATTATAATTAAAGATAATTTGTTTAGACTACCAGTTTACTGTTTTTTTATCCTTACAATTCTATTTCACATGCAACCTCATTTGCGATTTATTTAATTTCATTTTTTAATATAACCCTAAAGACAAATTGAAAAGCTTTTGTGGAGATTTTTTTTTCACTAATTCACTAAAAAAACCCCCTCACAAATGACAACTATTTAAAAGATTTCCATCCTATACACTATCTTAAGCAACTGGATTTTAGGGAACTGCGTGGTTAAAAAAAAAACCCTCAAAAAAATTAAAAATCCCTCATTTTTCACATTAAATAGAACAATGTTAGAGAGGAAATGGATGAAGGGAATACTTTTTCTTTTGAAATGAACAAATTATAACTTAAAAACATTCTACTTGCCAATTTCAATAGGTATCTGAAACAGTGTATGTTAAGTAACAACTGTTAAGCTTGACATCACAATCATTCTATGGCTGCTATCTTTACAACAAAACTAGGTTTGTCTGATGCTTAATATCACTTTTCAGCAGCAATAATAATTTCAAATATTTGTAGATGACTTTATGGTTTGTGACTTAAAATGCTGTCTACTGAATTTTTGAACAACATATTTAAACATTCCTTTGCTATAAAAGTAAAGCAGAGGGGCAGCCAGGTGGCGCAGTGGATAGAGCACCGGCCCTGGAGTCAGGAGGACCTGAGTTCAAATCCGGCCTCAGACACTTAACACACTTACTAGCTGTGTGACCCTGGGCAAGTCACTTAACCCTAATTGCCCTGCGGGGAAAAAAAAAAAGTAAAGCAGAGAACATGCAACTTAAATTCCCGTAAAAACTTTCAGGTAGTTAGAAAAATATATGGCAAATTTCTCTTAGTTAAAAAACACACCAATTCTCTCTTTCCTCCAGTCTTTTATTTTAAAATATTAAAGTAAGATTTCCCTGCAGGAGTTAAAATTGGATAGTAAAACCTAAATGTTAATAAACCTTCAATCATAATTTGGGGCCTCAAAGACAGTGGGTAATGCTAAATTTGATATGATAGAAATATACTCTCTTACAAAAGAATGCATACTACAATGAAGTGCTGATGCTACTTGATTTTTTCCTGTTGTAAATGAGGTTTTTATTCAGTGGAGTGCCTGTTAATGTTATATATTTCATTGATCTGTCAGCTACAAGTCATTTATTTTTTGGGTAATTATCTCATTTCCAAAAAGAGAAGCTATGAGAAACAAAACACAACTATTAGACTTTAAAACTATTTTCCTAAGAGCAGGCTGATTAAGACTAATGGCTTTAAGTTGCGTGTAATCAAAGTACAATTATTTGGGCAGATTAGTGAACAACTAAATGTTTATTATATCTGCATACTACTCCAGTCAAATACACATGAGAAGAACATGAAAAAAAAATCACACCTTTATTTCTTTGAATGACTTAAACACAACATACAGAATACTGGAAACGAAGATGATATTTTATAATTATTTTTTTCTGTGCTTCCCTACATTGAAGAATATTAATCAGCTTTTGTCAGGTATCTTTAACAACCTGTTGAAACAGCTGCAGCTATGAGGATTCTTTTTTTCCTCTTTTTAAGGTTTTTTGAGGTTATTCAAAAGAGGCCCCACCATCTGCTTTAACTATCAGTTTGCATGGATTTTTAAAATAAAATCCCAACCAAAAGCATTCCCAGTGAATTTGAGAGTACTTAATATGTACAAAAATACATAGCTTTTGAGAGCTGGAAAAGGTTTAAAACATATAGCACTTATTTACAAGCTCTGAACTTTGATACCAATAAAAATTAACACATTTATTTTGTTCTTGATTTTTGGTGTAACTCAAACATTATTTCATTTAGTTTGGACTTTTTCTTTTTTAAAATAATAATCAACCATATATACAAGCAAATTTACAAACGAGAATAAAATAATTAGTTGGTATGGTATGACTGTAGTTTGCTTGATCAGAAGTTTACTTCCAAGATCTTAATTTCCCCCATAACTAAAGAAAAAACAAACTAAGTTTCTGCAATAACCTCCATTGTTAATTAAACTTCTTAATTTCTACACTTAAAGTGTGAAAAAATGGTTAAATACTCCACAATTAAAAGTAAAATAAAAATTTTAATTGAGGTTAAGAGTTGGGAGGAAACCAACACAAATCGAACTATTCCCAAAGAACATAAATTGTGACAATTAAATATAACAAATATATACCTAAAACCAAGATCTGATTCTTCATCACCATTCTGGGTGGAAAACAGGTTTCAGAAACATTTATTCATAACAAAATTAAATGCCAATTTTTTCCCCCCAAGACCAGGTCTACCTTTTTAAAAAGTACTTTTAAAATGGCTCGAAAACCTGATAAAGTTTTACTAGTAGGCCTTAAATATCCTTGTAATTCAGACATCCCAAGGCACAGAAGGGGCTAAGTTATTCCCCCACCCCCATCTAATTCCCCCACTCCTCAAAAGTTTATTAAGAAAAGGTCATAAAGATTCTATGGGGTAAAAGATATTATTTTTTTTTCTTAGGTGATTTAGGAAACTACCTTGGTCCAGAAATTGGGCAGCTAGTTGTGTGACCAAAAAGGCACACACAAACCAACAAGTAAAGATTACAAGGTTTTGTTATATGTTTACCTGAAAGACAGATTTACATACAAAAAAGAAATCTGCAGATTAAAAGGCTGCTCAATTTAGATAGCCCAATTACAAGCATTTTTATTTTAACAGCAGCATATGACTAAGTTATGAAAGTTGGACATCTGGGAGGACATTGTAGGAACACAACAGCAGGGATGTTTGGAGATGGGTAAATTAAATAAATATTACACATCACATAGAACATTTTCTAAAAGTAACATTATAAACTATTTGATACAAGCTGCATTGTACAATGAAATCTGTACAATTGTCAAATGCTTCCATGGTAGGCAAATGTAGCGTCACCACAAGTCTAGTTAGGGCCAGAATATTACAATGAAGAACAATCAGGTTATGATCCTTTAAAGTGCATTCATATCCAGTTTCTATTATTTGTTTGGTATACACATGGAGTTGTCATGTAACACTGACTTCCAGAATGTGGTCATCCTTGCTAGGAATTACCAGGATCTGCATGGCCGTGCTTGAGTTAAAGACTTGACCCGATGGAAATGGCTGTAGCCGGGGCATTGGCAAGCCTTTGTGTTCTACACTGGCTGCTGAATGGGAGCTGCTTTTGCTCTTTAGACTACTGTTGTCAGTCTGATCATCCATATTCTTGTCCACTGACAGATTATCATTTTCAATCCAGCTGTCTGAAAAAAAGTCAAGTAAAGTTATGTTTCCATTCTCAGATAATTTCAAATAGAACTCAATACTATATTCCCAAGAATAAGTTTAATTTTAAGTATTTATAAAGTATACAATATATTAATTTCTATTTCTTGGTATTACATTAACTCAGAAGAGCTAACAAGATTATAATTTAAGGGAAAAGAAGAAATATTTTTCTTACTTAAAATTTTTTTTGATATTTTGATAACTTATTGATTTGTTATTTTTACCCCCTAATATGTCCCAAACCTCCGCCAGAGAAATAGAACCCTTCCTTATAACAAAGACAAAATAAACACATTCTCTATGTCTGAAAAGGTATGCTTCATTTTTTTTTTTTTGGTGGGACAATGAGGGTTAAGTGACTTTCCCAGGGTCACACAGCTAGTAAGTGTCAAGTGTTTGAGGCCAGATTTGAACTCAGGTCCTTCTGAATCCAGGGCCAGTGCTCTATCCACTGTGCCACCTAGCTGCCCCCGTATGCTTCATTCTACACCTAAAATCCACCACTTCACCTTGGAGACATGGGATACACTTCTTTCTTCACTATTCTGACTTGTACATTTGTCCTTAAATATTATTGTGTGTTTTATATTACATTATTGTGGTCATTGTATTAAATATTCTCTTGGTTCTGTTAACTTCATTTTTCGTCAGTTCATACAAGTCTTCCCCAATCTTATCTGAATTCCCCATGTTTGTCATTTGTTTATTTTACAATGCATTACTATTTCATTACATTTATATGCCATAGTTCAGAAATTTCTTCTACTGATGGATATCTATAGTTCTTTGCTACAGTAAAAAGTGCTGCAGTAATTTTTGGGGGTAGATACTTGTTGGCAATCAGTAGCAGTATCACTGAGTCAAAGGGTATATGTAAATAAAGTGTGGTGACTTTTTTCAGCATAATTGCAAACTGTTCTCTGGAATGGCTGGACTAATTTACAGCTCTAATAGCACACTAGTATGCTTGTCTTTTCATATCCCTCCAACATTACTATTTTCTTCTTTGCTAATCAAGTGGTGTAGTGATGAAAACTCATCATTCTCTTTTAATTTAGATTTCACTGTTTTCATTCAAATGTTTTTTATTTTTACATGATCAAAATTGTTCCTTTTTTTCCTATAATCAGGTATTATATCCTTTGTTCAGGTAATACTTCTTTCTCTAAGCATATTTTTCATTCTCTTTTTAAAAAAAATCTCTCCTATATTTGGTAAAGTGTGAAGCATTAGGGCAAACTTTTAATTTTTGCCAAAGTGTTCAAATAAGAAATAAAAATTAAGTGTATATTGCCTCAAACACAGATCAAAGATAGTATTTTTTAAAAAATTCTTCAAAGTAGGTCAGATATCTTGATAAATATTTGTTAATCCATAAAAGTTCTTAAAAATGCTAATTTATTTTCTTTTCCACATTTATATAATTTGTATAATCTCTATTATTAGAATCTTTCCTATTAAAAAAAAATTCTTACCAGCATCAAGTTGTGTGGAATGAGCTGAGTGATGAGGGAGGTATTTAAACAACCTAACATCAGGAAAGGGGAGATAGCCAGCGAAGAGAGGCATCACTTCCATGTGGACTTTATGAGTTGCTCGTGCTGTTACAGGCATTGAGATAACTCCAGAACTTTTCCCACATACTGCCCAATTACTACTATTGTCAACAACTGAAAAAAAAAATGTTCATTTTGTTTATAAAAACAAAGCCTTTCATTTTGCAAACCAATTTCTCCCCTGTGTATTTACATAGGTTATCCATCCTTCATGCTTGGAATACCTTAGTTCCATTTCTTGGAAAACTCTTTCTTCAAGGCTAATATCATGTGCTACCTTTCCTGATTATTGTTAGTGGTCTCTCCTTTGTCCAAGTATCATGCATTTAATTTACTTGTTTACATATGATTACCTATTCTTTTCTTTTTTTTTTTTTTTGCGGGACAACAAGGGTTAAGTGACTTGCCCAGGGTCACACAACTAGTAAGTGTCAAGTATCTGAGGCCCAATTTGAACTCAGATCCTCCTGAATCCAGGGCCAGTGCTTTATCCACTACGCCACCTAGCTGCCCCTGATTACCTCTTCTTGTAGAATGTGAACTCCCAGATGGCAAGGATTGTTCTCTATTTGGTCTAGTGCCTATCACAGTACCTCAACACACAGTTAGTGCTTAATAAACCTATGCAAAGCTTATCCTGAGGAGTGTTACATTTTATATCATATTTAGTTAAGAGCTGGATGATTTCAAAATTAAGGTACTGAAGGTATCATTTAACTTCTCAAAGTCTTGAATCCTTATAAAGTCTCAAGACTTCTCATATTCCAATCCAATCAACGTTTATTAAGCACCTGCTACGTGCCAGGCACTGCACTAGGCTCTGGGGATACAATTAATAAAAAAACCAGTCCTTGCCCTCAAGAAGCTTACAATCTAAAGAGGAAACACCACATAAAACAAGGTAAGAAAAGGAGGGGAGGGAGGGTAAAGAGAACAGGGTGGTGACTGACATACCCAGCAGGGGCATTTTGCTCCATGGAATTAAAAACAGGTAGGGCAGCAAATACAAAGTGGAGAGAGATCTTCATTGCTCTAATGCCCACCCCAAATGTTCCGCACCTTCTAAGATCCCAGCTGCAGAGCCGGGGCCATTTGGTCCAATTTTCTCATTTTATAGGAGAGGTAACCTAAAGCCCAGGAAGGTTCAGTGATCCTCTCAAGGTCACACCCTAAGTATCAAAGGCAAGATTTAAACCCTGTTTTCTGAGTCAATGTGCTTCCCACTATGTAAACTGCTTTCCTAAGACAAAATAAATTTTTTATTGGTATCTTTAGTTTTTATATCATTTGTATTTCTCAACTCATACTTTTTCTTCTCTTTGCTCCCCAACCTGCTCTTTATATGAGGCAGTGGTTAAAGGAGCAAAAGGGGGCGGCCAAGGCAAGGGGAAGGAGAGAAGGAAGAGGGAATAAGCATTAAGTACTTACTGTGTAGCAAGTTCTGTGGCATGTGCTTTACAAATGTTACCTCATTTGAGCCTTACAGTAACCCTTTGGGGTAGGTTCTATTATTATCCTCATTTTACAGATAAGGAAACTGAGACGGGGGTTAAGTAACTTGCCCAGGGTCACAGTTATTAAGGGTCTGAGAGCATATAAGTCTTCCTGACTCCAGACCCAGAACTCTTTCTACTGAACTACCTAGCTAAAGTATGTAATTAACATTAGTGATTTATAATAGACTCATTCTGCTTCTTCTGCCTCTTTTCTCCCTTCTCCCCACCCCCACCCCCACCCCCACCAGCACCACTAGTTCTGAACTTTAGTCTTACCCATTTCCCCCCTTCTTCTATTCTATCTTCCCAAACTGGTTTGTTTTGTGACTATTACCTTCAAAACACTACCCTATTTCTTAAACTTTCTCCCCCTTTCCTGCCTATTTCATGTATTTTTGCACCAAACTGTGTGTGAATGTTTAACTCTTCTTTTGTCCACATCAGGTAAGAACTATATTCATGTGGTACACATTTCCCACATCCCATTCTCCATGTTTGTATACACTTCTATTTGCATACCTGGTTATAAAAAACACAGCTCCCTTCCTTTTCCTTTCTTCGTAGTATATTCCTTTTTCTTTTTTCCTCTTGCATGAATATCATAACAGATACACCCCCAATTCTGTTCTATTACTTCCATCTATGATCCTTGAAGACATTAAAAAATGACCAAGGAATGCTTTACTCTTCCCCCACTCTTAGAATAAAAGCTCCTAATTATCATATAGCTCATTCTTTGTTTCTCTTTAGTCCTCTATTTTGTAGTTTGAAGTTTCTACTCAGCTCTGGTCTTTTTAACCAGAAACGCTTAAAACTTTATATTTTATTAAAAAAACCCATTCCAACTTCCTATAGGATTATATTGTTTTATATGATAAGTTATTCTTGGTTACATGCCTTTATATATTGCCTTATGGAATAAGATCTCTTTTCCTTTAAAGTGGTAGTTGCCAAATTTTGTGAGATCCTGTGGTTTGTTTTTTTTCCCCTTAAACTCTTTCTGGCTGTTGGCAGTATTTTTTCCCCCCTTTGACCTGGAAGCTCTGAATTTTGGTTATAAAATTCTTGAGTTTTCATTTTCTTTCTTTCTTTCTTTTTGCAGGGCAATGAGGGTTAAGTGACTTGCCCTGGGTCACACAGCTAGTGTCAAGTAACTGAGGCTGGATTTGAACTTAGGTCCTCCTGAATCCAGGGCCGGTGCTTTATCCACTGCACCACATTGTTGCCCCAGCAATTTCTTTTAGAAGGTGACTGGCAGATTCTTTCTGTTTTCATTTTGCCCTATGGTTGTCAGTTTCATCATCTGTAAAATGGGGATGATAATAATAGCACTTAAGTCCCAGGGTTTGTGAAAATTAATTACTGATCTTATATTTTATTTCATTCAGTAAATGATTCTATTCTGTTGTCTATGGAACAAACCTAAGCTTCTTTGTTTCTGAGTAAAGAAAGCTCATGAATTTAGAAGTTCAGTCTTTCACAAGTTAGATGCCACAGTTCAGTTTTTCTATCAATCTTTTTAATTAAAGAAAAATTCTAAGCTAAAGTTTACAAGTTCAGTACTCTCATAAAACATTAATTCTAAGGGAACTGTTATCCTAGCACCACCTGCAAATCCCTTTGTGCCAAGGAAGCTTGTTATCCCTCATAACTTCAGTTCCTAAGATACTCTGTGACATGCATGATATCCTTGAGCAGACAAGCTGACCATGCCCCATCTTAGCCTCATTGTTGCGCAATTAAAAGTGGTTTTATCTCAATCCCAGGAGCCAGTGAGTCTACTATCCCTGCTCCACTATCAATAGCTTTGGGATGCAGCTGTATCCCATAAACCCACAAAGCATTCCTTTAAGACAGAAAGGGGTGGTACTGGTTTCCAAGTGTGTGTAAATCCCTTATCTTAATGTAACCAATCATGTTTCATTCACTCCCATGGTGTTGCTAACCTTATAATCGTATTGCTTACTCACCTACCCTGTGCTCTTTGTTCTATGCTTATAAAAATGAGTTGTATCTTCAATTTTTGGTCTTTTAGCTTACTGAGGCAATCATTAAACCCATTCTACTGGAAGGTAGCATCTGTTAATAAAATGTTATCTTGCTTGGAAAAAATGTGCTTCAGTTTATCTTTGTTGAATTTCATTTGAGACAGGTTGTTGTGAGGGTCAAAGGAGAAAATAACTGTAAAGCACTTAGCACAGGTCCTGGAATGCAGTAAATGCTATATAAATGTTGACTATTATTGCTTTCATTTAATTTATAATTTCTTGCTCTATTTCTTCCAGGCACTCATATGGTCTCTGTGGCCAAATTTTTTTTTCTGAGGTTCAACTTGTTAGTTGTTTTAGTTAATTCTCTTCTTCTGAGTTTTCTTAGTGGATGATTTTTTGGGGGGTGGGGGCAGGGTAATGAGGGTTAAGTGACTTGCCCAGGGTCACACAGCTAGTAAGTCTTAAGTGTCTGAGGCCAGATTTGAACTCAGGTCCTCCTGAATCCAAGGCTAGTGCTTTATCCACTGCTCCACCTAGCTGCCCCTTAGTGGATGATTCTTAACATGAAATACTTCCCATATCTTTGGTCACTTGTGTTTTTATCACATCTTTAGCCTCAAGTTCTTAGTTTGAGATTTAGCGCCAAGGTCAGGTTTAGACTTTCCCCATACTCTGTTGTGGTGGTCAGGTCCTCTTTAGTCCTGATCTCACTTTCCTGGGTTCTCCTATGGGCTTCTACTTCCCTTAGTGCATATATTTTCAGAGAGGTTGTCAGACTTAAGTATTCTGAGTCAATTCTGTGGTGGACTATCCTGGATCATGGTAATGGGTGGTTTTCTTTTGCTCCTTGTGATTTACTTGTTTGGAGTGTTTCCTCTTCTGTCCCCTCTGGGGCTTCCCTCATCAAGGTGTTGAGTAGTCTTGTATGACTCCCTGTAATTTCTCTGTTAGGGCACTGCTATTTTTGACTCCTCTCCTGGGGGGGTTTTCCCAGCATTGTCCTGAGTGGTCTGATGTCTTGCTCCTACTCGTTTCCTATGGGTTGCCTTGGACTTCCTGACACAGGTTTTCCAATTTGTGGTGCTTCATCCTTTGCTTCTCTGGAAGGACTAAAACAAAAAGCTTCCATAGATTCTGGCTGCATTTTGGGGGTAGTGCCAAGCGGATGAGGTAGCTTATGGTTGTCTCTTTTTAAATCTAGGGCTCTTACTATTTCACTGCTAGAGTAAAAGACAGAGTAGCTGTATTACTGTTTCACACACCCATATTAGTTGGAAATCCACCCATTTTTTAGGGGTTTTGAATGGATTTTCCTATTATATAGAAAATATCCCTATATATAGAAAGTATCATGCATGTCGCAGTTTAATTTGTAGACTAGAACTTTACTAAAACTACTAATAGTCTCAGTTTTTCTGCTGATTCCCTAGAATCTTCTAAGTAAACCATCATATCAGCAGCAAATAGGGATAGTTTTGTTTCCTTTTGGACTTTAATGTGCTCCTCTTTACCATCACTAGGATTTCTAGAATTCTATCAGAGGTCAGGCTTTGTTTGATTCCAGTATTTATTGGGAAAGCTTCTACTGTTTTCTTTGTAGCTTAGTTTTAGATCTTCTTACATATTGTAAAGATCCCACTATGCCTATCTATATTTGATAGGATTTTTTTAAGCATAAGTGAGTATGGACATAAATGTATAGTTCTGGTTTTATTATGTTAACTATTTTCTTCATGTAGAACCATTTTTGTATCCCTGAAATAAATCCAACTAGATCATAATGAATTTCTTGGACTGTCATAAAAAGTTAAGTCAAAGTGCTTTCTTTCTCAATTTTGAGTAATTTTGGAGTAGAGGTATTCATTCCATTAAAAATTTGTTAAAATTCTCCTGTAAATCCATGCAGATAGTTTTCCTTTGGCAATTCTTTTTTACTGATGCTTTATTTTTTATTTGTTTGTTTTTGTTTTTGTGTGGGGCAATGGGGGTTAAGTGAGTTGCCCAAGGTCACAAAGCCAGTGTCAAGTGTCTGAGGCCAGATTTGAACTCAGGTACTCCTGAATCTAGGGCCCCTGCTTTATCCACTGCGCCACCTAGCTGCCCCAATGGCAGTTCCTTTTTAAGGAGCTTAATTTCCTTTTCTGAGATTTAAGATTTTTATTTGGTGTCATATTAGTATGAGTATATTTTTGTAAGTGACTGTCTATTCTTTTGAATTTTTAAGTTTTGTTAGCATATGGCTGTCTGGGAGGATTTTTTTGTTTGTTTGGTTTTGGTGAGGCAATTGGGGTTAAGTGACTTGCCCAGGGTCACACAGGTGGTAAGTGTTAAGTGTCTGAGGTCACATTTGAACTCAGGCCCTCCTGATTCCAGTGCCGGTACTCTATCCACTGTGTCACCTAGCTGCCCCTGGGAAGTTCTAACAGATATGTCTGTCCTCTTTGACGTTAGTGCCTTCCCTTTGAGTTTATCTTCAATTTATCTTGAATGTACTTGTTTGTATACTGTCTCCCTGATTAGATAGATTGTGCTTCCTTCAGGGCAGAGGCAGTTTTTGCCTTTCTTTGTATCCCCAGCACTTAGCACAGAGTACTTTTTTTTTTTCCAGGACAATGAGAGTCAAGTGACTTGCCCAGGGTCACACAGCTAGTAAGTGTCAAGTGTCTGAGGCCGGATTTGAACTCAGGTAATCCTGAATCCAGGGCCAGTGCTTTACCACTGCACCATCTAGCTGCCCCAGGACAGAGTACTTTTAATAAATTCTTATTGACTTAATTTGATCATTTTTATTTCTCATGAATTTGTTGATTTCACTTTATTTTATTAATGTGAATTGCCTCTCCTTTTTAAAAATTAAGTTGGCTAAATATTTAACAATTGGTTTACTATTTTTAAAGAATCAGCTTTTAGTTTTATTAGTGCTACAGTATTTTGGTTTCCTATTTGTCTGTTGCTTCTATACATTTTAAGATTTCTTCCTTTCTGCTTTTAATGGTTGGTTTAAAAATTCTTTAAACACTGCATGTTCAGTTCATTAACTCTCTATTTTGTTAATGCATTAGAAAAAGGAGAGACATACTTTTTTTCCTTTAAGGAATGCTTTAGCTTCTGTGAGAAAATAATGGGATTTGCCAACACCCCCAACTGATTTTGATTAATTGAATTGTGAGAGTGACTGACTTGCTGTTTAACCTACTTAAAGCTGACTTGATTGAAACCACATCTGCCTGGCCCTCAAGAGTATTGTTCTCAGAAGCTGTAAACTCAGAACCCCCCCAACCCCCCAAACACACACAGGAACTCCTAACTAACTTAAGACTGCCTTCAAGTCATGTCAATCAATAGACTTGAATGCTACCAGCCAATTAGCTTGGAGCAGTGTGTGGGGACCACCTCTCTTCCGGACCCACAGGGAGCTTCTGCTCTGACAGGCACAGGATCTTCCTCTTTGTGGCTGGAACTCTGAGGTGGTGGCAGGAGATTTGTGACAGGGGTAGATAGGTTTCTTAATTTCCTGAACTCCACGTGTTTTCTCTTTACTCTTTAATAAATGCTAACTGCCCAAAGACTTGGTGCTAAATTTATAAGTAAACCCAACTAGTTTTCCCTACACTGGGGACAGGAATAAGGTGACCACATATTTAGTTTTAATCGTCATTCCCAGAAACTTTGGTATGTTGTCATGTTATCATTGTTCTTCATATAGTTATGTCTAGATTTTGTTTTTTTACCTCATCATTTAGTTTTTCTACCATGAAGTTACCACTTCGGTTTGTGTCTTTTGCTTGGGGTCCCTTAAATGATTACTTTCTTGTGTTATGGTCCTTGATAGATGCATTTAATGTTTCTACTTTTTAAAGATTTATTTGTAATTTCTCTATATGTGGTCTACTTTTGTAAAAATACCACATTATGCTGAAAACTATGTATTTTATTAAGTTGTCCAATTCAGAAGGCACCACAAATCTTTTAGCTCTGATTTCTCCAACAATTTGTTCAGTTCTATAGCTTTCTTTTTGTTTCTGTTAAGACTTCTGAAGAAATAACTTATTTATGTTTCTTAGTATTATTGTGTTACTATGTCTTTGCATAATAATTGGTATTCAGGCCTCTCATTATGATTGGATGTGTGTGCTTCTTATAAACAAGAGATCATGGAGTTTTATCTTTTGCAATCTTGTTTCATTGTAACCCACCCATATTTAAAGTTTTGAAAGTTTTTATCTTCCTTCACTTCTGCCTCTGCTACTTAAAAAAAAAATTTTTAATTAAAAAAAATTTTTTTTTGGTGAGGCAATTGGGGTTAAGTGACTTGCCTAGGGTCACACAGCTAGTAAGTGTTAAGTGTCTGAGGCTGGATTTGAACTCAGGTCCTCCTGACTCCAGGGCTGGTGCTCTATCCACTGCGCCACCTAGCTGCCTTGTCTCTGCTACTTTTAAAAAGGATTTAAAAAAAATTTCTCCTTTTAAATCAACTTTGCCCATGCAGTTTATTTTGATTACATTGGTGCAACCCTATTCCCACAAGCTCTTTTCTCTTGCTACACTCCACAGAGTTTATTCACCCTTATTCCTAGAATTGGGGTTTTACTTATTGATTTTTTGTTTTATTTAGTGATCTCTCACCTGTTTTTTCTCCTCTTCATCATCCTACCACATAAGTGGTTAGTCTCCAAATCATCCCCTTTCCTGCCCCTCAAACTTCTGTTATTTTTTTTGGTATGTGCTCTTTTCTAAGAATTTCTCTCTTTGTTGTCATTTATTCTTTCCCATATAGGAAGAGTAGAAAATGTAAGTGATATAAAAATAAGGCTATCAATAAAAATTTGTCTTCAGAATTCTCTCCTGCCTATTCTGAAATTTAAATTGATTTATGGTCTATATCCTTATTTATGCTTCTTCAATATCTTTATGTTTCCCAAAGAGTTAAAACTCCTTAAGTACCAGATTTGAGTTCCCTTTTATTACCAATTTCTCTATTATATATTGTTGCTAGTGGAGAAGTGGATAGTATGTGGGTCCTAGAGTCTGGAAGACTCATCTTTCTGAATTAAAATCTGGCCAAAGACACTTACTAGCTGTGTGACCCTGGGCAAGTCACTTAACCCTGTCTGCCTCAGTTTCCTCCTCTGTAAAATGAGCTGGTGAAGGAAATGGCAAACCACTCCAGTGTCTTTGTCAAGAAAATTCCAAAAGGGGTTACAAAGAGTTGGACACAACTGAAATGAACGAACAACATGTTATTATCTTTATAAATTTTGCCCTACCCCTCTGCCTCCTTTTAGTTATGCCTCACTCTTATAAGTATCATTTCAAGAAGGAAGTTAAGAGGGATAAAAAACTAGTACCTCAAGATAGAATTTAAACCATGTTTTAAATAGTGTTTTCAATTCTTCCTATATTCTCCACAGTCAATCCCTTTCCCATTGGCTGTCTTAATTCTCATGTCTATGTCCTTCTACACTTACATAATCTGGATTATGTCACCCTGGAACTCACATTTCTCTTCTGGGGCAAAATGTTCAAAGGGGCATAATACTCTAAGAATAAAAGTCTCAGTATACTAAATTCAGTCATATTAAACAGATTATTAGCATATTAAAATCACCATTAAGTCTCCATTTTGGCACATTATCTCTTTCCCTTTGGGAGCACTTTTCAGTGGGATCCCCTATTTTCTGCTAATGAACCTCCACTCTCCTGCAAGCCCTTTTCTTGAGACTACAGGAATCACCATCCTTTTATTGTTTACCATGGATATGATAAGAATATAGGTATATTATCCATTCTCCTCTTACCTCTGCCTCTTGGGAGGCCTCTCCCTCTCCTCATTTATGTACCCTCCCACTCTGCAATTCTGTCTCATAAATAATTCCACTGATTCACCTGTAGGGGGTAGTAGAGTTAGTTCCTGGTGCATCAGGTTCTGCTCCATCTTCACTAAACCCCTTTCAATAAATTCTGCTTATATCTTTATTCCCTTGAATGTTTAACTCTTGATAATCCCCTTCTTTAAAAAAAACAACCAAACAACTCTATAGTTAGTCTCTCTCTTTAGAAAAACAAAACTTCAGAAGAGGGGCTAATTTATTTTATTACTTATTTTCCCTGGTAATTGTATCTATTTACCTTTTTGTGTTTCTGCTATATGGTGTTCCCAAGTCAGATATTCTGATTACATATTTCTTTTGGGTGATGGAGTGGGCATGCAAGAATGCCTCAAATGCCTCTTCTTCATTTAACATCCACATTTTTCAGTGATCGTTAGGCTCAGATTTGTGGGGTTTTAAGTGAGGACTTTAAGAAATACTATAGTGTCCTCTGGCTTCTAGTAGACATTTTTCCTCTGAAGTTTTAAAAAATGGTTATTTACCAAAGTGGTATAGTTGGTACAAAACATCCTGTGGAGGTCTGACATACTTTTTTCTTTTTACCTCCAGTACATACAGAGTCTGATAATTTTTGAAAAAGAAAATGGTTGTGCTATGTATAGGAAGTTTCCCCAACTAGACTGTAAACTCTGAGGAAAGGGTTTCTATTTGTTAACTAAACTATTTCTGGATCTGCCCAGCCATGGACCCAGATTTCTCTGTTCAAATTTTGGTAAACTCTTTCATTCTCTCATTCTAATATCATAGTACACAAAAGTTTGGCCCAAAGTAGTCTTCTCTGAAAAGGTGTTCTCCAAAGATCTAGAAAGTTCTGGTTTAAAATACCTTTATTAAAAAAGAATATGACACCAAATGACAGCTTAACTGTTAAAGAGATTGATCCTAAAAACTTGGTCATCTACGTACCCACTGCTTTTAGGGGTTAATCTTTCCAGATTGCTGTTGTACTGTTTCAGAAGTGTCCAATTCTTCATTTACCTCATTTGGGGTTTTCTTGGCAAAGATACTGTAGTGGTTTGCCATTTCCTTCTCCAGTTCATTTTATAGGTGAGGAAATGTAGGCAAACGGGTTAAGTGATTTGCCCAGGGTCACATAGCTAATAAGTATCTAAGGTCAGATTTGAATTCAGCAAGATGAGTCTTCCTGACTTCAGGCCTGGACCTCTATCCATTGTGCCACCTTTTCCACTTTAAACATTCAATCCTTCACATAACTGGTACATATTATCCAAGAAGCATTAATAGCATTTTAAAGATAGAGATAATTTTACTTCTATAAACAAACCTTTTACTACCTTTTTTTTTTGGGGGGGGGTGAGGCAATTGGGGCTAAGTGACTTGCCCAGGGTCACACAGCTAGTAAGTGTTAAGTGTCTGATGCTGGATTTGAACTCAGGTCCTCCTGAATCCAGGGCCGGCACTTTATCCACTGTGCCACCTAGCCACCCCCACTACTTTCTTAAATGACTGAATAACCAATATTTCCCCAAATACCAGGAAAAAGTAAAAAAATAATATGCTTTTTAGCCTGATCTTCTGTCACTTAGTTTGAAGTTTAAAAATTTAAGTCAAAATTATAATGAAGGACATTGAACAAAGATCAAATACAAGGTAAAATTCTGATATCCTTCCAAAGAGGATTCTTCTTCATAAATTTTTCATAATTTAAAATCAAACTTGCTTGAGTGTCATGAGGACTCCAGATGGAGAAAAATGACTGGTTTGCCATGTGCTTCTCCTATTTTAGTGCTATCATTGAGAAGAAAAAGAAATTTTTTTGCTTCAAATCTGTTAGAGCCTTGCTTTTGTATCATCTGCCTCAATGGAGACATGATGTATTCCTCTAGCCTTGTTTTTCTGCAGAAAATCTTCAAGTGTACTTTTTTCAAATAGATGCAGTAATTGCAATTTGTTATGTCTGAGTGCCATACAAACAGCAGCAAAGATGAACTATCTCACTTACCTGGGGTCCCTAGCATATTTTTATAAAAAGATTTGGCCATCTTTAAATCCCATACTGCAATTATTATATGAGTTCGTCTACCTAGATTCCACAAAATGCCTGAAAAATTCTGAGACAAAAAGTTCTCACTGTTGGAGTGAAAGCATGCAGTCTGGTGAAAATCTTCAGAGATGCCATTAGATGTCAATGCCTGAGTTAAGATTCCAAAACTAATTCAGAAGATTTCTAACTTTAACCTCCCCTAGTTTAGTTGGACTTAGTCTTTACAGTTTAGCAAAGGATTTTCATGTAGTTCCTCCTCTTGCAACCACAGCCAAACTGACAGTCTTTGTACCAGCTTTTGCACATGTGCCACCTTGAATTTGTAGAGGAGGTAGCCTTTATTAGATATTCTTTATCAATTAGAATGACAAAAAATTTATCACCTAGCAGCAAACCTTCTGATCATAAGCCTCTCTACATTTAGATGAGTAAGCTTTTAGATGAAAAGCACACAGTAAAGTGATGACTTGTAAAATCTGCATTTTGGAGCTCATGCTCCACTGATCAAACTTTTGAGAACTCACAGAAACTTGGTTACCAGACAGTGATAGGTGATAATTTTTTTCAGTTATCAATGACTAGCATCTATCTACTAAGGCAAAGAAGGGTTGCAATCTTAATTATTGGAGGGAATAGGCACACAAGTGAAATGATATATCCTTGAAGAGGCCACGGGAGAGAAAAGGCAAATAAACTTTTGTCTACAAGAAAAAATGGAGCCAGTAGAAGGAAATCACTCAAAAAGTAACATAGAGCCCTATTAATTCATTTAAAAGATACTGAATATCTTTTATTATGACCACTGTCCTGTACAAGATACTATGAGAAAGAAGTATGACAGAAAATCCCTGGTTAAGCAGCTTGCTTATAATCTAAATATATTAAAAAATAGAAAGGTTCAAAAGTATATGATGATGTCCAAAGAGTATATGGCAAGTTGCTAATCAGCATTATAGGCAAAATAAGAGTGCAGAGGATAGGAACATCACTCTAAGTAGCATTGGTCATGGAAGGTTTAATGGAAGAGATGGAAGCTATGTATTGAAGAATGAATGGGCAGGACTAAAATAATCAGGGAAGCCGGGAATGTAACCTGGATTTAGGATCAAGAGAAATTCAGTTTTAGACATTATGAATCTGAGGTAGTGGAAACATCCAGTGGGTAAAAGGGGAATGTAGACCAGGAATTTAAAAGAGAGGCCATGGCTGAAAATAAAGGGATATAAGTCATTCACAAAAAGGGAAAAAGTGACTGGATCCAAAATCTGCAAGTGAATTTTAGTAACTTGTTTATTTAAGACCTAACTTATATGATGAAATGCAACTGTGTATTCTAATTTAAAAGGGAAGAAAATTATTTGATATCAAAACATTATAAGTGTTAGTAAGACATAAGCCTTGTAATATGTAAGAGCAAAATCACCTCATATAATCCTAATATGAAGTAGGCCATTTAATTATTCACAATATTACAATGAGAAATAGTCTATAGACTCACCTTCATACATAAGTTTTGTCGTACAATATTCATCGGATTCTGTTAATGCCTCATCTTTATCCACCTCCAAGAGGTCAGAAAGTCGTGTGATGGACACCTCCAAAGAACAGAGTGAACCTGTTTTACAATACTCTGTTCCTAAAGGAGGGAATATCTCAGCTTTCACATTATATAATGTCTGGGTGAGGGAGAAAGATACAGAGGAAAATTAATTAGCTATTGTTAAGAATGACTTATACTTAAGACATGTCCACCTGGATACTGAGTTATGCGCTACTACTGAATGCTGCAAATTGTTTTCTAAAAAGGAGCACTGAAGAGGCTATAAAGTGATAAATGAACACTTTGGAGCTAGTTATTTTACATGTCTTTTCTTATAGATGAAATACTTCCATGACCCCATTACTACTGAAGAACCAATTCTAAATTAGCTTCTCATATATAATTATAATATATTAGCATTTTCAGAATATATAACTATCAATCATAACTAGAGAACCAAAATTTCTTTAAGGTGATAATGGGTTCACACTCTGACAATCACTTCTGGGGATAGGTAGGCTCAGAGGAAAAAAGGGCAAGCCCTTTGAAGAAAGAAAATCAGGGCTTATCAGAAACCTCAACTCAGGCTAAAAAAATTTGCAAGGATTTATAAGGATAACTAAAATCTAATTTCTTAGCAATGTATACACAACTTTTATAGGTAAATACAAGACAATCAGTCTGGATGATCTGGAAGGGATAGGAAAGATTAGCTTGGTTGCCAAGGTGGTTTTCTTCTAATACAAAAAGAACTTTTCACATGGATTTAGACAGTCTTTCGCTGATATATGGAAACAAGGGGCAATGAGGATAGGGATTTTTTGCTGCCTAAAAATAAGCACATACAGGTAGACTATGTAGGAAAAGTAAAATTTATATGAAAAATAGGATGTAAGAAAAGTAATTAAAGAACATTCAGAGATAAGAATGGCAAGGAAGTAATTAATATGCTCTCTTTGATAATCTATTAGGAAGTTATCTGGAAGCTAATTTATACTTTCTAATTAAAGAGGAAGAAAAGAAAATTTGGATGCTGAAGCTCTCAAAGCACTACTGGAGATAAAGCCAGAATAAGTACAGCCTAGGAAGCTCTGATACCAAAATTAACAAGTTAAGAGAATATGCCTAAATTGCTATTCCCTTGTTAAATTGATTTTACTATTTAATAATTACTAGCTCTTGGGACTATCTAAATGGCATATGTTGAGACTAAAGTTATGAATCATACTAAAAATTCTCCAATACCATTTTCTGCCTGATATGTACATGGATGTCTATATACTGCAGCAACTCAAGCAAATTTTACTGTTTTTGAAGCATTTTTCTGCTTGAAGAATGACTACCAATAGTTTAAATTCAATCATTAGTTAATATTAAGTAAGCTTTTCAGGAGTGAAGCAAGAGAAAGAGACTTGGGAGGGATGAGGAAAATCTGGTTACAGTAACATTTATATAGCTAAGTCTTCACATTAAAAGCATTCTATTTGGCAACTGGAAGATAAAGGGGGAAAAATGAACTACCATGGGGAAGGAAGGAAGGAGGGAGGGACGGAGGGGGAGGGGGGGAGGAAGAAAGAAAGACAGAGAGAGAGACAGAGAGAGAGAGAGAGAGAGAGAGAGAGAGAGAGAGAGAGAGAGAAAATATATGTGATTTTTTTAGAAAAGCTGGCTCTTATTGGCATAGATCTACATCAGGAATAAACAAACTGGATGCATATAGAGCTTAATTACATCTTTTCTGACCATTGCTGTCTTACCTTAGAACATTTTGTAAATCCTATATAAATATGACATGTTGTTATTACTTGATCCTTAAATTAGTTCCTTTTAGTAAGATAAAAAATAAATTCTGTGGAAATCTCAATTTTCCTTTGTGATCATTTTTTTCCTTTCTGTTTCAGAAAATATATTCAAGTCTGTGTCTATATAGAAATGTGTGCACACATATGCATATTTACACATACATATAAGTGTATATGTGTATGCATCCTGATATAATACTTAATCAGTCAACCTATTAAATCTATTTTAGGGGGAAAAGCCATCATGAATAACCTTAATATTATTTTGGCCACCAAGTACAAATTCACCTCTAAGTCATTTATGAGTATATGACTTGATAGAGTAACATTTACAAATATTTTAAATAGAGCTTGGATTAAAAAAAAAAAATTTTTTTGTGAGGCAATTGGGGTTAAGTTATTTGCCCAGGGTTACACAGCTAGTACATGTCAAGTGTCTGAGGTCGGATTTGAACTCAGGTCCTCCTGACTCCAGGGCCAGTGCTCTATCTACTGCACCACTTAGCTCCCCCAGAGCTTGGATTTTGAACATAAACATTTAAAAAGTGTCTTTGTGGTTTTAAAAGCTCTTTCTGGTCTCTGAGAACTACACATTTTAAGCTAAAAAAGAATCTGCAATATTTATATGAAAACATTATTTATTCAATCTTTTGCAGAGATGGGAGGTCTATGAATCTGGAACATTACAGAAAATTTCTTATTTTTTTCAATGTATTGATTGATTATGCTGACTTTTTTCTCTTCTTCCTCTTTTTCTTTAAACAAAATTCTTTGTTACATGGATCTCTGGGAGGAGAGACAGAGGAAAATTTAGATGATGTAAAAACAAAGTACATCCATAAATTTTATTTAAAAAAGAAAAAAGTTATTTAAGTTATTTAAAAAAGCAGTAAAGGCTGATTTTTAATATACTTTAATAAACTAAAATAAACAGGAGCTGGCCAAGGTTAATTGTTTGGACCATCACTGTACAGTACTTAGATGCATTATAGGAAAGGTGCCTGGAAATTCAGATCCAAAGAGAGTCACTGATAATATATTCCAACTTAACATGAATAACTATCACTTGTCTTATAGTATTTTTTGAATAAAGCTAGAATATAAAATGTATGTAGCTAATTTAAAGAATTTATATTCTAATCAGAATACTTTTTAAAAGTGATTTCCTTTCATATATTTTTATTTCATCATTCACATTATCCATCCCCAAACTCTTCTTTGAAACACAGTAAAGTATGTATCAATATAATACCTACAAAAAAATTTTCCACTTGGAATTCATAACTATAGGGCTTTAACGAAATGGACCGATCTTCAGAAGCTGGATAAAAGTCAAGTGAAAAGTGACAATGCAGAGAAGGTGGAAGTTCCTTTGTCCACATCAGCTCCCACACAAAGAACACTGACTGCTTGCTGTAGATGTACTGGAAAAAAAAAAGTGATAATTCTTTAATGATCAGTTCCAGAATTATCTTGTAAAACAAAATTAGTCATTCTAGTTTAAATTAAATATTTGTTTCATGCATAGGCAAAACTATGGGTTTTTTTGTTTGTTTTAAACAAAGGCCCTCTTTTATGATATACCTGGTATATATATGCTGTTCTTTGGTTCTGCATCACCCACCACTTCCCTTGGATCCTCCTGCCTGGCTTTGCTCCCCTGTAGAATACTCTACAAACTGGTAAAAAAATGGTTTAATTTTTTATGATTCCATAAGCTACATAGCACAAGGGATCACACAAAAAATTAAAGATAATTTACCAATGTGTGGCAGTCTACCACATACTTCCCATAATAGGGTAAAAATGATCATTCTTAATTAAGTTGACTTTGAAGGTATATGCTTACATTTATGCCAAATATTTGATATGGAACATCAAGTTAAGAAAGAAAATGTAGAACTTAATTTGTAGATTGTGCAACAGCTTTGCACAAAGCCACAATTAAAGGTAAGAGGGTAAAATTACAACGTCTGATGTTCAGAAATAACAGGGAGACGTTTTTAAAAAATGCTAAAAAGACATATTTATTAAAAAAATGACACAAAAAGCTTTTCAATTTCTCTAAACAAATACCAACTGTACGCTAAAAACACAGAGAAATGATCAGCAGAAGCAAGGTTGAATGCAGCCAGGCAGTGTGGATACACACAAGTTTCTCTGACAAAACTATTCTAATATATAAAATGTCATTTCTCATATAACCAGCTATTCTAACTCTAGTCCATTCAAGCTAGAGAGTAAAGACACTCCAAACTATATCATGTAATGAAAATACCCACGTAGATAGCACTTATATAATAAATATAAACTGATATTAAGAGATCTAGGTAATGATTTTCATGCTGTTCTTATTTCACAATACAGAAAGGCAACAAAATGAAATACAACCATGCAGATATAGCATGTTAGGTAAAATACAGGAAGCTATAGTAACTAGTTTGACTATTTAAAATCACTCACTAATAAGATTTTTTCTTCATTTGTGTTATTTCAAAATGAACAAACATTCATAGAATGCCTCTCATGGAACTAGCACTTTAATAATCAAAGGCACCACAGGAGGACTGGTGATTCATGCTGATGTAGGTAGTACTTTACAATGGACAAAACACTCCTTAAAACAGTTTTGTAAGATAGATGGTAGGTAGTAGAAGTAGTAACATTCCTTATTTAGTGATCAGGAAATGGAGAGGCTAAATGACTTATCCAAAGTTGCAGGGCAGTGCAAAGTCAGATCATACAACTTTAAATACTTCAGCCTCACCCTGATTATTTGGCTGACAAACAAAAGCAGAGTTTGAGAAAAAGTTTACCTGCTGGCACTTAGTGTTTAACGGAATTAATTGTAGGTCCGGGCTATCACCAGTATCTATAAGGTTACTATCTGATAGCTGGAAGTCAAGTTCTGATAAATTCTGGACACAAACTTGAATATATTTCCTGAAACAGAAAAGGAAAAAAATGAGCAAAAAGGAAAACTAAAATGTTCACAAAGTTAAAGACCTTTATATCTGTCTTGCTAAGAAGAACTAAGGATCAAGTAATAACAACATATCATTCATATAAGTTTTACAAAATGCTCTGAGTAAGATAGCACTGGCCAAAAAGATGCTATATTAGTACCTTTTCCTCAATTTTTATGTAATGTAGAACTATGCTAGTAAGAGCCAACTTTTCTAAATAAGATATTTTGGTATCTTCTAAAACAGAACATAAAATATCCTTCCCATTTCCCTGCTTCCTCCACCATACCAACAATTTGTATTATCATACCAAAACCTCACAAGTCAGAGTTAAAAAGTATTCCAATGAACTATACTAGAAGACAAAGTGAATTCTCTTCAAATTTTAAGGATTCACTGAGGAACCAAGATCTCAATTTAATTTTCAAAATGAATAAAATATTTATTAAGTACCTACTGTGTGCAGAGCACTCTATTAGGTACTAGGCAGAGATATAAGGTTTAGCTAAAACTTAGTCCTGACATCAAAGAGCTTATAGTATATTGTGGGGTTATGACAAGGTTATAAGACAAAGTGCTAACATGAGGTCTGTGAGAGAGAGGGTCACTTTCAATTTGCAGACGAGGAAAGGCTTCTGGGAGGGGGGGTTGCATTTGATTTGGACTTTGAGTAAGAATAAGAATTCAAAAAGTGAAGATAGGGAGAGAGGGCATTACTGGCAAAGAAAACAATTTGAACAAAGGCAGGAGACAGAAAGTAGTCTATTTTAAGTTGGGATGGAAGATATGGGAAAAGGCTAGAAAGGTAGGGTGATGGCAGTTATGTAATAAGAAAGAACTATGAAAGGTAAGAAAAAACAAAAATTTCAATATTTATTGTAAAATGGTTAGTATTAAGATCTGTTCTATGGAATTAACAACTTAGATGACTAGGTCTTTGAAGATTTTTTTAAAAAAAAGTTTCTATTTTCATGAGAAGTAGCTTAATGTAACAGAAGGAACCTTGGGCTTAGATTTAGAGGACCTCGATCTGAACTGTGACTTTACCACTAATTGTGTGATACCTTAGACAAATCACGCCACCCTTCTGGCCTTCCGTTTCCTCCATGACCTCCAAGGGTCCTTTAAGCTGTAATTCAAATGAGCATAATAGGCTCCAACACAGGCCAAAAACTCTGATTCAGGTTCGCACAAGTAACCAGGTAGGTGTAGCATATTTTCTTTTGAGTAAAATCAAAGGATACATCTGGCCCTAAAAAGACCAATGTGTGGCCATCACATATTACATAGATATGAGCAGCTATCATTTATTTCTGTATTATTGTACTTACAAAAGTAAAAAACACATGAAAAAGTTAATTGATTGGCCTCATTTGACATATTTTGTAGTTTAGAAAAACTTTTTAGTCCTCTAATATAATAAGGTAAACAGTCCTGGTTTCTAAGGTGATTTGTGTGCACCTTAAGAGATTTAAGATCTCTTCATCAGCTGATAAGGCACAGTTTTAACAGCCTCCGTTAACTCGCTTCATAAAATCTTTCAGGAAGAGCACACAGAAATGTGGTATCTTCTTTTACAGTTCATTACTCTTACCTGAGTTTTCTGTAACTAGGAGTACCTATCATTACCACTTTTCCAAAAAGTGAACAAAAAAAGGTATAAAAGTATGACAACTATAAGAAGGTGATTGTTTGGAATTATAAACTTAATGATGGAATTTTGCCTGAAATAAATATTTGACATATCTAGAATTTTATGTTCAGTTCTGAGCACCATATTTTTATGAGAGACATTTATAAACAAATGTGTCCAGAAGATGGTGGCCACGATGGGAACGGCTGTAGTAGGTAGAAAGAATTAAGAATCAGGGGACATAGATTCAAAGCCCTGGTTTAATCACTTACTACCATTAGTGAGTTACTTCACCTCTCTGGGCCTCAGTTTCCTCATCTGTAAAAAAAAGGGGATTGGACCACATGATCTCAGAGGCCTTTTACTTCTAAATCTTTGAGTCTATGGTTTTTTTTTGTTTTAGATTTAATGGAAGCTTTATTTTACTTTGTTTTTTGCTCAAGAAACAAGGTAAAATGAAGGAATTTTGGGAACGAAAGCATCTATACTAAAGCTTCCAAATTCAAGCAACTGTTGAAATTAAAATACAAAGAAACCAAAATACCTTTTGAAACAAACAAAAATATTGGCTAAGAACTACTTTTCAAATCAATTCCTACAAACACAGGGAAACCTAATATTTTCTGGTATCTTCCTCAACAGTTTCAATGATTAAGATTCTATAAAATTATTCTTCTTTATGATAATTAAAAAAAATAAGGCCCCATTCCTCCCCTCCCTCTTTACTACAATTAAGCCTGGAAAAATAGTGTCTCCACTTCAGACATTTTGGGAAAAGAAATAAATCATTAATATTTAATTACCGTTTTCCGGCTGACAGCAAAGAATGGGTGGCCTTAAAAGGTATATTGAATGTTAATGCAATAATAGTGGAGTAAATTGACCATGGACAATCAATAGACACCTAAAAGGGGGAAAAAATTACATTCATGGTACTCATGTGACTTTAAAAAACATAGCCCCTAGTCTCCAACCCCCTTAGTTTTTATGACTGCAAATACCATCCTTCTGAATGATGGATAAAAGAAGCAAACAAAGCCACCAAAAAAGGGAGCCCACAGTCAGATTCGTATACAAGTAAAATACATAATGAAATTTGCTAAAATAGTCTGTGTCACCAATGAGAATCTGTTGTAGTCACCAAGTAGCAGCAAGATCTCTTACCAATACACAAAAATATGGATTAGTGGTTGTGGATACTTGGTTTCATGGAAAGTACTTATTTTTGTGTCACCAATGGAGAGAGTAACCATAGCTAGTGACTTATGTTTATGTATGGCCAGTGAAAGGGACCTTGTTGCTACTACTACTACTAGGTAACTACAGTAGCCTATTTATTAGCAATCATTGCTTATGAATACATAATACAAAAATAATTTTTAAAAAAATGAGCAGTAGATGACAATCAGAAGTCATTTTGTTAGGCTGGGCCCAAATCACACCAAATCAATCTGAAAATTAGTCTATCATCCAAGTGTTGAGTCTACATGACACCAAACAGCCACACTTATTGAACCCACCAATTATTTTAGAATTTTGGGGCAAAGAGACCATATATGTAAGCTGAGGTCTAAGAGATATGAGAAAATGGGAAGATCTTCTTTAGCCACATTTCCTTCAAGTAACAGAAACCCATTCAGGGAGAAAATTGTCCTGCTGACTACATTTGGTTTGAAACAATTATGTACATTTTATATACTATATATATACATACATACACACAATGTAATATGTAATAGTGTATAAAATATACATTAAAAATCTTAATTCTTATCTTTTTCTTCTATTGCTTTGTTGCCTGCATTTCAGTGTTGGCACTGCTCCAAAGAACCATGACTGCAAATAGCATATTTACATGCATATGGGCAATCCTAGGACAAAAATCATACCCCAGAAAAGGGTTTACTGAATGAAAAAAAAAATGTACACCCTAAGAAATACCACTAACTTATAGGCTGAACTCAGTAATGATAGCTGGCATGTGTTCAGATCTAGAAACTTCAGACTTGTACTATGTTAAGAAGACTCTACATTGAATCAAACATCATTCCCAATTTTAGGGATTACCTAGGGCTGGAAGAGACCTCAGAGGCCGTTAACTAATCTGACCCTCTTATTTTACTGATGAAGAAATTGAGGCCCAGGGAGGTTAAGTGACTTGCCTAAGGTCACACAGGTAGTATCAGAGGCCAGATTTGAACCTATGTTCTCTAACTCCTGAGTCAGTGATCAAAATGTGCTTGACCAAATAGTTAATAATAAGTATCAAGGAAAAATTATGTCCTGATGTAGATTCCTTCATCACCTTTGAGTTTTCAACAGACAAAACTAAAACATACAAGATAATATCTGTCTGTCAGTTCAATATTAGTATAGAAAGGCCACTGTCACGCAAATTACTTGAAAGTGATAGTTCTGATTAGGCATAAATTGAATCCTTTGCAAATGTTATTCCTCTTTTTTTTTTTTTTTGGTTTTGCGGGGCAATGGGGGTTAAGTGACTTGCCCAGGGTCACACAGCTAGTAAGTGTCAAGCATCTGAGGCGGGATTTGAACTCAGGTCCTCCTGAATCCAGGGCCAGTGCTCTATCCACTGCACCACCTAGCTGCCCGCAAATGTTATTCCTCTTGCAGAACTGCTTCCCCCTGAGTTTGTACTCATTTTGTCTCTGGCAAGTGGGTTCTCAATGTATTCCCTTGACTAAAGGTTGGAGAGTAACAGAAATAAGTGGAAAAACTCATTCAATGTTGATGGTATCAATAAAGCCTCTGTATCTTTGACTTTTATTGAAGTAATCTTTTGGACTTTGAGTACTTACGCAATTTAATTGCTTAATGGGAACGGTAATCATTTTAATTTCTAATGTTTTCAGTACTGTAACATATTTAAATATAAAAAAATATATGCTAAAACCCCCCCACACATCTTACTTTTTGGTCTAGAGTAACCATGCAGTTGGTAGCTTTCTGTTTCTCCTTATTTTTCCTATGAGGTTCTTTATTCCCTTGTTTGTCACTGTCTCCTGAAGTTGTTGGTACGGAAGGTAAAGAAAGAACCTCCAATTCAAATTCAATCATGTGATATGCAGGAGCCATTGGCAAACTGACGCTGGTGACTTTCTCTGAGGACTGAATCATGAGTGATGCTTCTGAAGATTTCTCTAAAATGACACAAAATGCAGTTTCAAAATCATTCCTCTTCCTTAATTTCTTTTTTCTCATATTATCAGACAATGCAGTAGGGATACAACTCATGTTCAAGACAACATCTATTTCTAGGGGAAGTAAAGTCTGTACAGGAGGATCAAGGAAAAAGTGCAAATGGAGGCAGGAGGATGAGAGGCAAATACCACGTTAAACAAACAAACAGACAGACAAACAAATGGGTGGCATGGAAAAGAAACAGACCTATGTCCTGGTCTGAGTTTGGCAGTAATTAGCTGTGAAATGGGGAGCGCATCATCTTCCTGTCTTAGGCATCTGTTTCTATCATGCCATGACAGAGTCAAGAGAATCAAATAAGAATGTCTGAGAGAATTTTGTTAAGTCAAAAGGTGCTACATAATCACAAAGTGGCATTCTTAGTTTTCCCAACCTTAATAAGAAAGGTGACATGTAAGAAAGAATTTTCAAGGTGTCCACTCAGCCCCTGGGGACCACTGGCAGTGATTCCCTAGCTATTTCATATACCACTCTGATGCAACAAAATTACACTCTACCAGCAAACAGCAAATAAATGCTTTTCTTCTTCTCTCTCTCAATCCCCTTTGAAGTATACAATAACTAGAGATCTTTTCAGTATATTTACTTTGTGAGCATATTTTCATATATGACATAGGCTATAAAGGCTGGTTTTGTAACTTTTTGTAGGTATTTTTGGGGGGGTTAGCTAAACAAATAGATATATATTGTACCATTCTAGTATATGGAATAATGTATGGAGGCTATAAAACATAGGATAACCTATCTTGATCTGGTTAATAAACAGATAAATAAATGTTGCAGATAATAAATCTGCAGTACAAGACCGCAATCCACAATCATTTGATGGGAATGAGAAGATAAAATAATATTACATGTCTTAAACAACAACTAGAAGATAGTTGTGCTGTTTTCTTTAAAGTGGAAATCACTACATTACACTGGTCTATGATGTGGCTGTTGAATGCTTACCTCTGGTGTTAGAATAGATTATTGCTCTGTTTTCTGCATGGAATAGAATAAGCATTGCATCTGCATTGCTGAGCTGTAGACTGTCCCCATTTTTTATTGTATAATAGCCAGTAGTGACAGTAAACTTGACTTTTTGAGGAATACCAGCCAAAAGGCTATCTGGAAAGAAAAAAAAAACCCACAAAACAAAATCCAATCATTGTATCAGTTTGAATTTAATCTGTCCCTATATTTAGTCCATACCTTTAAAATGAGATTTCTATGAAAAGGAATACGCTGGGTAACAACACTGATTATAGGCTACACTAATTTTTATGCAAAACAGATCTGATGAGAAAAAGAAGGCCTATTTTTACAGAGCCATATTTATTTCTGGATTAAAACATAAGCAAATTAGCAAGTATTAATTTCCTAAGTAGCAATACATTTAATTCACACATTTCTCTTCTTTCAGCCCTCCCTCCTCCCATCTCTGTGAAAGGGAGCGAGGAGGATTAGGCAGTCAATGAATATAAGCATCTGACAGCTGGTACCATCTTTTACTTAGAATGGAAAAACCCTGAAGTAAAGGGTTTTGCTGGAGACTGAGAAGATGAAATTACTGGTTTATGTAAGCCAACAACTTCCTATGAAAAAGAAACTGAGAGGAAAGGAAAGGAATGGGAATATAAAAAAAGTTGAATATGAAACTGAAGATCTATTATAATACAACTTGCTACTGCTTTTAAATATATAGTTATCATATAAATTTCATTCCCCCCCCTTTTATCTTCCTGGCCTCACCCCACTGTAGAGATGGCTACCATTAGACACAAATAGTTACATATATGTAAAATTACTCAATACATGTATCAGTTCTTTCTCTGAGATCAGAATAGCATTGGGGAGCTTCTGCTTCAGAGAAAGCAGAAGACATTCAGTGGAAAGTAGGGTAAAAGGCATCTGAGCAGGGGCAAAAGAGAGATTATTTACTAACAGTGGTTTGTACTAACAACTTGGTATGATCTCTAGAATCATTCCAGTCTCTTGACTGGATGGGACTTTAGAGATCATCTCATTCAATCTCTGTTTCACACAAGAGGAAACTGAAGCTCAGAGGAAGCATAATACATACAAGGCCACATAAACTACTTATTGACATATATCATATTTCAACCTAGACCTCTTAACTCCTAAGTCCAACACCACAACATTGACAGGTTCTCTCTGAAATCAGCCTGGTGCTGACCGCAGATCCTGAAATACAGCCCTTGGTCTACTTAAGCATAAAAAAGAAGAAAACATTTCCAAAAGAGTAATAAGCTGAGAAAGTGACTGATGTCCTTTAAAAGTTTTAAGGAACTTCTGCAGATTAAAAGTAGAGGGAAAAAAGGGGGATGGCTAAGAAAATTACATAGGAAAAACAGTTTTGATTTTTAATTTAAAATGAGAGAAATTAACAAAGGAAGAAATGTAAATAATTACAATATATTTTTCTCCACCTGTGTGGAATATGTTGATCAGTGGTAGAGAAAAGAAGTTTGCAGAAAGTCTAGCATGAAACTGAATTAAGGCAGGTTATCCCTGGAGTACTTAAAGATGAAACTAAAAGGAAGACAAAAGAAACAAAGACAATTAAAGAAACTGGACTGGAAAAAGTTGGGTCACAGAGGATATCTTGGTGGTATCAATCTGGAAGGGGCCGAGGGATAAATTCTTATACCTGACAAAAGTATAGATACGAAATAATTGGGGAAAAAAGTCACAGTATCACTAATTTTTTAAAAAGGGCTATTGGGAAGTTACTTAATCACCAACCCTTTCCTCTTTTTACACATTTGTGAACATGATACATATGGCAAGTAACTTTGATGAAGAGAGGTAGTGTGACACAGTAGAAAGGGAAATGGCTCTAGTGACAGAATATCTGGGTTCAAGTCTCGCCTTTGTCACATACTGCCCACATGACCATGGGCAGGTCATTTAACCTCTCAGTTTCCTAGGCAACTCTATAAGTCCATACAATTTACAACCTTCATCAGTAGAGGGAGTTTCCTATGCCAATGAAATCACAGAATCAGCCCCTATCTCTAATCCTGATGAAAATATGAGAAGAGAACATATAGACTTTAGAAATAATATTCTGTAACAGATGTCTTCACTGTCACACTATTTAAAATGAAGAGAAAAAAAAAATCCCACTAATTGATCATCTATAAAAAACTGTTGACTTAAAACAAAACGTAACCTAAAGGTTCTTCTATGACAAGGGGATTCTTGTGTATATATTAAAATCATATGAGATAAGCAAATTAAGAGATCACAGAATAGTTTACCTGTTAGATTTATGGACAGAGGAAGAATTTAGGACCAAAGAAGATACAGAGAACAATACAAAATAGATAATTTTGATTATATAAAATTAAAAAGTTTTTGGACAAACAAAACTAATGTAACTAAGATTATAAGGAAAGCAGAAAACTGGGAAAGAATTTTTGAAATAAGTATCTCTGATAAAGGGCTCATTTTTCTTTTTTCTTTTTAGTGAGACAATTGGGGTTAAGTGACTTGCCCAGGGTCACACAGCTAGTAAGTGTTAAGTGTCTGAGGCTGGATTTGAATTCAGGTCCTCCTGACTCCAGGGCCGGTACTCTATCCACTGTGCCACCTGAGTCAAATTTATAAAAATACAAATCATTCCCCAATTGATAAACGGTCAAAGGAGATGAACAGGCAGTTTTCAGACAAAGAAATCAAAGCTATCTATAATCATATGAAAAAATGCTCTAGATCACTACTGATCAGAGAAATGCAAATTAAAACAACTCTGAGGTATTACCTCACACCTATCAGAGTGGTAAATATAACAAAAAAGGGAAATATAGGATACTGGAGGGGATATGGGAAAACTGGGACACTAATCCACTGTTGGTAGAGTTGTAAACGGGATCCATCCATTCTGGAGCTCAATTTGGAACTATGCCCAAAGGGCTATAGAACAGTGCATACCCTTTGATCCAGCAACACCACTGCTAGGTTTATATCCCAAAGACATCCCCAAAAAGAGAAAAAGACCTACTTCTACAAAAATATTTATAGCAGCTCTTTTTGTGGTGGCCAAGAATTGGAAATCAAAGGAATGCTCATTAATTGGGGAATGGCTAAACAAACTGTGGGTATATGGTGATAGAGTATTATTGTACTATAAGAAATGACAAGCAGGATGACTTCAGAAAGGTCTGGAAAGACATGTATGAAGTGATATATAGTGAAGTGAGCAGAACCAAGAGAACATTGTGTACAGAGACAGCGATTTTATTTGATGAAGAACTGTGAAATGACTTGACATTCTCAACAATACAATGATCCAAGACAAAAAACAGGCTGAATTTCATTTGGCAAACTGTACAATGTGGTTAATGATACCAAACTTCTTGAAATGATGTCACATTTTTTTAACACCAATGCTTTTCTAATGATGTCTGTGTGACATCATGCAGATGATACTGCTATATGGAATACTACAATCTCCAAAGAATAAAAACTGCATATTATTTTTTATTTGTTTGTTTTTTTTTAGTGAGGCAATTGGGGTTAAGTGACTTGCCCAGGGTCACACAGCTAGTAAGTGTTAAGTGTCCAAGGCCGGATTTGAACTCAGGTACTCCTGACTCCAGGGCCGGTGCTTTATCCACTGCGCCACCTAGCTGCCCCATAAAACTGCATATTATTCAAAGGACAACTTAGAGATGTATAGTGGGAATAAATATGTTGTAGCATCTTACCAATGACAACTTAAATTTAAGCAGCAGTATAAATTAGGACCAGAAAGAGAAATGGTTTGGTTATATAGGAGAAATAAAAAGCTTGAACACTGCAATAATACGCACACAATAACATGATACAGGAGATTCCCAGTATTTGGGGTATAAACTCTTTGGAGGATTTATGGGATGTCATGGGATGAAAAGGTATCGATGAATTGTAATTTCTCTTTTGGTTTAAATATTTATTGAGTTGATATAACTTGTTTCATTACAGTGCTATGGATACACCTTTTTTTTTTTTTTGTAGGGCAATGAGGGTTAAGTCTACATTTCAATTAGAGAGCACCAGCTATATCTATAACAGTCACTAATGGAGATAAGGAAATAATTTAAGCATTTTCATTGTAAAGAAGGAGAATACACAAATCTATTTACTGTCCTTCCCCTGGACACTGACTAGCATAGTCTTTGGCTATAAGATGCATATCATTTATGTAGGCAGACATGTAGGCATGCCTTTATATACGTGTGTGTACCATGCATAATACACATACTCACATGCAGTTTTTATCAATCACTGCCATTACCATTTATAGGAAATGCAGTTCAGCAAGATAGGAAAGACATTTAGGGGGCAGCTAGATGGCACAGTGTCCTGGAGTCAGGAGGACCCGAGTTCAAATCCGACCTCAGACACTTGACACTTACTAGCTGTATGACCCTGGGCAAGTCACTTAACCCCCACTGCCCCCCCACCCCCCCAAAAAAAGGAAGAAAAAAGAAAGGAGAGACATTTAGTTTCCTGGTCAACCCATGCTTCAAACTATTCAAGCTATACTGTCAAATGCATAAAGGCAAGAGAAAAAAACCAGGAAACTCCAAAGATCAAAAAAATACATTTTAGGTTTCTTTTATAACTATCTCCCTTCTTTCACCTCATCTCCATGCTAAAAATTATTAGATATCTAAGTATTCTTACCAGTCAATGGTTCCACCTTTAGCTGAGGGTCCTGAGAGTAGACATCATACTGCACTATGGGATAAATATGAGGAAGAACAAATTGCACTTGGCCCACTGAGGTGCACATCTGCCTGAGAGTATATGTTCCAGGTTCTTTAGCCTAAAGTAGAAATGATGCATGATTTGAGAAGCTGTAACAATTTCTAAATTATGACTTTAATAATTTTTATGTGTGTGCATTTGTGAACGCATACAGACACACAGATGCACACACAGATTCTGAGTTGGAAGGTACCCCTGATGTCATCTAGTCCAACCCATTCCTGAACAAGAATCTCTGGATATGTATCTTTTAAGTAGTCACGTAACCTTTCTTAAAGACTTCAAAGGGAGGGGGAACTTACTGAGGCAACCTATAAACTTTAGGACATTAGAATGTTTTTCCTTACATAGAGACTCAATCTGCCTCTCTTCAATTTCTCATTACTTATTATTTTGTCCTTTGGGGTCAAGTAGAATATAAGAATAATCCTCCTTCCATGAGACAGCTTTATTGAAGGCAATTATCAAGTTCCATGCAAATCTTTTCTTCTCCAGGTCAATAATTCCTAGTTTCTTTTCTTCCTTTTTTTTTTTGGGGGGGGGGGGCAATGAGGGTTGAATGGCTTGTCCAGGGTCACACAGCTAGTAAGTGTCAAGTGTCTGACGCTGGATTTGAACTCAGGTCCTCTTGAATCCAGGGCTGATACTCTATCCACTGAGCCACCTAGCTGCCCCCAATAATTCCTATTTCCTTGAGTAATATTAGATCACAGATTTAGAGCCCAGAGTGACCAGAATCCAAATCTCTTATAGATGAGGAAACTGAGTCCCAAAGAGGTTAAATGACCTTCCAAAGGTCACATAAGTATCCAGTGGCACAGCCAGAATTTTTGGATGTCAGCCCCATTACCAGCCTGTTTGTCCTCCTAAACAAGAGCACTTATATGCAGGCAAGCATTTAGATAGTGCTTTACAGTTAATAAAGTACATTCTTCAAAACAACTCTGTAAACTAGGTAATACTATTTTAATTCTTCTTAGAGTTTAGGAAATTGTGGCTCATTAGCTTAGAAAGTTAAACAATGCCCATGAGCACATAGCTAATAAATCTTGATCCAAAACTGTAATCCTGGTATTCTGACTCCAACTCTAGTGCTCCATGGTGACTGAGAATGCCTTAGATTTAAGGTAATCTGAGCAGATTTTACTGTGTATTCGGATTTTAGGATTTCAGGAATTCCATTTTTAATTTATAAACATTTATAATGGATTTATTCTTGGAGAACATAAAGAAACATTCAGTAATAATATTCAAAACCTACTTTAAAACTGGAAAGCAAATTGAGACTCAATGAGTCAAAGAAATACATGGGTACACAACATCTGTTAAGTAGTAGGTGTTCAACAAATGTTCATTGATTGATTGATTTCTGAATGGTTTCTCTGACAACCAATACGGTATTTTTTTGTACCTATGTTACCAAAACACTAATTTCCCCCTTTTTAGAAAATGTAACATCATACTGGTTTTTGTATTTCACCTAAGTGTTGTTATCACATATTAAATCGAATAAGAGATATTTAATTTAAAAAAAATTAGTAACATTCTTGGAATAACTGGAAGACCCCTTAACGAGCAGGAAAAGCAAGGTTGGGCAATCCTGAGTGGTTGCATGGCGTAATGCAAAGAACATGAGATCTGGAGGATTGGTTTTCAATATTCAGGCTCTGCCATCCGACACCTATGAGGTGAGTGTCCTGGATCTACATTTTCCCATCTGTAAAATGAAGGGATTGGGCCTCTAGAATCCTAACTTAAAATTTAAATCTCAAGTCCCATCCCGTTCTAAAATCTACAGTTTATGTATACACATATAAATATCTCCATATAATAATAATTATTATTTTTTTGGGCAGGGCAATGGGGGTTAAGTGACTTGCCCAGGGTCACACAGCTAGTAAGTGTCAAGTGTCTGAGGCCGGATTTGAACTCAGGTACTCCTGAATCTAGGGTCAGTGCTTTATCCACTGTGCCACCTAGCTGCCCCTCCATATAATTCTTGACTCAGAGCAACCTTGATATATTACTACATTGCAATACAATGGGTAACTAAGACAGTTGTCAAAATCTCCAATCTGGCTGACAAATAATAGAAATCTTTTAGGATAAATGGCACTTATGAATAAATACAATCTAAAAGGACAAAACCAAAATGCCAGCAGCATTAGCCCTTTATTTTTCAATTGTTTCTGTGTTTGGTGTAGGGAGCTTTTGATAAGGAAACTAATTCTAATGATGTAGATCAGCACCTGCTCTGCAGGGTATATTAGAGTGACCTAGGGCATGGAGAAGTCAAGTAATCTGCCCAGAGTCAGTCGGTATATATTAGAAACAGGATTTAAACCCAGGTCTTCCTAATTCCCAAGGTGAGCAACTTTCTCCATTAGGCCATGCTGCCTCTCAGCAACCCTGTATTAGCAGTATTAAATTCAACTTACCAATTTAAATACATACCTGAGTTCTGAATATTATTTTATTGACCCCTGGGTCCAGAGTTACATTGCTACATTTTAATATGTGTGCCCCATCCTCTAGAGTCACACCTGAAGGAATTTCCAGAGAGGAGCTGCTTTCTTGCCTTCGTAGTAACATGTGAACATTTTTACAAATGATCCCAGTTGTGTTCAAGGAATTATCTGAGGGGCTCCTCTCATACATCTCGTATAATTCCAGTGCAGGTGAATTACTTCGGGAGAAAGGAACACTTGAATTCTCATTTGGAAAACTGATGATGCCATTGGATGTCTTGTGCTTGGTAAGCCACTCAGCAGTCTTACGGTAGCTGTTTTTCTCAATGCTGAAGTGAACACTGATGGCAATCTGTTCTACTTGGACTGAGACAGGCATTTGGCTTAACAAGGTAATCTCAATAGACAAAGTTCCTCCCACGTGGACAAGAGCATTTGAAGGATCAAAGTGGAGATGCTTTAGTTGTGCGAAGGAATGCATAGACAGTACTACTTTGAGACCTGAAAATTATATATATAAAAATAATGTTTTTAGAGACAGTGATAATGCAGTCTCTGTCAGAAGCTAGAGCCCCACTAAAGTCAAAGCAATATTCTCAATGAAATGAGTGTAGATTCCAGTCCAACCTCATACTCCAGAATGTATTTTTGTCTTTTTATGCCCAGCACCTACCAAAGTTCTTGGTAAACAGCAAGTACTTAATAAATGTTCATTGATAGTTTAAAGCTGAACAGAAGTATGGCATCAGCTACTTGTAATCATGTACCTGGAAGACAATATGGCTTTTGAGCTATCCTCTGTCAAATATTAACATAAATACAGGTTAATTAATCTTCTTCCCTCAAATTCATTCATACACAAACTCAGAACTAGTTTCAGGCAGTGCTGGAAAAACTAGCAAGTCTCTGTCATAACTAAGAAATTTATATAACCGTGCAGGAAATTACAAAGCTAGAGGATAAAAATAGAAGCGAAGATTTCCCCATTTTGATTTCAGCAATAGTTTTGTGTTCCTCAGGTTTCAAGGAGCTAAACTGCTTCTCCATGGCCTTTTTTCCACTCACAACACTGAGTGTCATTTTTATGATTGCCTGATTTCATGAAGAAAACTCTAGTCATATGGATCCAAAAGGCATTTTATATTTAAAGCCCTTTACAACACTGGCTCCTCCTATTCTTCGTGTCTCCTTATGCCATACCTTCTTCTATATACTATTTGATACCTGCCTTGTTTGCTGCTCCTTGCACCCAACACTCCATCTCCATGTCATTTCACTGGCTGTTGTCTATGCCTGGAGTGCTGTTTCTCTTCAACTCTGTATACTGGCTTGCTTTAAGACTTAGCTCAAAAATTCCCTCCTGAACAAGGTCTTTCCCAGTCTCCCCAATACTAGTGTATTCCCTCTGAGATTACCCCCTTCCATCTACTCTGTATATAATTTATATTCATGCAGTCATTCACATATCTGTGTCCCCCATTAGAATGTGAGCTCCTAAAGGGACCATGCCTTTGCTTTTCTTTGTATCCCCAGTACTTAGTACAGTTCCTACTATGTAGTAGTAAATACTGAATAAATACTTGATGACTAACAAAAGCATTCATTAAACTTCAACCTCACTGAAAATTGCAAAATTGCATTTGGACAAGAGAATTATAATTCAACAAAGAACACACAGACTGTATAGCTACTATAGCCAATGACTAAGAACTCTGCTCATCTCGTTGAAGCTGTTAACCAAAAGTCGTAACTACAAGATATAGGTAGCAATTTGATTTATTACAAGACAAAGGCAGATGCATGTGGGAACTCCTTATACCAAGAAGTTTGCCCCATAGATGATGCCTTGGATATCTATGAGGTACAGGAAAAAAGGGAGGTCTCATGAGAGGAGTAGAGGGCAATCCCCTCCCATGTGAGTAACAGGGGAGGAGGAAGGGAGCAACGAGAAGGAGCAGATGGGCTTGGGAACACTGAACACGGTAGGAGGATGTTCTGCTTATCTGAAAGGGTCCCAGCTGCACAAATGGTTTATCAGTCTGCGTTAGGCTGGCCAGTGCCAGAATTATAGCTGACTTTGCTTCAAAGGCACTGAGAGTTTAATAGAGCTCAGTTACAAAAGATCACTATTAAGTCAGTTTAGGGAATGTTCATATCTGGAAAACAGGGCAACTCAGGAAAACAAATTCAGGGGGCCCCTTCACAAAGCATACATTAAAAGAAATGAAGAAATTCAGAGCAAATTGTGGTATTTTCAGAATTTAATGCTAATAAGAGCTAAACAAACAATAGCAGGTTTAATTATCATGTAAATCAGAATTCAAGAAATAAGATCTTTAACTAAAAGATTTTCTTTCTTTCTTTCTAATACTTTCATCTGTATTCAGATGCCAACAGTTCTTTCTCTGTAGATGAAATGCATTTTTTTCATAAGTCCTCCAGAGTTGTCTTGGATCTTAGCATGCTGAAAATAACTAAGTCATTTGCAGCAGATCATCCTATAATATTGCTCTTATTTTGTATACAGTACATTTTACTTTGCTTCAGCTCATGTAAGTCCAGGTTTTTTCTGATAGTATCTTGCTCATCTTTTTTTTTTTTTAAATAGTAGACTACATTTACATAGTACTTTAAAGGGAGATTTCCTTACAAAACACCCATGACATTGATTATTGCAACAACAATAATAGCCAACATCTATATAGTACCTTATACCTGGCAAAGAATTTTCTTCACAATAGCCCCACAAAGTAAGTACAACCACCCACCATCATCCTCATCCTACATTGTTCTCGCCTGAAAGAGGCAATTTTCAAAAGGTTTTAAAATGCATTACTAACTGAATTTTACCATTTAATCTGGCATTACCTGGACTTTCTTTCTGCTGGTTGGCAAAGTTGAGTATTTCTTGGCAAAAATGTTTACGCTCATCATCTGTTAAGTGACTATCACTGGCTAAAAGGCTGCTTGTCTGAAGGTAGCTGGAAAATAGAGCTAAGGAGAGTGAAAAGAAGTCGACAGCTATTTTCAAGAATATTTTAAAAGCATAAATCCAAAATGGTATCAGTAGAAATATAATCAGGGTCTTAGTCTCATTATCACCAAAAAGCACTGATTCAGCACCTGTGTATAGCATCATTCTAAGAGACAGCTGTCATGTGTCTTATATTCTAGAAACTGATAATGTAGTTTTATCAAAGGATACTTTTCAATTTGTCCAAGATGTTTTTGACATTCTGCTAACTGCTTTCTTGTATGTGTGATGGGCAATGCCCAACCCTCAGCCACGTAGTTCTTTAACGCATTTTGAAGGTAGACCTCTGCTTTTTGGGGAGACTTTTTCCTCCTTGCAAAGCAAACAAGAAGTTTAATCATAGCTTATAGTAAAAACAAGTTTGAAAACTCAATTTTCAGGCTACTCTTCCTCTACCCTTTTAACTCCAAATACGTCCTTCTCTTTACCTCTTCCCTAAATTGAAGTGGTACAGCATGTACAAATAGCTAATTTGTCCAAAATCCAAGGTGGGGATATCATGGGTTCAAAAATGATAATAATCCACCTTACATTTGTACATCACTTTATAATTGTCAAAGTAGAGCCAGGCCCATAATACAGATTTTCTACTTCTAATTCAGTCTTTTTTCCACTACTACTAATAGAACCCTCATGTGAAGATGGGGAAAATATCAACCAAGGGAACAAGCAAATAGTAGTTTCCAAGTACCAAAGTAACAATTTCCATATAGTTTCAGATAGAGGAAGGAATTAGAAGTCAGAATATACCAGGCATCTGTAGTCCTAAATTAAATGTAAAAAACTGTTCAAATAAAAAGCAACCCGAGTTAAAGTGAACCTTTACCAAGTGTGTCAAAATTGAAGTGGTTCTTTGGCTTTTTCTGTAGCACTGGGCTTTCTAGAGAAGGCTGATAATGGAGCCTTGAAGGAGAGTTGTTTTCCCCTCATTGGAGGTCATTAAAATAAGACCAGATAACCACTTGCAAGGAGATTTTAGTTTAGGTTATGAATTGGACTAGAGAAGCTCTCAGGTCACTTCTAACATTGAGATTTTGTGACTGCTAATCTCTCTCTCTTTTTTTTTTTTGCGGGGCAATGAAGCTTGTGACTTGCCCAGGGTCACACAGCTAATAAGTGTCAAGTGTCTGAGGCTGAGTTTGAACTCAGGTACTCCTGAATCCAAGGGCTGGCACTTTATCCATTGCTCCACCTAGCTGCCCCCTGTGACTACTAATCTCAAAAAACAAGCCCAGCCTAGCTGTTTTGGGCAGGTAGCAAAGTCTCAGTTCCCTAAATTTATCAAACATTGAGAAAATATTCCCAACCTAGGTAATTTTGAAAAACTTTCTCAAATCATCTTTTTTCAATATGCCAATACTACTATGTTAACAGTATCCTGAAGTGGATCCAGTATGTCAATGTTCACTATTTGCAGTAGGAATGGAATATTTTACCCTTTTCAACTAGAACTTTCAATAAGAGCTAAGTTCTTGAACAACATAACCCTAATTTTAAACATTTTAACACTACTTCCTGACTTACTAATAACTTATTCCCAGGGTAATCATGATCTAGGTAGCAAAATACAGGACAGGAAAGTCAGGAGACCTAGGACCTAGTTCCATCTCTGACACAAACCAGCTTCGTCACCTTGGGGAAGTTGAAATTTTTAAGTCTCAAGTTTACTTGTCCATAAAATTAAGGAGACTAGATTATTTCTAATGTCTTTTTCTAGCTCTAAAATTCTGTTGTAGTCTGGTCATACCAGTTATGAAGCATATACTCTGAAAGTAAATGTTTTTGGTATTATTTAAAGAGAGTACCTAAAACATCCATACCATTTGATTCTGGGCTATATAACCTAGGCCTAAACCTTAAGGAAGTCAGTGACAAAAAGAAATGCATTATATACAAGGTGTCCCAAATGTCTTAGTACAGTTTTAAGCTTTAAGTTTAAACAGCTTTAACAGCTTAAAACTTCACCAAAACATGGGACACTATATATGAAAATATTTATAGTAGCACTTTTTGTAGCAACAAAGAACTGAAAACAAAGTAAATCCTAATATATTACAGAATGGCAAACAAGTCATGGTTCATGAATGTAATGGAGTATTATTAATGCGCTAAAAGAAATAACAAACATAATGAATAGTGAGAAGCATGTATTGACTTATGTGAATTGATGTAAACTAAAAAGAACCAGGAAAATAATATATCAAACAATAATAATAATAATAATAATGTAAACAGTAATAACAAGAACAAAACATCTGAAATTGAATTCTGCTAAATTATAATGAGGCCAAGTTTAGCTCCAAAGAAGATATATCAGAAGGTATCTCCCCTGCTTCTTTGTTGATACAGGGGACTATGGGTGAATGAGTTATTTGAATTTATAATTATGTAAAATAAGGTAACTGGTTCCAGCAAAGTGAAAACATGCAGTGCAAATTTCAGGGGATTTATTATTCACATGAACTGAGATCTACCTGTACTGTACATATTATAAGGCTTTCTTGGTGTGCTGTTAGTTTTTGTTTTTGTTTTTTTGGTGTAGCAATGAGGGTTAAGTGACTTGCCCAGGGTCACATGGCTAGTAAGTGCCAAGTATCTGAGGCCGGATCTGAACTCAGGTCCTCCTGAATCCAGGGCCAGTACTTTATCCACTGTACCACCTAGCTGCCCCTATGCTGTTAGTTTTGATCTATTTTTCCCCCTTCTTTTTTATTCACTGCTTTGAGGAATTGCACTCTCTGAGGGGATAGTGAATAAGGAAGATACACTCAGAATTATGATATTAAAAAAGATCTCAATAAAAATTTATTTAAAAAAAAGAATAAATGCCAAATTTACTCTTTTATTTCATCATGCATAAATTGCCTAAGCATTTTAAAGAAAATCAAGAAATTATTTTTCCTGTATGATCAGCTAGCTAGTCTAAAAAAATGTAGTTTTTGAGTATCCTATAAGCCTTTTGCCTTTTTTTCCCAATTAGAATAAAATAATATTTTATTTAGATGCTAGGGAAAGGAAATCAAGAAAGAAATCCTTGGACTTCTTATGGGGAGAAGGCATGGCACAGAGGCATGGCTCTCTGAGATACCTATCTCTGCCTTTGGCCTTATACATTTCAGGGTTGGGGGTTTTTTTTTGCCTCTTTAATTTTTCAATTTAATCTATATTTTCCAACACACTGTTCACCACCCTTCTCTGTGGCCACTGAGTCACCAAGCAATAAAACATAATTTGACTTGTTTTGGAGAATCTTGTTAATAATTGTCACATTTGCCACTTTATCCTAAGAGATAGGTTGTTAGGTCATAAGCTGCAGTCAAGTTTGTGTGGGTCTTTTTTGCTTATGTTCATCATGAATGCTACAAAGTAAGTTTACTAAGCATCCCAAGAAGTGTTGTTTCTTACTGGATACATTATGAACTCCCTTCTATAAATGCCTCTATTTCTCTTGTCAAGGAGAAATCATGAAGCATTTTCCATTTAGCTGCAACTTCCTTGTCTTTCAGTCACCATAAGAATTTTAATAATGACATATTACAGTTCTTTTGAAGACTGTCAATATGTTGATCAGTGGACAAAAAAACAATCTTACCGTTAGAATATACATCGATATGTGAATGTTTATAGACTGTCTAGAAACCATAGATTCTTAGCACCCAGAACCCTTTGCCTTCTTTTCAGTCATTCTACTATGGTTACCATGGAAGTGGGATGGAAATGCATAAGACTGAGAGCTATTTGCATTTCTTTTTTTTCTTTTATGCGTGGCCACGACGAAATAATTAATCAGCTAGGAGTGATGACCTTCTTTGTATTAAGTTGGACCACAGATACCAAACTGAGTGTCTTAGGACCACAGATAAACCTTTCTACCTTAGCAGGACCTTTCAGTTAACCCTTGTCTGGCAGAACCTTTGCAAATTCATTGTCATATCTACCTTACAAGGTCAGAAGAAGACTGTGGAAGGAAAGGAGGGAAAATGCAAACACAGGGTTAAATAAAATGAAAGTAACCTTTCTCTTTTTTGCATAGATGGAAGACTATGGGTGTGAAGTACTGCATGCTGAATGCTTTTTTGCTCTTTTACGTTTTTGTTAAAAGGGCTGGATCACTAGATATGGAAGGGAGGGAGATTTATTCATATCTGGAAATGAAGGTGATGTAAAACCAAAGGTTATCAATAAAAAAAAAGTTAATATTAAAAAATAAGCCAAAACAAACAGCTACTTGCAAGATGATTAGGAGAATCAACTCACATTCTAATGTCTTTTTGTACATATTCCTTTCTTTCCCTCTCCTTTCCTTCTATTTCCTGTTCATTGGTGGTTCAATATACTTCTAAACTCTGAAGGAAAGCTATAGTACTAGCCTGGTTCTTCTGCTCAAGAATCAAAAGTATTTAGCCCTCAAACCTGAAATGACATACTTATCTCCTGCTCTTTCAGGAATATATAAACCTCCCAGTCTTGACCCATTTTCTCTTTCTAAGCAGGATTTTACAAGAACCAGAATTATAATAATCATGTGATTATTCACATTTTTTTACTTTTTTTCTCCACATTTACAGTTTTCACTTTTTAAAAAAAAAGTAAGAACCTCAAAGATGAGTTACAGTTACTTAACATTTTGTTTTGTTTTTGTTTTTTTTTTTTAGTGAGGCAATTGGGGTTAAGTGACTTGCCCAGCGTCACACAGCTAGTAAGTGTTAAGTGTCTGAGGCCGGATTTGAACTCAGGTACTCCTGACTTCAGGGCCGGTGCTCTATCCACTGCGCCATCTAGCTGCCCCAGTTACTTAACATTTTAAGGCCCAGAGGGTTACAAAAAACCACCTCATTTCTTTTTATGGTGAAAATGTCAGTGAGAAAGAAAGAAGGAAATTTTATGGTTTATTACAGTAATTCCTTTTCTTCAAAGACAAGTGGAAAAGTTAATAAAATGACTTTTTTTAAAAAATAAGAGACTGTTAAATTATTTCTATATTAAGTTTTATGTTAAATTGTTTGCATCTTAAGCCTGTAAACCTTTCCACACCTAAACACTGTAGTCTTCCTGACTTGAAAGCTGTCTATTTTTAGATTGAATTTTAGATCTGCCTTCTCATGGAAGCTGAATTGCCTAGTGGATTCATTCACTCAATCAGCAAGCATTTTTTTTTTTTGGTCTTTTTTGCAGGGCAATGAGGGTTAAGTGACTTGCCCAGGGTCACACAGCTAGTGTCAAGCGTCTGAGGCCGGATTTGAACGCAGGTCCTCCTGAATCCAGGGCCTGTGCTTTATCCACTGTGCCACCTAGCTGCCCCCAAACTATTTTTAACATGTATCAATTTCACTTCCATATAATACTTTGGATTACCAAGTGTGAGACTCCATTTTTTTACAGGACTTCTTTTATCCCTAGTGTGGGATTATCATTAAGAAATCCTAAACTGTGAATAAACTTACAAACATATTCATACAACATTAAGTATGGTTATACATGCCCAAATATTGTCAAAATTGAAAAAAAAAAGGATAAAAATGAATTACATATAAAACTCTGCCAAATCTTTTCCAACGAGTTTAGCTGATCGAATTCTTCCAATACTTGTATACATTTCAATGGTAGCATGAGATAGATCCTGTGTAAAAAGGAAAAAAAAACAACCCACAATTATTTACTTGAATTGTTTTGCCATTTTACCAGTGCCAGTGCCATTTATATAGCCCTTCATTTTTTTTTAAAGGTTCTACATATGTAAACCTTTAAAGTTGTACTACTTTGTGTAATGGGATTCTGAATGATTTTCTTTTGTAGTTGTCACTGCTCAATAGGAATGTATAAGAAAAAAAATTAGTAAAAAAAAATGTACATTTTTACATAAAATGTTGAGTTGCGAAAGAAACAACTAAAGTGATTTCACTGGCTTTCTTTTTATTTGATGCATATGAATTTACTCATAATTTAAAGAGACTTTTTAATTTATAAGAAAATTTCAAAACGGGAAAAAGGAGATCTTTTTCTCATAGCAATATGGACTACTCATAAAACATTCTGGAAAAGTTACTATGCTAAAAGTTGGCCTATATGCCTAACCAGACTAAGTCTCTTCTTTAGGTAAAATCATTGCAAGAAATGCCAGCAAAAATGTCAGTTTTCCCCATTAAGTTTTTTTTTTTTTTTAGTGAGGCAATTGGGATTAAGTGACTTGCCCAGGGTCACACAGCTAGTAAGTGTTAAGTGTCTGAGGTGGTATTTGAACTCAGGTCCTCCTGAATCCAGGGCCAGTGCTCTGTCCACTGCGCCACCTAGCTGCCCCTTTCCCCATTAATTTATAATAAGTATTTTTATTAGGGTCAGATTATTTCATTTTAATATGCAAAATCATATAGCATCTATTCACACTATTACCAATCTATGCAATGGGCAAATATATTTAATATAATTTAAAATGTTTAGAGTTGTGTCTGTGTCTGGGGAAATCATGGTATCCTGGATACATATGAAAAGACATTGGGCAGCTAGGTGGCACAGTGGATAAAGCACTGGCCTCGGATTCAGGAGGACCTGAGTTCAAATCCAGTCTCAGACACTTGACACTAGCTGTGTGACCCTGGGCCAGTTATTTAACCCTCATTGCCCTGCAAAAAAGAAGAAGAAGAAGAAGAAGAAGAAAAGACATTTGAACATGTGTTTTCTGCACAACTCTTTAGGGCACCAAGAAGACCAGCACAGTCAAGATGAAGCAGATCAAAGGATCACACAGTCATCCACAATTCAAACGGCATGTGACACAGCTCCCCAGGGATAGTAGTGCTCTGACAGATTACTTCTCTCCATCACATAGATTTACACACACATAATACTTACTAAATAATGTTTCTCAAAAGCTTCTACTGATGACAAGGCCTCCTTGAGTTTCTTGTATGGACTCTGTGCAGTTTTGGCTAAAACAAAAATAAATGACTACTTACTCATCTTCAGTATTTATGTCCACCTGCATCCATGTTTACCCTCCAATTAGGCAATGAGGAAATCAAACTTAAAATCCTTCATGTTTCAGATAGCCTTAAAACTAGGAGCTAAATTAAGTTATCAACTTTATCACTAGATAACTTAGTGATAGTATAGCAATTTCTTTTTTCTTTTTTTTTTTTTTAGTGAGGCAGTTGGGGTTAAGTGACTTGCCCAGGGTCACACAGCTAGTATGTGTTAAGTGTCTGAGGTTGGATTTGAACTCAGGTACTACTGAATCCAGAGCTGGTGCTTTATCCACTGTGCCACCTAGCCGCCCCATAGCAATTTCTTCTTTTTTTTTTTTTTTTTTTGCAGGGCAATGGGGGTTAAGTGACTTGCCCAGAGTCACACAGCTAGTAAGTATCAAGTGCCTAAGGCCGAATTTGAACTCAGGCACTCCTGAATCCAGGGCCGGTGCTTTATCCACTGCGCCACCTAGCTGCCCCCATAGCAATTTCAATAAATATTTTAGCAGCCCATAAAACTTAAATAACAGCACTGACATTCACTTCCAATTAAAATAGTAGAGATATAATCCAAGTCATTCACATGGTACTTAATTTTCAGCAATACAGTAGCAAATCTGATTCAGGATGCTTAACAGTATTATTATAATTCTAGTATTTTAAAAGTAGCTAAGTATATGGGACAATTATAACCAAATGCTTTCCCAATCAGGGCAAAATTTCATCATGTCATTAGATAATCTGTAATAGATATCTTAGTTGTTGGCTATATTTGATGATACCTAACTAACATGTTTGCTGATTATCAACCCAAAGCACAAAACTTAAGTATTTGTTATTGTTAATAGCATTTGACCAGGTCCTATTAAAATAATATTTTTTTCCTTTCTAAAGGACTTGATGTGGCTTTGGGAGAGTGGGGGAAGAGGGGGTGTTGGGAGGTGAGGGAGAAAATGAAGGGAATATGGGGATGTGATGATCTGTGGTTTCATCATTATGGAACTTTATGTGTAGAAATTCCCTGCACCAAGTGCAAATCAGCAACCTCTTTGTAATTAGCAGTCTTCCAGAATTGCATAGGGCGTCAAGAAGTTTATCTTGTCTACAGTTACAAAGATGTATCACAGATAGGACTTAATCCTTGTAGCCTTCTTGACTTGAAAGTTGGCCCTCTATTAAGGGAAATATGTTATTATTAAGAAGTTACTTTCTGAGAATTAAGTACTATAAGAAGGGCAATTCTAGGTTACAAGGTAGTTTCATTACACTGTGGGAAGAAAATGCTAAAGCAATACATGATCAGCTTCTAAAAACCTTCTCCAAGATACAGCACTCTCCAAAAAATAATGTTACTTAATCCTTGTAACATAATAATACGAGTTGTCCCATGATATATTAAGGAAAGCTAATCTATAGTTCAGAAAAAAGATTAATAACATTAAAGCATTTTAAATTTATATATAGGATGTAAAAAATTTATACCAGCTGATCTGGCACCCAGAACAATCAAACAAATCAGTTTAAATTCTCTCACAATATTGTTAATGATATTGTAAAATTAATTTTTAAACCTATACAGTAAGCTGAAAATAAAACTTTCTTGAATACTTCAAAGTATGCTTTTAGCAATACACTTAACATATCAGATTAAGTCTAAAAACTGGCTCTTGGTCATTTTTATTAGTTTTCAATGTCTATAGATACATTTCCCAAAGTACCTGTTTCTGGCCGTTCAGCTCCCAAACCTGCCAAGAGATCAACTGTCCTATTAAGATCTTCTGAATTGGGTCCATTTTCTGATACAAGTCCACAGAGATACCCCAAGGATTTTAGCTGTTGAGGAAAACTCACATTGTAAATTTATATTTCAAGGTATTATTCAAAGTACAGAGCTTAAAATTTTTAATATAAAAATCTATGCAATTAATTACATTTTATATAATATATTGATATATCAACCTGTTCTGAAATAGAGTCCTGCAAGAAAGGCTAATGACGGAAAGGAAAGAGACAATGCTAAAATTTCTATAGTCACCAAACTCATCCTCTGAAGACTTCTTAGACAACTGAAAAGTACAAAAAATAGCTCAGAATATCAATAAGACTACGCAAATAGGGAAAAAGACATTATTTCTTTTTTCTTTTTTTTCTTTGGCAGGGCAATGGGGGTTAAGTGACTTGCCCAGGGTCAAGTGTCTGAGGCCGGATTTGAACTCAGGTACACCTGAATCCAGGGCTGGTGCTCTATCCACTGCGCCACCTAGCCACCCCTATTTATTTTCTTTTTGTGGGGCAATGAGGACTAAGTGACTTGTCCAGGGTCACACAGCTAGTAAGTGTCAAGTGTCTGAGGCCACATTTGAACTCAGGTCCTCCTGAATTCAGGGCCAGTGCTTTATCCACTGTGCCCTACCCCGCATTAATTATTTCTTTAGTTCCTTTCTGCAAGGCTGTTTTACATTTTCTTTTTCTTTTTTTTTTGTGGGGCAATGGGGGTTAAGTGACTTGCCCAGGGTCACACAGCTAGTAAGTGTCAAGTGTCTGAGGCTGGATTTGAACTCAGGTACTCCTGAATCCAGGGCTAGTGCTTTATCCACTGCGCCACCTAGCCGCCCCTTGTTTTACATTTTCTAACAGTTTTGTAGCAATAATACCATTCTTTAAGATGTAGTTTCCTACAGAGCACCTATAGTAATAATTCTATCAATTTCAGCCATTTTATAATTAATTTTACCTACATAGTTTCCTCCCCGTCTCCCCCATCGAATCCCATTTTTCTCCTTACCTCTTTCTAAATGGTCAGAAAAATGATATGTAATTCTTTACATGCTTCTCCTTATGAAATAAAATTCTCCCCAAGCTCAAGTTTTGGGAATACTAAATAAATACTCAAAATGCACAGGAAACATTAAGTGCCAACAACTACCTTCCCAATTTTTATTTCATACCATGGACTTAAAAGAACCTTTAAGACAAACTTGCCTAGTCATTATCACCTAAAAACATCACTTGCTTTTCTCCCTGCCTACCAGTCTTCATATTTCTATCTTATGTTATTATCATTTAACTTTTCATATGTATGGTCATGTCATTCCCAATTAGATTTAAAGCTTCTTTGAATTCAAAAGCCATGTATTATACTTTTTTTCAATATCTCCAGAAGCTTGAGCATAGCATTTATATACATACTTAAATATACAAAGCATCTGTCCTTTCATCTGCCTAGCCAACTCCTAGAGTGAGAACTTCCCCCTCAAGTTGGAAAATAAATCCTAAAGCAGTGCCAGAAAGTAAAGTGACTTGCCCTGAGTCACATCTAGTAGGTGTCAGAGAAGCAATCTGAATGTATGTCTTCCTGGTTCCAAGTCAATTATGCCACCCAGAACTATGCAATGCTGCTTTTGATATACACATAGCAGGCATTTATAAAGTATCTACTGAATGAATAGATGGTGGACAACTTCTATGTCTGCTGTATAGCACTACAGTAAAGGAATTAGAACCACTTACTGTCATTTCAAATGAATAATTACATTTAAGTAGTTTGCCTATTATTTTTCCACATACTGGCAGAATCCATAGAAAACGCAAAACATTATGCATTATATCTTGTCTACCTTTTCTGTGGCATAGCTCCATAAGCCAACAGTGTGGGAAATATTGGAATCAATTTGGGCACGATCACAGCAACCTTCTATCCTCTGCAACACCTCTAAACAGCTCAAAAAGACCCAACAGTCCAAAGCTCCAGGAGGAACAGAAACCTGAAAAAGCACATTAAGTTCATTACAATTAAAAAGTACTACCATCTAAGAAACATTTATGGAACTATTCCGTCTCTGTTAGTCCTCTGACTAGGTTGCAATATATATTGTGCTAAGCACCAATACAATATAAGGTAAAATCAGGGTTGCTGCTCTTATGGAGCTCACACTCTAATGGGGCTGGCAACATTCAAACAACTATATACATACAATATATGTATGGAAGGTAATCTCAGGAAAGTACAAGCAGTGGGAGAACAAGGACAGGCCTTCTATAGGAGGCAGGATCTGAGCTCAGTCTTGCAGGAAGCTGGGGGCAGAGGGGAGAAAACATTCCTGGAATGGGGGAAGAGTCATTGAAAAGAAATGTAATTATAAAGCATTAATTATCAGAACAATCTGATACTGGCTAAGAAATAGAGTGGTAGAATAGATTAGACACAAATTACATTATAGTAAATGCCCATAGTAATCTAGTATATGATAAACTCAAAGATCCATGTATTCGGAACAAAAACTCATTATTGGACAAAAACTGCTGGGAAAACAATATGGTAGAAACTAGGTACAGCCCAACATCTCATACCATATACTAAGGAAAGGTCAAAATGGATACGTGATTAATATATAAAGGGTGATACCATAAGCAAATTAGGAGAGCAAGGAATAGTTTATTTGTCAGATCTATGAGTAAGGAAAGAATTTAGAATAAAAAAAAATATAGGAAGCATTACAAAATGTAAAATAGATAATTTGGTTATATAAAGTTCAAAAGTTTGCACACAAACAAAACCAACGCAACCAAAATTAAAAGAAAAGCAGAAAACTGGGGAAATGTTTTTTGCAACAAATATCTCTGATAAAGGCCTCATCTCTGAAATATATACAGAATTGAGTCAAATTTATAAAACTACAAGTCAATCCCCAATTGATAAATGGTCAAAGAAATCAAAGCTATCTACACTCATATGGAAAAAACGCTCTAAATCACTACTGATTACAGAAATGCACATGAAAACAACTCTGAGGTACCACCTCACACCCATCGCATTGGCTATGACGAAAAAGAAAAATGATGGATTTTGGAGGGGATATGGGAAAATTGAGACACTAATGCACTGCTGGTGGAGTTGTGAACTGATCTAACCATTCTGGAAAGCAATTTGGAACTATGCCCAAAGATCTATAAAACTGTGCATACTCTTTGATCCAGCAATACCACTGCTAGGTCTATATCCCAAAGACATCCCAAAAAAGGGAAAAGGGCCTATAAAAATAGTCATAGCAGCTCTTTTTGTGGTGGCTAAAAATCAGAAATTGAAGGGATGCCCATCAACTGGGGAATGGAGAAACAAGCTGTGGTATATGATCGTGATAGAATATTATTGTTTGGTTTTTTTTTTTTTTGGTGGTATTGTTTTGTTTTGCTTGTTTTTTGGTGAGGCAATTGGGGTTAAGTGACTTGCTCAGAGTCACATAGCTAGTTAAGTGTCAAGTGTCTGAGGCCGGATTTGAACTCAGGTCCTCCTGAATCCAGGGCCAATGCTCTATCTACTGCGCCACCTAGCTGCCCCTGGAATATTATTGTTATAAGAAATGAAAAAGCAGGATGATTTTGGAAAGACTTACATGAACTGATGCAAAGTGAACAGAGCCAGAGCAGTAACAGCAATATTGTATGATGAAGAACTGTGAATCACTTTAGCTATTCTCAGCAACACAATGATCCAAGACAATCCCAAAGGAGTAATGATGAAATATACTATCCTTCTCCAAAGAACTGATATTGTTTGAGTACACACTGAAGCATGCTATTTTCACTCTCTTTCATTCTTTTTCTTTTATTTTAGTTTTCTTGTATGAAATGACTAATTACATGATTCCATATGTAAATATGATTGCTCATCACCTCAGGGATGGAGGAGGAGAGGAAGAGAGGGATAGAATTTGGAACACAAAACTTTAAAAGACCCAAATGTTAAAAAACAAAAACAAAAATAAAAACATCCTGTTTTAACATGTAATTGGGAGAAAAATAAAATATATATTTTTAAAAAACGAGTTAATTGGAAATGGACTGTCATATACAAGGAAAAGCAAGAAGGCAGATGTTGCTAGGTTATTGGGAATCAAATGTAGAAGACTGAAAAGAGAGGAAGGGGAAAAGTTGTGAAGGGCTTTAAATGCCAAATGGAGAATTTTATATTTGATCCTGGAGGTAATGAGGGGAGACCCTGGATTTCAGAGAGCAGGGAGATGAAATGGTCAGAACTGTGCTTCAGGAAAATCACTTTGGCAGTTGAGTGGAAGATAGATTTGGAACAGAGAGAGAACAACCAGAACTCTACTGTAATATTCCAGGTATGAGGTGGAGTAGCTGTTGCGATGCCCATGAGTAGAGAGAAAGGGATGTTCACATACAAGAGATATTAAGGTAGGAAGACTTGGCAACAGATTAGATACATTGAATGAATGTGAAAGAAAAGTAAAAGATGATAGTGAGGTTGGAAGCTTGACTAGAAGAACAGTGGTGCCCTCAATGGTAACAGACGATTTTTGAAGAGGAAAGGGTCTTGGGGAAAAGATAATGAGTTCTACATTGGATGTGTTGAACTTTGAGATACTCATGGGACTTCTACTTCAAGATGGCCAATAGTTCCCTATAGCTGTGAGACTGTAGCTTAAGAGCAGTTATGACTGGATATGTAAATTTGAGAATCATTTGTATAGAGATAATTGAATACATAAGAACTGAAGAAATTACCAAGTGAAACAGTCTAGAAGTAGAAGAGAAGCTTTTGGGGACACCTATGGTTAGTGGGTGTGATCTGCACGAAGAGTCAGAAATGGAGACTAAGAAGCCAACAATGAGGAGAAATAACAGGAGAGCAGTGTCACAAAAACTTAGAGGAGAGAGAATCCAGGACAGAAGGGTGATCAGCAGTGAGGGAGAATGAGGACAGAGAAAAGGCCATTAAGTATGGCACTTAAGAAATTGTTGATTTGGAGAGAGATGTTTTAGTCAAGTGACATGAGAATCTAGGCTGTAGAATGCAGGGCATATATTGTAGATGGCTTTCTCAAGGAATTTAGCTGAGAAAGGGATAAAAGATATAGTATGATAACTAGCAGAGATGGAAGGAGTAAATGAAGGTTTTAAAGCATGTAGGAGACACTGGCATGTTTGTAGGCAGGAGATAAGCCAGTAAATAAGGAAACACTGAGGATAAGGGAATATAAGATAATAAAGGAGGCAATCCACTAGAGAAGAAAGACAGGGCAAAATCAATGCTGTATGTATCTGAGGTTTTTCTTGGGAAAGGAGAAGAGCTACCTTTCTTCATGGGAGATAGGGGTGAAAAAGCAGATAACACCTCTGAATGGGGTGCGAAGAGGAAGAGAAGGGAATTCTTGGCAAGTTGCTTCCATTTTTTTCAGTGAAGTATGAAGTGAGATCCTTAACTAATAAGTTGAAGGGACAGGGTGCCATGGGAGGTTTGAGGACAGATAGAAATGTTTGGAACTAGCCTTTATGGTGAATGAAGACTGAATCATTGAGGAAAATCTAAGATTGCTGCAGTGAGGGCCCAGTTGTGATTATGTAAAATAAATTTGTAGTAGATCCAGTCAAGATAGTTTTTATGACTTTCTTCAGCTCCATTCTTCGGCACATGAAAAGAGCAAAAGTGATGGATGGTAGGAATATTCTAAAGTTTGGGTTAAGAAAGGCATGATTAGTGATGTGACAAAGAGGAAAGAGATTCAAAAGTAGAGGATTATATAGAATTGAGCTCATATATCAAAAGGTTGAGATAGAGAAGCTAGGAGAGTATAGCCAGTATAGAGAGGAGAGCCTGAGAAAGAGCTAACAGTTGGAATTGGAACATATGATGAAGAGGAAGAACAAGGTTAGGGTGTCAAAAGGCACTGGAGAGTTGAGAACTATCTTTACATGTAATGGAAAAAATAAAATACCTCATACATTAAAAAAAAAAAGGCACTGGAGAAAGAAAGAATAAGTTGTGTTCAAATAAAGGAATTTCAGAGTTTGTGAACATGGGTTATGGGTAATGGCAAATCAAGAGTATGACTGTCTTTTGTGAAGCTTAAGTGCAGGATGAGTAGGTCATGGAAACTGAGCAGACTAAGGAAGTAGGGTGACAGAGGGAGTATATATGTTGGAATTTCCAAATATAAGAGCAGAAGTTGAGGAGTAGAGAAAAACTGAATTCAATAAACAATAGCCAACAGGATGTGGGTGATAAATTTGAATTCTTTGGAGAAAAATATTATAAATGGAATTTTATTTTCTACCCTGTGTTTTTCAATTTTTATATTAATTCATTACTTCTAAACATTTAAACCTATTCTTGGAATATGTGTCAATTTTGGGGTTGTGTGAAATGTGGAAGGGAAAGCAGATGTCAGTTTGTAGAAAAAGAAAAATACCAAAGGTAAATTCAAGTATAGATGAAAAAGAAGGTAATTTCACCTTGGAGAGAGGGTGGAGAGGGAGGGAGAGAAGGTAGAATTTGGAACTCAGAACTTTAAATAAAAGTGTTTATTATTATTAAAAATAAAAAAAATTAAAAGAAAAGAAAAAGAAGGTAATTTCACATGCTCACACCCTTTCAGGGCTATGATTTAATTATGTATAGTCATGGAGTGAGTGGTAGCTGGGACTAGACCTGTGACTTTTTTGGTGAAGAAACTTTCTAACAGAGAAACTCCTTTCACTGTCTTTTTTGATTTGCTTGGAGGCACTAAGATGTTTATTTGACTTGCCCATGGTCATGTAACTGCAATGTGTCAGAGGCAGTAGTTAGCCCAGGTCTTCTTGACTCCAAGGCTGACCCCTATACCATGACGAAGCTGCAAATTATACCTATACCATGGTGAAGCTGTTCCACAATAGTTCCACTATTTTGCAAAATAATTTGGAATTATGCAAAAAAGTTACAAAATTATTCCTATACTTTGCCCCAGCAATACTACTATGGGATTTACTAACAGCAAAAACAGGTTCAAGTATACATAAACTTATAGCAACATTATTTTTAACAGCAAGAAGTTGGAAACAGATCATGGTATATGAGAGAATATTATTTCATATGGTAAAAGAACAATATTGTGCTATAAAGGGTAGCTAGGAAGAATTTAAAGGAACCTGGGAAAACTTGTTTATAGTAATATAAAGAGTAAGTCAGAATTATATATACAACTACCAACATTTAAATGAAAATAACCTTAAATAGCAACATAAATCAAAACTAAGAATGACATGGGTAACAACTTTTAAAAATTAAAGCACACATAATTTCTTTTCAGGAATTACCACTAGGATACTACTTTTAAGGAAATACTAAAGTGTAAAATGGAATGTACTCTCTGTTTCAATTACTCTTCTATAATGCTTTGTTTAACTGGGTTTTTGGGGGTTTTTTTTGGAACTTGTAAAAAACTCACATTTAGATCCTCCATGATCTACATTTGTATGATATGTTATCAGCTAGCTGATATTACAAACAATTACTTACAAAAAAAGGATACATACATACATATATACACATACACGTGTATATATGATAAATTGGAGATAGTCTCAGAGGAAAGGTACTAAGATTAAGGAAAACGAGAGAGACTTCTTCAAGATGATGACAACTTAGCTGAGACCTGAAGGAAGCTCTGTTATGCATAATATATTATGACTGCTAGAAAGTTGATGAAGTTGGAGATTAGGATTTGCCCAAAATAATATAATTGCAAAAATAAATATCAACAGGTATAAATTAAGGATTACGATTCTTAAGAATTTACCTTCACCAGAAAAACAAAATTATCCAGCTAAAGATAATAACATGAAAATATTTACTCATGCGTATTAAACAATGAATTAGTATATGACAAGTAACGCACTGGAATCTGGTTTCATATACAATTTCTTTCATGGATAAAGAAATATTATTATGAAGGTATTTATCATGCATAATGCTCCAGAATTGAAGGTGGGACGAAGTATGATGTAGTGGGAAAAATATCAGAGGTCCTGGGTTCAAATCCTGCCTCTATCATATATTATGTGTCATCTCGAGCAAGTCAAGATGCTCTGGGCCTGGGTCTCCATGATGTCTAAGGTCCCTTCCAGTTCTAAATCTCTAATACTATAATTTTTTTTTTTTTAATGAAAGGAGACAGGCTTAAGAACAAAATGAGAGTTTTATTACAAAATTCTTAAGAGTGAATATGACATGACTAAGCTCATTCAGTCCATTAAAATAAACATTTATTCAGGCCCTTTGTACAATTCTCATGAATCAAAGAATGACCACCACAAGAACAGGGAGGCACTACCTCTAGAGATATTTTTGTCAAAGATGCTACTTTTTGGATGACAATTGCTAGTAACAAACTTTTCACGGAAATGGGCAATCTCCCTACAGTTGATAGATATTAATAAGAGATTTAAAAAAATACCTTGAGACACAAACTCACAAAACAAATAATGATTGAAGTCAATAATATCTGTAGAACCAGAGTAATTTTTTTGTTTTACTGATGCCTTTTGTTCTACATCTCCTTCATTCCAAATACAGTTTCTTTACCCAGGAAACCTTCCCTTGTAATAAAGGTTAAAGAAGAAAAGTTACTTCATAAAAACAATGGATACAGTGATTGTATCTGAGTGCATATGGAACATTCCAACATGCAGTTAACTAGCATTTTCTCATCGCTTCTGTGGGGTTCAAGCTTGGTCTTTATAATCATATACTGTTCAGTTTTGTTTTATTGCTCCCCACCCCTATTCTTGTGTTATTGCATTAATTTCTTGATTCTAATTACCCTACTGAATCAAAGAAGTTTAGAAAAGTAAATAAAAATCTAGAAGGATGATTACAATTTTACAATAATTACATTCAGGGATGGGAAAACAACTTTAAAAATTAATACCATAGGTACCCAAAAACAAGGGCAGAATCTCTGGTGGATTAAAGTTGGAAGTGACAATTGGTCCAATTATATGAGCAGTAGGGTGATGATCTGCCTATTTGAACAGGAGGAGGGGCCCATGTCACAGCAGAGCTAGTAGTTTCTGGGGAACAAGAACAATGGGGAATAACAATTTTGAAAATAAAGAAGATCATCTTTGTGCGTAACTGAGATGGGGTGGAGGAGGTCTTAGGAAATAAGCAAGTAAAATGGCTAAAGATTTAATATATTTTAAAAAAACCCTAAATATGAAGCAGAATCAAGAATGAAATATTAAAATATATACGTGATCTTAACCTTTTTTAGTGTCACGAACCAACCTCCTTAGCAGTATAATGAAGTCAATGGATCCCTTCTCAGAATGTTTTTAAATAAAATAAAATACATAGGATCACAAAGGAAACCAATTATATTGGAATATAGTTATCAACTTAAAAAATTTATATCTATGGAACAATATGTTTTCAGTAAGTATAAGCAGTTTGATACTTTAAATGTCAGAGCACAAAAATATTTATTATTCATCAAGAAATAATAAAAATAAGATCAGACTCACTTCTAATAGTTTGAGCTCCTGCACACAATTGTGAAGGAGTTCTAGTGCACGCTGAGATACCTCCCATGGCCTCTGTAAAAAGATGAGCAATGTACATTGTCGAGAAAACAGGTAACTTCGCAGATCTAACAGCGTAGCTTCTTGACTTTGTATTAGCTCCCGTTTTTGCATATCTATTGGCTTTCGGAGAATCAATCCATTCCAGCTCTTCACTGACTGGCAGAAAAAAGTCAGCCAGTTTGCACCATCTAAATAAACATAAGGAACCAACCATGGGTTAATTTATTTTACTAGATACTATGCAAAGATGGCACAGTAGGAGGAAGCAGTATATGCCCAGTTATGCCTCATAATTACTCCAACAACGAGGATCATAAACAAGAAATTCAAGAACAAACTACACCGAGTCATTTTTCTAACCCAAGTCAGCATCAGAAGAGAGATAGAGGTCTGTAAGTATTGGGACAGAGTCTAGTGAGAAAAGTGAGGTGCAGGGTCTTCTAGTCAGGGGACTAATCTGGGGCCTATAGGTATGTAGTATGACAAGAAGAAGTTCCATTCAGCAGGGACAGCATCTGATGTACATAGAACAGTAACAATTGCCAATTGATAGCTTTGTTCTGACCCCAGAACTACACTGCAGAGCCAGCATGGCTTCAGAGATGTACTGTGCCTAGGGACAAAGACTTGCAGCTGCATACCAGGTAGACAGAATAGAAGCAAGAAGCAGTTGTATGGCTCTGATACTTGGGCAGATCCTGGGAATCAGCTGCCAAATCAGTCTGAGGCCTGCAGCTGAGTAACCAGAGTAGAAGTTCAGACCAAGAGGAAGCCTACTGTTCTGTCACTTAACACTTACATAAAGCCTTCCAACTGTCGAAAGGAGCTAAGGCCAGTAGAAGTCTATTAGAGTTCCTGCCAGAGCCAAGCCTATCATTGTGTTGCCCAGAACCAAAAATGGATCTTGCAAAGCTCAAACCAAGAGGGCAGTAATCAGACTTCAGCCTAGATTAGACTGCTATTAAGGCTCTAAAATCTTGCAGAACCCTGAGATAATGAACACAAATTGTGATTAAAAAAGGTCCAGATATTCCCTGTAGAAGGGCACAGAACCTGGTTCAAATACTACATGACAATTCGAGAAGGTTGAAAAAATGATTTAAATAATCTCTTGCTTTACAAACACACACATGAATTTTTACTCATAGCTGATTCTATGATTTCTAATTAAAGAAAATGAAAATTCATCTACCACATGTATTTGCAGAATTGTTGCATTCTTTTACTCTTGGGGTTTTTTTGGTTTTTTACCAGTAGAGATATAGGGGTGCAACCATTATTCACTACTTACCACCTGCACCAAAGTTAACAACATATTGAGAGAACAGGGCATCCAATTCATCATACTGTACCAAGGCATCTTCAAATTGCTGTAGCATCTCAAAGACAAAGGCAAGTTCTTCCTATTTAGGAAGGTAAAAAGAAAAAATAGACAACATACACTCAGAGCTATTTGTATGTATTATACATCAAAGTCACTTTGGGGGGGGAGGGGCACGGTGGGGTAATGAGGGTTAAGTGACTTGCCCAGGGTCACACAGTAAGTGTCAAGTGTCTGAGGCCGAATTTGAACTCAGGTCCCTCCTGAATTCAGGGCCAATGCTTTATTCACTGTGCCACCTAGCTACCCCAAAGTCACTTCTGACAAAAACAACCACTGAGAAAAAAATTGCTTGCCCATGGTAAAGACCTTTACTATCCAGGTATCACCACAGACTTAAAGCCACTAGGAAGGACAAGTGTTTCCCCATATGACAAATGACTCATCCCCTAAGATACTTTCTAATTATCTTTTTATACTATAAATTCCACATGGACACTTACTTTGGTTTGCTGACTACTCTATTCCATTGTCAAGAAATAAAGTCTAAAGTCAGAAGAAAAATGGCTAAATTAAGATAATTTGTTAATATCTATAAAATGTTTTTAAAGTTTTAAAAGTAACTGTGTTATATCAATCAAACCACGAATAAGTTATTCTGTAGAGCTAAAAAAAATAATAGAATGATTCTCAAGGAACAAAAGGTCAAACATCTCAAGGAAAATGTGAAAAAGGTATAAAGGAAGGGGATCTGGCAGTACCAGATCTCAAACTATTAAGTAATAAAGATCAAACTACTTGGTATTCATTTTTTAAAAGAGAGAAAAAAATAAAAATTAAAAAGGAAAAAAATTGCGAAGTATGAACACAGAAGTATAAAAATTTGTGCAAAAGGCTACAATATAAATAGAAAGAATAAAAACAAAAAAAATGACAAGTGAATGGTGAACAATTAGAAATAAAAGCATGGTCCAAAAATATCCAATTCTATTTCTTTTCAGAGACAAGAGGTCCACAGGTATAGAATATTACATACATATATTTTCAGACTATTTCAATGTATAAATCAGTTCTGTCAATGTTTTTTCTCTTCCTCTTTTTCTTTAAAAAAAATCTTGTAGGAGATAGTTCTCTGGGAGAGGAGGTAAGGAAGGATAAAGGGAGCCATTTTTGTAATGTGCAACAAAATATACCAAATATACCAATTAAATTCCTTTTTTTTTTAAAGAGGAAAAAGTAGAAATGAAACAGACTAGATTAAGGGAGAATGAGAAATAAACTCAAAAATATGCAAAAACAAAAAACAAAAAAAAAACCCAACGAGCTCCACAGATGGGCTAGTAAATGTTTAACAACCTGCTCTCTGGGGGAAAAAAAACCATGAACCAGTGACCCATGTGCACTGTTACATGTTCTCCATCACTTTCCTAAGTCCAAGCAATCAACAGAATAATAAATCAAGTTTCCAAAGGTATTGCAATTTAGATTTTAAATTAAAATGTGGGAGCAGCTAGGTGGCGCAGTGTATAGAGCACTGGCCCTGGATTCAGGAGAACCCAAGTTCAAATCCAGCCTCAGACACCTGACACTTACTAGCTGTGTGACCCTGGGCAAGTCACAAACCCAACTGCCTCACCAAAAAAAAATTAAAATGTGATATTTATGTTGTTGCTGAGTCATGTCTGACTTCATCTCTCTCTCTCTCTTTCACACACACATGAAAGATACATACAGATAGCATATGATGTAACCTTAGAGGGGAAGACAGATTTTTCAAATATAAAAAGTCATATCATAAGAAAATGAAGAAAATATTTGTTATATCTTTAACAACTGTGATAAGAATTCTTAATCAAAAAAGGATAGGTCAAAAAAGATAAAATTAGCAATTTCATTTCATAAAACTGAAGAATTTTTGCAGTGGGAAAAAAGCCCAACCTCAATTCAGATAGGATAATGGAAACTACCAACAAGGTGGCATAAGGGATGACTTTATATGAATTGATATGTCTGATAATGGTCTGATATGTGGATATTTAGTATTAATATTTAAGACAAAGAACCATTCCCCAATAGATGAGTCTTCAAAGGATATAACAGTTATCAGAAGAATGACACACTATTAACAATTTAGGAAAGACTGTTCCAAATAACTAAAATGAGAAATGTAAATATAAACAATTCTATGTTTATCTTAAATCATATAAATTCAAAAAGATGGAAATAGTTGTTGTTTATCTATTGTTCTTGAAGAGGACCATGACAGATGTCATGTCTTTCAATGAATTGGATTTAAACGAGTAAGGGTTGTGCAAAGGTCACTAGCTTCTCTCCACCAGAGCCATCTGGGTCCGGTGGCAAGACATATTATCAGGACAACTGGGGATAGCCCCAGATGTTTAAGGCAATTAGAATTAAGCTAGTTGCCCAGGGTCACACAGCTAGTTAAATGTCTGAGGTCAGATTTAAACTCAGATCCTCCTAACTTCAGGGCCAGTGCTCTATTCACTGCACCACCAAGCTGCCCCTAGACGGAATTAGTAAATGTCAGAAAAAGACAGGAACATTGATATGTGAAATGATCCAGCTATTCTGGAAAATAATTTGTAATTATGTTTAAAAATGACTAAAATGACCCAGAGATTGCACTGCTAGGCATATCTTACAAGGAAACCAAAGAAAGAAAGATCTCAATGTGACATGTTTATAGAGGCACTTTTTATGGTAGTAAGGAAATGTAAATAAAATGGGTGTCCATCAATTGAGGAATGACTAAACAAATGATGATATATGGGTCAAGAAATATTACTGTCACATGAGAAATGAGAAATATGAAGAAATAAGAGAAACAGAGAAAGACATAATAATGCAAAAATGAGGCAGGTAAAACCGAGAAACAACATATATAAAAACTACAACATAAGTAGAACGAATAAAATAAAACTGACACATTGTAACTATCAAGCATGGCCCCAGAGAAGAGATAATAAAAATGTGCCTCGCTGATGTTATTTGAACATGAGGAGTATGTAATTATTACTTTTAATTTGAAAATCAGATTAGTGGTATTTTTTCTTATAATTTATGTCTGATAGGACATAATTACCATGAAATCAATATCTAATATTCTTAAAAAAAAATTTTTTTTTTTTTAGTGAGGCAATTGGGGTTAAGTGTCTTGCCCAGGGTCACACAGCTAGTAAGTGTTAAGTATCTGAAGCCAGATTTGAACTCAGGTACTCCTGACTCCAGGGCCGGTGCTCTATCCACTGCGCCACCTAGCTGCCCCCTCTAATATTCTTAAATAACTAAATTCAGTGTTGATTTATCAACTAGTTTTGTTGAACTGTTTTTAAAAATTAAGAGAACTGGGGAGAGGCATAGTCATAAATGAAGGGTGTTATGAAAACAAAAGGTATCAATTAAACTAAAAAAGTGAGTTTTACTAGCAAACTTAAGCTTAAAAGAGGAAGAGGAAACTGAACATAAGAGATCTTCAATAGATTAGGCAATAAGCAATGTATTTAAAAGATAAAAAAATAAGAGTTGTAAGAGACCATCATCTCAGAGATCACCTAATCCAGCTCTTTGATTTTACAAAAGACAGATACTGAGGTAAGCTCAGTTTATGTGACTTATCCTTGGGCCTATAAGAAGTCACAAAGAAAGTAAATGGTGGAGCTGGAATTCAAATCCAGGTCACCTGATTTCAAATCTTATGCTTGCTCTTTCCAAAGTACCACACTGCTACCCACTATTAAGACATACTAAATCTTTTAAAATATGTCATGTCAACCATGGTACCACTAAAATGTGGACAGAGGATTAAGAAATTATATTTTCCCATCAGAATCAGCTTAAAATTAATTAAAATCAACTTTCCATTTCTAGTAATTGATCATATTTTGCTACCTTGTGACTCAAATGCAAATGGAGCCAAATGCATGCAAAATAATTTCAACTAGTAAATTTGCCTTTTCAATCAAGTCATGGTGGTAAGAATATAATTTTTCTCTTCACAAGTGATAGCAAAAAGCTTGTCATTCTTTTAAAATAATTCTATGTTTAAAAAATAATAATTCTATGCCTCTTCCAGATCTAAACTGTAGGACCCTATGAATGCCTTCCAAACTACAATCTAACACATATCATCTCCTTTCACCCTTTATGATTAAATCAGTATATACACTCAAAACATCTTTCTTGGAGAAAAAGGACAAAGTTAACAAAATACAATGAACTGCGCCACTCCTTGCCATAATCCACATGATTTAAATCCAAAGCACCTATGTTAACACTAAATTCAATGACTACTAATGATAGAAAAAAATAATAATCATAACAGCGATGATAATAGCAGCTAGCATTTATATAGCACTTGCATTTGAGTTCACGAGGCAGCAACACTATGATTAATTATTGGAAATAGAAAGTTGGTTTTAATTTATTTCAGGATGATTCTAATAGGAAACTTTATAATTTATTAATCCACTGTCCACATTTTAGTGGTACCATGGTTGATATGACATATTTTAAAAGAACTGAAATGTCTTAATAGTGGGTAGTAGTGTGGTAGTTTGGAAAAAAGCCTCTGTAAGATCTGAAACCAGATGACCAGGATTCCCAGTGTATTAATAACCAAAAGGTCCCTGAGAATTAAGTAATAATATGCAAGAAAACACCAAGGTAATTCTGAGTTCATAGGTATTTCAAAGTAAAGTTAGGGAGCAACTAGGTGGTGCAGTGGATAGAGTACTGGCCCTGGAGTCAGGAGGACCTGAGTTCAAATCCGGCCTCAGACACTTAACACTTACTAGCTGTGTAACCCTAGGCAAGTCACTTAACCTCAATTGTCTCACCAAAAAAAACAAAAAACAAAACAAACAAAATGGGGCAGCTAGGTGGTGCAGTGGATAGATCACTGGCCCTGGATTCAGGAGGACCTGATTTCAAATCCAGCCTCAGACCCTTGACACTTACTAGCTGTGTGACCCTGGGCAAGTCACTTGGCCCCAATTGCCTCACCAAAAAAAAAAAAAAAAAAGTAAAGTTAGGATGCAAGCAATAGAGCAATAGGGGAACTAAGGATACAGCTACCTAAGAAACTATGTCTTACTTTACAAAGGCAAAAAATAAGGAGGTCACCTATTCTTGCTACTCTTACTACTAATCTCTGGTTTATAAAAACAATAATAAAAGTAAATAAATACAAGGGAATCAAACTCAAAAAAGTTGAATCAGTATTTGATGAAGTACCTGGACCATGAAATATTCACAAAAGCTCCATCCTGGTTCGGTCCTCTTCTCCCTCAAGGTTCTCATATCATCTTCAAACTTGCCTAAGTTTTTGGTAAAAGACATAAGAAGCAAAGTCCTGAGTTTGGTCAGGAAGGCATTCCAGGATTCCTGAGTACGGGAAGAATCCTTCAAAGGGTCGCAGAGAACCACACACCTGCAAAGATATGAAGAGATCATTTTAGATAAAGAATAACAATAATGTCTGAGAATCGTTTCCCCTTAAATTTAGCAGAATTTACCACATTTTCTAGGCAATTTAATTTTCTAAAATGTTATAGAAAAAATGTTAATAACATAGGAAAAGCTAACTAACTTGGCTCAAGGCTTTCATCAATAACCCACCTGGTCATAGTATAGAATCCTTATAATATATTGCTGTAATCTCCTTGCTAGTATTTTCTTTAAAAATTTTCCATCAATCTTCATTGGGGGGGAAAAGGTTATTTTCTTTCTCTGCTTTTGCTTTTCCTGATTTAGGTATCAAAATAATAGTTGTGTCATAAGATACAGTGATTAAAGCAACTCTACTTTCTCTTTGGTCAATCTGTGCAATTTATACTTTTGTAACTATTCATTCATTTCACTTAAGATAGTCAGATTTACTGGCCTATAACTGGGCAAAACAGCTCCTAATAATTGCTTTTATTTCCTCTTCACTTGTATTGCATTTTTATTTTTTAATAATAATAAGAATAATATATATTTTTGGTATTTTGTGTGTGTGTGTGTGGGGTAATGGGGGTTAAGTGACTTTCCCAGGGTCACACAGCTAGTAAGTGTTAAGTGGCTGAGGCTGGATTTGAACTCAGGTACTCCTTAATTCAGGGCCAGTGCTCTATCACTGCGCCACCAGGCTGCCCCAATAATATATTTTTATAATAAACAATAGTATGGTAACTTTTCATTTTTGATACTGGTAATGCTTCTTTCTTTTTTTACTCAAATTAACCAAGGTTAATCTAGTTCATTTTTTTTTTTTCAAAAAACCAGCTCCAAGTTTTATTTATTAGTTCAACGGTTTGTTTGATTTTTTGCTATTTTATTAATCCCTCCTTTGATTTTTCAGGATTTCTATTTTTGTGTGTGACTGGGGATTTTTAATTTGTTCTTTTTTTTGGTTCTTTTTAATTGCAAGCCCAATTAATTGACTTTTTCACTCTTCTGCATTTAATATTTCTGCTTTTCTGCATTTGTTTGTGAGGTTTTTATACTGTAATATAGGATTAATTGTTGTGAAGGTCCCATGTATAGCTGAGGAAAAGGTACAGTTTTTTTCTATTTATATTCAATTTTCTCTAGAGCTCTATTATATCTAACTTTTCTATAATTCTATTCACCTCCTTAATTTTCCCAATTACATTTTTAATCTGATTTAGGTGACACTTGGGAGTTTTGCAGACCATTCTCCATAGATGCAAGTTTTACAGCATTGTCCTAAGTGGTTTCCTTGTTGTGTGCTTCTTCCAATTCACCCTAAAAACATTAAATTAGTCTTAAAAGAGCTTTAGTCATTAATCAAGATGCATGTAATAGTAAGTCTATGTGTTAGATGCAATCATCCTTGCTCTCAAAGTTGGTACATTTCTATTGGAGGAAACAACACGAATATGTATTATGTATGCATGCATGCATGTGCACATGTTTTTGTGCATGTTTGTGTGTACATACCACAGAGATGTTATCTGAACATGCAAAATAAACAGAAGGTAATTTTGGGCAGGGATTCACTAACAGTTGTGTGGGGATCAGGAAAGCCTTCATGTAGGCAGTGGAATTTTAACTGAATCTTGAATAATGAATTTGAAGTGAATCTTTCCCAGAGATTACTGTAGATAAGAACTTCATTCCAAGTCTTAGGAACAGCCAATACAAAGGCACTGAGACAGTATATGGAATGGCATGCATGAGTAACAACAACAAAGCTGTGAGAAAATAATGGAGTTCTATGAGACCCAGAGAGCATGCTTACTTTTTTTAAGGTCAGCCCAGAGTCAGGAGAATTTCAAAGGAAATGTAGATTGAACTTCCTGACTACCTAAAGGAAGTTAATTCATGGACCACCCTCCTCAAGTCCAGTAAACCAATAGATCTGAATGATGCTAGCCAATCAGTTTTGAGCAGTGTGGAAGGGCCTCCTCTCCTCCAGACCCACAGGAGGCTTCCACTCTGACATGCTCTCTTGGCTCTTAATGCTCAAGGAGGCAGGAGGCAGATTTTTCTTTTTCTCTTCTTTCCTAGGTATGTAGGCCTTCTGCTCTTTCTGAGCAACGTGGTATCTCTTTACTAATATTTAATATACTTTAATAAATGCTTAATGCCCCAAACTGGCGCAGTAATTTCTAAGTAGCAATATATTAGAACCCCAGTTAAGTTTCCTTAAACTTGGGAAAGTATATAGGGCAACCCCATATAATTTTTTTTTTTTTAGTGAGGCAATTGGGGTTAAGTGACTTGCCCAGGGTCACACAGCTAGTAAATGTTAAGTGTCTGAGGCCGGATTTGAACTCAGGTACTCCTGACTCCAGGGCCGGTGCTCTATCCACTGCGCCACCTAGCTGACCCAACCCCATATAATTTTAAATGCCACAAAGCCTCTATAGCTGGACCACAGAGTTCATGGAAGTGAGTAATGTCTAAACAGACTGGAGAGGTAGAAGGGGCCAGGTGGTGAAAAGCTTTAAATGCCCACTAGAAGAGCCACTAGAGTTTACTGAGTAGTAAACGGATATGGTCAGACCCGTGGCTTAGGAAAATCACTCTGATGGCTATGTGGAAGTTAAATAGGAGTAGATTAAGACTTAAGGCATTATAGCTGCTCTTTATGTGGTGGCAAGGAATTGGAAGTTGAGGGGATGCCCATCAATTGGGGAATGGCTGGACAAGTTGTGGTATATGAATACAATGAAATACTATTGTGCTGTAAGAAACGATGAGCAGGAGGAGTTCAGAGAAACCTGGAGGGTCTTGAGTGGGCTGATGGTGAGTGAGATGAGCAGAACCACAAGAACATTGTACACAGTATCATCAACATTGAGTGTTGATCTACTGTGATGGACTATATTCTTCTCACCAATGCAATGGTACAGAAGAGTTCCAGGGAACTCATGATAGAAGAGGATCTCCAAATCCAAGAAAAAAAAAAAAGAACTGTGGAGTATAGATGCTGAATGAACCATACTATTTTTTTTGTTTTTGGTGCTGTTGTTTTTTCTATTTTGAGGTTTTTCATCATTGCTGATTTTTCTCTTATAACATGACTAATGCAGAAATAGGATTAATGTTATTATGTGTGTGTGTGTGTGTGTGTGTGTATATATATATATATATATATATATATATATATATATATATATATATATATATAACCTATATCAGATTACCTGCTGTCTAGGGGAGGGGGGAGGGAGGGAGAAAAATCTGAAATTGGAAAGCCTGTATAAACAAAAGTTAAGAACTATCTTTACATGTAACGGGAAAAAAATAAAATACTATATTAATTAAAAAAAAAAAGACTTAAGGCAGAGAGACCAATGAGGAGGATACTACAATAGGCTTCAGGCAAGATGTGATGAGGGCCTGAACTAGGGTGGTTGATGGCTATGTGAACAGAGATTATTTTACAAAACCTCCAAATGATTCCTTATGTAGTCCATCCTAGCTTTGTTAATTTAAAAGTCACCTTTTCATTGGGCCCCCTCCTTTCTCCAGAATCAGTGCCTGACATTCTCAACACTAATAACAGCTTTCTTCCTTGATGACTTCTCAATGCTATGTCCTCAAGTACCTTGCCACCCCACCTTCTATCACCTACAGTTGCATTCTATCGTAGGCATCCTCAGGGATAGTTTATACCTTTAGATTTCGTTGTTAGGTGTAACCGTGTCACCTCTGATTTTGAGCTCTGAAATAGCCTCCTTTTGAGAAAAACTTATAGTCTTTCCATCCGTCCTATTGTCTCACACTTCTTAAACTTATCTTTCATCCTCACTGATTTTCATTTTCCTCTCTTAGCAGTTTTTACTCTGAAGTTAAGTAATCAAACTACACTTAGTTCTCCACATTTTACTTTCAATGCCCCCCGCCCCCATTTTGCCATGTGTCGTCACATAAGAGAGAGAAATAAAAGGAAAAAAGGCAGTCCTTCCTGTCATATCAACCTATCACTCCATGGCTCTGTTATTACAATCCTTCAATGTACATTTATTTCAATCCCATCCCTTCCACCCCTTATTTCCTTCTCTCTTATTCTTCCCATCCCTTCAGAGAGTTAGAGTATAAGTAGGAAAATTTTTTAAAATTCTTACACAGCTTCAAATTTAGGTTTGAACCATTACAATTTTAACAAAGCGGCTGACCAGGTTCATCTAATTTTATTTCTGATCAAAATGCAAAAATAAAAATGAAGTATTTACTAAGCACACCAACTATCTGCCCAAAACTGTGAAGGATTTTATTAAAAAAGAAGGAATAAAAATGTAATCTCTGCTTGTGAAGCTTATAATCTTATTAAAGATAAAATACTAATATACGGGGAGATAATCATAAATATATAAGAACATAGAATAAAATATTCAAATGTAAATAAAAGATTGTGTATAACTATTTCAAGGACTTGAACTGGGCCTTCAAAAAAGGGCAGACTCTGAAAAGAGAAGATCAAAGATTTAGAGTCAGAAGGGACATCAGGGGGCAGCTAGGTGGTGCAGTGGATAAAGCACTGGCTCTGGATTCAGGAGGACCTGAGTTCAAATCCAGCCTCAGACACTTGACACTTAACTAGCTGTGTTATCCTGGGCAAGTCACTTAACCCTCATTCTCATTCTCTCTCTCTCTCTCTCTCTCTCTCTCTCTCTCTCTCTCTCTCTCTCACTCACTCACTCACTCACTCACACACACACACACACACACACACACACACACGACCTCAGAAGCCATTTAGACCAATTGCTTCATTTTACAGATGAGCAAACTGAGGCCCAGCCAAATTTAATGAAGAATATTCCATGTGAAATGGGCATTCAAGGTGTTTATACTCCATTACAAAAGAGATTAAGGCATCAAATTTAGTAAAAAATAAACTAGTTGTCTAAAGTTAATTTATTTTGGTGTTAGCCAAAATAAGTAAAATTACATTCTTACCTGTCACTTTGTTTATTGCAAAAATCATTTCTTATTTTGTCTACAATGGATGTGCGTGGAAGGATGTTGGTTTTGTTTTTTTTCTTGGCATCACTTTCAACTACCACTATTAACCAATCCACGGAGCTGTGAGCTTTCAGAACATTCTGCCACTTGGTGATGTCATCTTTTAATGTAGCTTTATATATTTCAGTGTCCTAAAAAAATAAATTATAAGTCACTGTCAAGGTAACTTTAAACGATCACTTTAACTATCCAGAAAAAATTCAAAATAGGTATGAATTATAGTGATGATATTTCTTTTTATTAAAAAAAAAAAAAACCCTTAAGTTATCTTAATGGTATGCATTTTCACCAATGGCAATACAGACAGCTACTTTTTAAGGACCTTCAAATTATCCAGACCTGTCGTTTCATCACTATAAAGAACTCTCATAGTGGAGGAAACTCCTTGTACCAATGCAAATCAGCAACCCTTAAACAACTTATAGTCCCTTAAAAGCTTTAGTCTCGGGGGCAGCTAGGTGGTGCAGTGGATAAAGCACTGGCCCTGGATTCAGAAGGACCTGAGTTCAAATCCAGCCTCAGACACTTGACACTTACTAGTTGTTCGACCCTGGACAAGTCACTTAATGTTCATTGCCCCGCCAAAAAAAAGAAAAGAAAAAAAAAGTTGCTTTAGTTAATTTTTGTGCTGACTGATGTGGTTTTGTACAAATGATGAATCTAATATTTGAAGAAGTGATTAATTACCTAAATAGAATCAAGTAATGTGTTCCAGAGTAGATTGTGACTGGCGCCCTAAAATAGCCCAAAGGTAGATGATAAATAACTCTAAACCTGCTCCAGGATGGGATGATGTTGAAGAAAAAATGAGCTGTCAGGGTCGACTGACAAATAATAGCAGATTATATCACAGAGCAAAAAGGTAGCCCTATTCAAAAAGTTCATGACTTGGAAGAAATTAAATTTCTTGATTTTAATCAAAGAACAACTGATATTTTCAGCAAAAGGATGGGAAACTAAAGAATCTTTGAAAGAGTAACAAATACGTACATGATGATTTTGTCTTCTTTCTTAAAACCAGAAAGACTTACTGGAGGCAATATAATATAGAAATAACCAGGAAACCAGTCTACAGATAAGACATATATGGCTAATGAATTTTGATTTGGATTATTTATTAATCTCAAGATAAATGTGTTCCTCTTGTGAGGAAATAACATTTGAAAATGGAGAGGAATTGATGAAATTGTCTTTCCTCATACCTTTCCCCAGGAAGGAAGACAAGAGACTTTAAATGTATTCCAAAACAAAATTGCCCAAGAATTAATTAGTGAAAAAGTTCTAATAAACTGTTTACATTCTTTCTGTGAACCATTTCTACAAAAACAGAAAACACCATCAGATTCTCACATTACAGCCATCAAAAGCTTTAGGCTCACGGACATCTCTCCAGACACTAAAAATTTATTAATTTCAAAAAAGCTCAAGCAATTCCAACAATTTCAAAACTTTAGAGGACTCTGAATACTTGGAAGTGAAAATTTAAAGGTTTTTTTTTTTTTTTTTGTGAGGCAATTGGGATTAAGTGACTTGCCCAGGGTCACACAGCTAGTAAGTGTCAAGTGTCTGAAGCCGGATTTGAAATCAGGTCCTCCTGAATCCAGGGTCAATACTCTATCCATTGTGCCACCTAGCTCCCCGAAAATTTAAAGTTTTACAGGGTAAAAACAAAAAACAAAAATCAAAATAAATCTAAGAACCAAAATTTTGAGTTATTTTATCACAAAGTGCTAGCCTAAAATTTGCAAAAATAATGAAACATATTCAATTGCATTTGCTCTCACAAGAAATGTGATTTTACTTTTGTTAAAAAACTTTATTTCATCTCTTTATTTAAAATTTTGTGTTTTATAATATACATGCTTTATTTGTATCATAGCACATGTATAAAATGCATAAATACATGTACTAGAGGCATGTGCTGAAAAATGTTTTGCTGATAAAGGGGCACAATCAAAAAAGTTCTAATATTACAGTTACCCAGAGACACTCTACCTGCACAGAAGTCAAAAAGCAAGTTTTTGTCTGAGGTAGTACTTGAACTCAGGCTCTTTTATCCATTAGGCAATACTTTTAATAAAAAAAAAAAACACTGACTAAATATTTACATGAAAGTCAAATGATCACTTTTCTCTCAAAACCAGATGAAATTTTTGAAATGTACTGATGTGTCTGATGACCAATGACAAAAAGAGAACTTCTATTTGTGGCCATAGAACTGTTTCTTGGCAGTTCTCCTAACTCTGCTATAATCTCATGGTAGTTCTTTGAACAGATCTATTCTGCTGTATCTTGCATGTGGTGAAGAGAAGTCAGCCTATCACCTAATCTCAGTCCAATAAGGGAAGAAAACCAAGAGTAAGATTAAGAATTCCTGTCCCTATTCAGTGTTCCTTAAAAGCTGTTACATAACAGCTGTTCTTTAAAGCCAGAAACTCATAAGAGACTGCCATAACAAAATGGGGAAGACTCAAAGATTAGACCCAAATATTTACTAAAGTTCTGGAGCTTCTGCCTTCACATCTAAGGATCCCCAGCCTTTTTGATCCATCCTATACTACTATTATGTAATTTTTTCTCTCTTTTCCCCCTAATTTTCTATCACCACAACTGAGAGAGCATGAATGGTCATGGTTTGGTTTTGCTTTTTTATAAATGGCTTTAATTTAATTGGAAGATGTCATTGATAGAGAGTGCTCCCAGTGAGGAAACTCCCTTTCCAATGCAGATTAGCACCTGTTTCTAAGTGTTCCTTGGGGTAACACTTAGAAGTGACTAGCCCAGAGTCACGCAGTTCATTTATGTGAGAAATGGGACTTATTCCCAGGTCTTCCTGATTCCCAGGTAAGCCTTCTATCTACTACACTATCATGCCTTTCCAAATAATAAATAAAAAGATCTACAACCAAAAAGATAATAGTTCATTTAAAAATAATGTACGAAAGGAACTTTTCGTAAACTGTAAAAGTCTGAGTAAATGTTGCTCACTTATAAACATCTTATTTGCTAACTACAATAACTCCATTATTCCTTCAATGATCTCCAAATAATATTTATCTCAAATTGATCTTGAAATCATGAATAATTTTTTGGGGGGGCTGGAGCAATGAGGGTTAAGTGACTTACCCAGGGTCACGCAGCTAGTAAGTGTCAAGTACCAGATTTGAATTCAGGTTCTCCTAAATCCAAGGCCATTGTTTTATCCACTGTGCCACCTAGCTGCCCTGAAATCATGAATAATTATTCTAATATTAAGAATCAGGGGCAGGTAGGTGGTGCAGTGGATAGAGCACCGGCCCTGGAGTCAGGAGTACCTGAGTTCAAATCCGGCCTCAGACACTTAACACACACTTACTAGCTGTGTGACTCTGGGCAAGTCACTTAACACCAATTGCCTCACTAAGAAAAAAAAAAAAAAGAATTAACTAAATCTTACCTTTTGTGCCCAAGAATTAGTTATCACAATTTTTAGCAATTTTCTTTAAGTTGCTTCTTGCTTTACTACAAACTGTTACACTATGGAAAACTAAAACTTAATAGCTCTCCTCTTAGAAATACCAGTTGTATTTTTTTTTAAAGGAATAAAAGCACAGTGGGAATACATATTGCATATTTAGCAATTACAGATATTTTCCCAGGTTTTCAGGTTTTTAAGAATCTCACATATTGTAAGAGTTTAAAACAAAACTGCTTTTTGATTGGCAAGAGAGAAAAACAGGTTCAGAGCAGTTTGAATGTCTTTGATTTCAAAGATTTTAACAATGAAAATACAGGACAAAATATGCTCAAAATATGGGAAGGTATAAGAATAAAAAATCTAAATTCCCCAAAGTTGACAAGATTATTTAGCAAATATCCAAACATATCAAATATATGTACAATATATTCACTTTCTATGAAGTTCATTCTCATTTTTATATTACAGAATATCATCAAGAGCCTTTCCTGAGTTGATAACAATAAGTAAAATAAAGAAGACTGTAACTGGCTGTAAGAATGCTTACCCTGGCTTTAGACCTCTTTTCTGTCCTTGTTGCCTAAATAAGGTGCAAAATGTATCTTATTTTTAAAGGAAGCAATCTTTAGGAAAATATAATGCTGACACATTGTACAACAAACCATGGAGACTGTCTCTGCAACTCTTTCTATATTTTCAGAGTCAAGCACAGGAAGAAATAAGTTTTCTGTAGTGCTTTGATCAAGTAATCAAACAATTATATCAGCCAGTGGTAATTTAACAAATCATCTTAAGTCATGCAAATATTATATGTACAGTGATGGGAGCAGTGATTTTATTAGGTAAAGCCTCAAAAGGTTGTCACAGTACATAATTTTCTTCTTATTAAAGTAGCAAAATCTATGGAATTGAATGTTTTCTATGAAACAAGTCATGAATGTACAATATAAATTAGCTCAAATACAGTTTTAAAAAATCTATTTGAAGAATGAAATCTTTTTTATTTTTAATTATAAAGTATTACAAGGGAAGGTGGAAAGGATGCAATGGGAAATGGTAATATTAAGGGGAAATATATCAATAAAATTAATTTTAATAAAAAGAAGCAATGACAATGAAAAATATATGAAAACAAATCTGAGAAATTCTAAATGTTCTAATTATCAAACCAAGGGCAGAGTAACAGGCCTATCTTTAAAAAATCCATTTCCTGGGGGCAGCTAGGTGGTGCAGTGGATAAAGCACCAGCCCTGGATTCAGGAGGACCTGAGTACAAATCTGGCCTCAAACTCTTAACACTTACTAGCTGTGTGACCCTGGACAAGTCACTTAACCCTCATTGCCCCACTAAAATAAAATAAAAATAGAAAAAAAATCCTTTTCCCATTTATCTTTTTTGATGAATACTCACACAACATTCTGTCCAATAAATATGAAGGAAGGGGAAAGTAAGAAGGGCTTTGTTTCCTTCTTTCGGCAGCAACTCCTCTTTGAATTGCACAAAATTAGATTCTAAGTGAATCATCTTTGGAGCACGGCCATAGGACCTATGAACAAGTTGTAAAAATGAAAATTACTATACAAATTATGACTAAAGAGAATACAGAGAAGAAAAAAAATTTTTTTTAAAGCTGAAGCAATTCTATAATTCTGTACATTATAATCTAAAACTAACAGTATGCTCAAATCAGACACTTCACTGAAGTAAAATATTACATAGGTTTATTATTTTAAACACATGCACACACTCATATAGACTGTTGTCTAAAGGAGAATCAGAAGGCAATGCACATGATAAACACCTTTTACCTCAAAAACTTAAAATGACTGTCTTAAAAGACAAGAAATAACTGACTACTGAAGTCAGTGATCTAGATAGAAAAGAGGAAAAAGATCTGACCAACTGCAACAGCTTCAAACTGACCTTTTGAAATGAGCCAAAAGTGCTAAAAAATAGGAAAAGGGAAAAAGGCAAAGACATTGCCTTTATTGACATTTCTCACAAAAACTAAAATGACAGAAAGCAATTTCTCCAGTGAGGAGGCTCAAAGGGTCTAGAGAGCCTGAGCCAGAAACACTTGATCTCACTTTATCAAGCTAAGGGCAACACTTGTTTAGAATGTAAACTTATCTGTAGGTCTATACACTACAGAGAATATCATAAACAATATCCCTTTCCAAAATAGAGAAAAGTAGAACAAGGGAAGACAAGTTTACAGAAAAGTTGGAATGAGACCCAACTGGATCACACCATCCTAAGAGCATTCATAAATGAAATGGCAGGAAAATAACATATGAAAGACCTGTCAATGTTGCTTTAACAATCTATTGTTATCATAAGTGACAGAGGAATGAACAAACTTGGGCCCTAACACTTCCATCCTCCATAGGCTATATGAGGAAGTAAAAATCAAACATAAGAGAGACAGCTAGGTGGAGCAGTCAACAGAGCACTGCACCTGGAGTTAGGAGGACCAGAATTCAAATGCTGCCTTAGACACTTGACACTTACTAGCTTAGCTGTGTGACACCCATGAAAGTTACTTAACCCCAATTGCATCTCCATCTCTCTCTCTCTCTCTCTCAGATCAGACCAAGTTCAAACTGAGGATATGTTTTTAAGGTAACAATCTTGAAAGTACCAAAGAATTGTTTTATCAGAGACAGCAGGGAGAGGAAAATTTTTAATGGAGCAAAATTATTATTACTTTTTTAAAAAGAGAAAAGTATGGTATAATGGGAGAGGAAAATGGATTTAGAGTTAGAGGACCTGGGTTCAAATCTTTTGTCTGCAATTTACCACCTGTGTGATCTTGGACAAGTCATTTCTCTAAGGCTCAAATAAAGAGTTTACATTAGATGGTATCTAATGTTACTTCCAGCTCTAAATCTACGATCCTAAGAACAAATAAATACTGATTTGTATACTCTTTTCATTTTACTGAAATCTTTATGAGAATGATCAATACATGTGTCAATGCATGGACAATGAGCATATAAGATAAGAAAGTATGTATGGGGTTAACTGTACTGATCAAGGGAATCCCTAAGGCTTTACTCACTATAAGCATGTGAAGTACAAGTATAGCTTTAAGTATCAAGATGATTTTACAAATGATGAAACAAAGGCTCAGAAATGTTGTTAGTTGTCTATATTAATCCAATTATTAGTTAAATAAGAGTAGGATGTAGGCTTAGCACCCAAGTCTTCTGAACAGTCTAATTATCTTTGTATCACATGGATACGCAATAAAAAGAAAACAATTTCATTAACATATCAAAGAATAAGTTGCCATTTTATGACATTCCTCAAAAGTGCATTTTGAAGTTTAAAATCCAGAAAAGTATTTGTATTTTAAAAAGCATTTTAGAGTCAGTCAAACAGCAACTATTTATTAAGGGCTTATGTCCTTAATGCATAGACACTGTGCTAAGTGCTGGGAATATAAAGAAAGACAGAAAGAGTCCCTGCCTGTAAGGAGCTCACATGCTAATGGAGGATAGAACACGCAAAACAAAACAAAAAAACCACCAAAAGTCATGTACAAAATGATAAACACAAGGGAGATTAGTGGTAATCACAGAGAGAAGTCACTAGCACTAGAGGAGAAACTAGGAAAGCTAACTTGAATTGAAAATGGTAGGATCTGAGCTAACACTTGAAGGAAGCTAAAGAGTTGGAGATGAGTAGGGAGAACATCAATATCATTCAATATTTATTAACCACCTATTATGTTCCAGGCACTATGCTAAGTGCTGGGGATACAAAAAGAAGCAATCCCTTCCCTCAAGGAGCTTACAATCTAATGGGGGTAGACAACATGCAAACAAAACTAGACAAAGCAAGCTATATATAGGATAAGTAGGAAAGCACTAGAATTAATAGGGGTTGGGGAAGGCTTTCAATAAAAGACAGGATTTTAATTGGGATTTAAAGGAGGTGAGTAGGACAGAGAACATTTCAGGCATGGGGAACAGCCAGAGAAAATACCTGGAGCCAAGAGATGGAGTGTGTTGTTCATGAAATAGCCAGGAGGCTGGGATCACTAGATTGAAATTATGTGGAGGAGTAAGGTTTAAGACGACTGGAAAGGTAGACATATTCTAGGCATGAAGGAAGACTAGGATAAATGCATGGAGTTAGGAGGTGGAATGTACTGTGAAAGGAAGAGTACTACTAAATTTTAGAATACAGGGAGGGGAGTTAAGTGTAATAACAAGAACTAGAGAGACAGGAAGGCTTCAGCTTGTAAAAACTAAAGATCTTTGTATATGATCTTGGATGTCGTAGGGAGCCACTGGAATATAATGAGTTAGGGAAGTGACATGGTCAGACCTGAGCTTCAGAAAAATCACCTCAGCACCTGAGTGGAGACTGGAGTGGGGAGAATTGAAGCAGGTGGGGAGATCAACCAGAGGGCTACTGCAACAATCCCGCCTTGCTGTCCTCGTTGCTGATCTAGTTATGCCCAGGTTTGATGATGCTCTTTTACCCCTGACATCTGCCTGTCCAACCTCCCTGCTCCACCAAGTAGTAGTAGTAGACTTCTGCCAGTCGCAGAGGACCATGGATCAGTGCCTTGAAGAGCCACAGGCCACAGTGTGGCTGTGCAGTACAATACGGGAGCCATAGCAACAAGGACATCGGAAAACTGCGCTCTCTGTTGCCCGTCGGTTCCTGCGTCTCATTCATTTTTCTTCCTCCTGAGCTTGAAGGTCCATCTCAGCTGCGCGCAAGCTGCTCCTGAGTACTGAACTCCATTGGGTGCAGTCCTTGGCCATCTCCTCCCAGCTGCTGGTGTCTATTCCCAGAGCCTTAAGTCTTGCTTGCATACATCTCTGTAGTGAAGCTGGGGGCATCCAACAGGTCTTTGGCCTGAGGCTAACTTGCCATAGAGTAGGTCTTTAGGAATGCGCTTGTCTTGCATGTGGAGCACATGACCAAGCCAGCACAGCCGTTTTTGTTTCAGCAGCATGTAGATGCTCAGAAGTTGTGCACATTGGAGCACTTCTGTGTTGGTGATCCTATCTGACCAAGATATGCCAAGGATGTGCTGAAGGCAGAGCATGTGGAAGCTGTTAAGCTTCTTCTCTTGTCTAGTGTATGTAGTCCATGTTTCATTGCCATACAGTAAGGTACTCAAGACGCATGCTCTATAGATGGCAAATTTGGTTCGTCTTGTCAGTCTACTGTTTGCCCAGACATGCTTGGAAAGCTTAGACGTGCTTGAAGTAGCTTTCTCAATCCTCTGATTGATCTCAGAATCAAGTGACAAATTGTCACTGACAAAAGAGCCAAGATACAAGAATTGGCTTATGACATCCAACTGGTAGCTACCAATGTGTATCAATGGAGGCAACATAGCACTCTGACACATGACTCGTCTTTTTAAAATTAATGGTTAGGCCAAAGTCCGTGCAAGCTTGGGAGAAGCGATCCATCAAGGTCTGCAATTCATGCTCTGAGTTACAGGCAAGTGCAGCATCATCGGCGAAAAGCAGGTCTCTAAGGGTGCTACCTCTCACTCTGGTTTTGGATTTCAGATGTGAAATGTTGAACAGGCCTCCGTCTGACCAGGAATGCAGATAGATGCCATCAGTTGACGAACCAAAAGCATGATGCAACAGCATGGAGAAGAAAATTCCAAACAGCGTGGGAGCAAGCACGCATCCTTGCTTGACTCTGCCGTTTATGCTGAATGCTTCAGAAGTGTTGCCTTCGAACTGTACGACACCCTGCATGTTGCAATGAAAGGAGCGAATCAGGCTATGGAGTTTAGGAGGGCAACCAATTCTCGAGATAATTTCGAAAAGACCTTCTCTGTTAACAGTATCAAACTCTCTGGTCAGGTCTATGAAGACAATGAAGAGGGGTTTTCTTTGTTCTCTGCACTTTTCTTGCAGTTGGTGAAGTGAGACAATCATATCAATAGTTGACCTCCCTGCTCGAAAGCCACACTGCGATTCAGGGTAAACACAGTCAGCAAGTTTACACAGTCTAAGCAAGATGACCTTGGCAAATATCTTCCCAACGATGCTGAGAAGTGAAATTCCTCTGTAGTTGCTACAGTCATTCCTGGAAAAGCATATCAATATTTCTTCTGGAAGGGCATATCAATTAATGCCCTAATGTTCCACTTACCACCTCTGTGACTTTTTTTTTTACCTCTGTGACTTCTTAGCTCAATGTGTGGTCTCCCCTATTAGAGAGCAGGTACTAACTTGCTTTTTACATTTGTATCCCCAGCTCTTAGGACAGGGCCTGATCAATAGTAAGGGCTTAATACCTTTTTCATTCATGTAAAAACAAAGGAGATCAATAAATATATCATTTTTAAAATTGTAAAAACAAAAATAAAGCAAACCACACTACACATCTTTAATTTTCACCAGGCGTCTACATAAAAAGTAAATGTCTAATGCAGAAAATGCTTTGGGGTCCCACTTCTGACTCTCCAGGCCACCATCATGACTCATCTGCCTTCTCTTCTTAAAATTTTCCTTATTCCCTGGGGTTTTCTCACCCTAGAAGATGTCCCTGTGGTCTCTTTCTTCCACTGGTCAGTTCCTCCTAGGGCCTCCAATTTGGGGAGGGGTCCAAACTAGCCATCTTTCACTCCTCTCCCAGCTCTGCTTCTGACTCTCAGGACTTAGCCACCATGCCCCAGCATAGGTACCTTCCCCCACCCTCAACATTTTGATTCCCTTTTATGTGTTACTTTCCCCCTTTAGAATGTAATCTCCCAGAGAACAGTTACTGTCTTTTTTTTTTTTTTTTGCACAAAGTAAATGCTTAATAAATGCTTGTTGACTGATGTTCAGAACATACTTATCAACCCTTAAGAATCTGAAGTGTATACTTCAGTCTCTATTTCTATTATATTACTGTCATGTTACCGTGTTCACTTTCTTTAATGACCCATCAATTTAAGCAAGACATTTTTAAAACAAAAAGGCAACTAAGTGCTTAATACTTTGAGTCAGTTGACTCATAACATTTTGAAAACCCGACTTTTCTTTCATATTACATTTAAGAATTTAAAAAAAAAGAAAAAGAAAAGGACTCTCTCTCATGTTCCTTAAAGCAGGGCATAAAAAATACCTTCTCCATTCCATAGGTTCTCTTGGAAGCTGTTGGGATAGTGTTGGATAGACAGAAGCAAATAAATTTTGATCTCCAGCACCTACAAAGGTAATAGAGAGAAATCCAGTTATGTCATACCAAGATATAGAGAAAATATGGGCTCTAGGTTATTGAACCAACTTTAAAAAACAAAACAAAACATTGTAAGATTTGGTAAAACTGAAATCACAAAAATATAACCCAGATTTGCTTAGGATTAGTTACCTAATGCCTTAAAATCATCAACATTTAAATCTTATTTAAGAAGTAGTTGTTTTGACAACTGACCCTTAAATAAAGGTTCTGAATACTTAAGATTTATACTAAGAAAACATAGCCTTTTAGGCTAGTATTCTAACACAGGCGGTAGTTCCTCCATGATGAAATGTAGAGTAACAATTTCAAGATGGTTTTTCTAACTTTAAGACTATCAAAAAGGTCTCAAAGAAGGTCAGCTCTTTCACACCTAGTATTGTGATTAACACTGTAAAACTGCCATCATGAGGTGGACCAGAATGTGTTAGTTTTAGTAATTAATAAAATGTCCAGAGAAAATATAGCCTTTAAGAAGCAGCGGCCCTAATCTGGGTGTACATCCACAGTCCTTAGTTTAAAATAAATAAATATATAAAGTAGCTGCTGCAAATAGAGTATTAAAAAAGAAAGGTGAGGTAGGTAATTTAGTGAGGTAAGTTAGTTACTAAGGAAGTGGTTTCAGTCTTTTCCTCAGCTTTTTGTTTCTTAACTATAGGTGAATAGAGAAGAAAAGGAATCTGATTAAAGCTATCAGAATAGCCAGTGTAGTTCCTAAACAAAAAGAATCAATCCTAATAAGACTGGCTTGAAATTTCTAAACTGGTTAATTCATAATAAACTATATATAGTGAAAAGACAACTGAATTTAGAGTCAAAGGATCCAGGTTCAAATCCTAGCTCTCCTTCTATCACTAACATTTAAATATGATTCCCATACTTAAAAAGAAAAGAAAGTTATATATAGTATTCACTGTTTCATGTATAATCTCTTTTTTTTTTTGCTCTACTACATATATGGAAATGTTTTCTTTTATTTGGTGTTTAAGTTTAGAATAAAAATATGTAACAATATTTTAAAAATTAAATAGAATCCTAAGGCTAAAGAGAAATTGTTCTTTTAAATCCAATATGGTAGAGTGGGAAAAATGTTGAACTTGGAGCCAAAGGATCTGAATTCAAATTTTCATTCTTCTGCTTAATACATTAGACTTTGGGTAAGTTACCTTCTCTGGCTTCAATTGTTGTCTGTAGAATGAGTGGTTGGGTAAATTACCACTACCATCTCTTTTAACTCTAAAGTTGTAACCCAAATATAACACAATCAAAATGGATTGTAGCTCTAGACCCAAAAAGAAATTTATAAGTCATCTAATTAAACCCCTTCATTTTATAAAGAAGGAATCTGAGGCTCATAGAGGTTAAGTGATTTCCCCAGGATCACAAAATGGCAGGATCAGGATTTAAACTCTGGTCCTTTGACTCCAAGTTCTGCACACTTTCCAAAGCACCACAATAGATATGAAACACTAGTATATCATTAGTCTTGGAATTATATTTAAATCAAATTGTAAGTTAGCTAAACAGATTCACATATACTACTTTAATTTAAACTTAGATTATATTAACATTTAGGTTTCTGTTTAAAGTAGCTGAACTGCAAATGATTCTTGCCAAGTATAAATTAAGACTACAAAGGTATGTCTGTAAACCAGAGAAAAATATTAATCCTTTGTTTAAAACTGTTCTGAATTAAGGAGGGACATTGGAAAATGTAAGTAATGTAAAAATAAAAGGTGGCAATGACATTAATTTTAAAATAAACTGTTACACCTGCTTCACTACCCTTTTCCCATAAAGCTTATGGATATTTAAGAGCCATGCCTGCAACAAAGAATTAAAAAAACAAAACAAAAAATGAACAACCCTATGAAGAGGAAAAAATTCAGCAAAATCAATTAATACAGTGAACAAAAATCTATCATTTGCAATGTTCTACATCAGTGGACCCCCACTTCTGCAAAGGAATGGGGAGATTCTTTCTCACATCTCCGGGGCCAAGTGTGTTCTTTATAATTTTGTACTGGTTACTGCATTTTTAAGAGAGAATATAATCCCAAGGAATTAAACTTTTACTCTGAAAAGAGTTAACATTTAACTGTCTTTCTGGAGATGATGTTAACTGGCATAGCTGGAGAGACTGCTCGATCACAGAGATATCTAGTAGATTAAAGACTAAGGAAATTTTTTCCTGAGAGGAACTGGTTGAAGTACAGAAAGAACTAAGACATCTCAGGCCCTGTTCTTTCAAAGAGAGTTCTATCAGAGGCCTACAGTTTGAGGACAGGCCTTAAGTGGTTGTGGTTCATCTTCTTCTGGATTTTGCTTCTGACTCTATGAACTGCACCACCATAGTCCCACAAAGACATATGAACCCCTAATACTTAGCACAGTGCCCCAAAAATTGTACTTAAAATTGACATGTTGCAAGAGATGTTTGCAGGTATTTGCAGGGTTAAGAAGACATCATTTAGAGTTAATGTTTCTGTGATCTTATTTACCTCAATCACAAATGTTTAGATATGTCTTTGTATTGTTTTTTATATTATTAATAAACTGCACTGCTAGTTATCATAATGTTTATTTAAGATTATGAGAGAAGGTGAATAAAATCTTAGGAGAAAAGAAATTTCTCTTGTTTAAAAACTAGAGTAGAGTCTCAAAGTAAATTAACTAATTAATGAGAAAGACTGAACATCTATTAAACTTATAAGGAAATATCAGAACATATTTTATAGCCTTGGAAGCTGGGACAAGAATTTATAAGATGAATCAAATAGCAGGTTGAAATGTAGGGGTTGTCATGGTTGTTACCTACTACTGTCCACCCAACAGCCCACCACTCAGATCCCACAAAGGTTACATATGGGAGTCAGTTTTTCTTAAAATCAGCTAAGGCAATAAAAGGCTATGTTCTTGTATTTCTTTTGTTTACAATAAAATAAACACAGTGGGATTTTAAAGCTTATATATCTTCTATAACTTTTAATCTTTTAATCAATCATGAAATAGTAAATATGTTGTCTGACAGAACATCGCTCACAAAAAAACTTGATTGTTCTCTAATAATGCCATTTGACATATTCTATCAAGTTGGAAGGGCTTCATATGAAAAAAGTACTCTAAATCACTGAGAGAAAAATAAATTAAAGGAACTCAGATTATTACCTCACACCCATCAGATTGGCAAAGTTGACAAAAAAGGAAAATAACTAATGCTAGACAGGGCAGGGGAAAACAGGTACATTAATATTTTGTTGGTGGAGTTGTAAACTGGTCCAGCCATTGTGAAAATCAGTTTGGAATTATGCCCAAAGAGCTATTAAATTTTGCATACCCTTTTAACCTAGTGATATATTTACTATATCTATACCTCCAAAGAGATGAAAGAAAGAAGAAAAATAACTTTATATACAAAAATTTTATATATATATATTTTTGGTGAGGCAATTAGGGTTAAGTGACTTGTCCAGAGTCACACAGCTAGTAAGTGTTAAGTGTCTGAGGTCAGATTTGAACTCAGGGCCTCCTGAATCCAGGGCCAGTGCTTTATCCACTGCGCCACCTAGCTGCCCCTACAAAAAATCTTTAAAGCAGTTCTTCCCTATGATAAAGATTTGGAAATTATGCAGGTGCCTCGGCTGAAAAAGTTATGGTAAATCAATGTAATGGAATACTATTATGTTGTAACAAATGACAAAGGAAACAGTTTCAGAAAAAGCTGGGGAGACTTGTATGAACTGATCTAGAGAAAGATGAGCAGAACCAGAACAATAATATAGTAACAACAATATCATGCAATGTTGAAAGACTTAGAATTCTGATTAACACAATGACCAACCACAATTCCAAAGGACTCATGATGATACATGGCTGCCTATCTCTTGATAGAGAGGTGATGGGCTCAAAGTATAGACTAAGCCATATTTTTTTTAGATATGTCCAATATGGAATTTGTTTTGCTTGATTATACATGTTTGTAAAAGGGTCCCTCCACTTCCTTTCCTAATGGGGGAGAGGGAAAGAGCGGAGGGAAAAAAGGCAGATCTGCATTTGAAAATAAAATAAAATACTGTTAAGAAGAAAAGAAGTTCGAAGGGTTCAAGGATGGTCCCAGGAACAGACTAAGTCCATTCTCACATCACTAGCAGACTAGCTATTTGGTGATGAATTCTTTGGTCATGGCAATCCATGAAATAAAATAAAAACACAAAAATGACACAATCTTGTGTGGTTGTCTTCTACTTCTGCAGCAATGATTGAAAAGGGAACAAAACCACATGGTTTTTAGATAATCTATAAACTTTAATCTGACTGTTGGTATTCTTAAGGCAAGATCCTTTCCCAACATTCAATCAATGAACATACTGAAGGAGCTGAATGAGATTAATTTTGACTTTCTTGCTAGAAACAAAACCAGGACAAAGAGGTAAGTTACAACTAAATGGAAAGATGGTTCATGGGTACCTGCTGGAGAGGCAAAGAAAGACAAATAAATATCTTATATCCAAAGGCATTAAGAAACTATCTCAGGGGCAGCTAGGTGGCGCAGTAGATAGAGCACCGGCCGTGGAGTCAGGAGGACTTGAGTTCAAATCCGGCCTCAGACACTTAACACTAGCTGTGTAACCCTAGGCAAGTCACTTAACCCCAATTGCCTCACAAAAAACACCCCCCCCCCCAAAGAAACTATCTCAGAGGATTTGGTCATCTTGTATCGCAGTACTTAAAAGTTGGTATTTGAAAGACTACCATGAAAATAATTGCACCTTATGTAATAACATCACTGGCAGAAGTTAAAGAGGTAGAAATATTCTACAAAGAACTCAATAAGACATTCAAAATTAAATTAACATAAAATTTGATACTCCATGTTTTTAATGCAAATGTAGGAATAGATGAGGATTGTGAAAAACCCATTAGAAAGCACAGTTCAGGATGGAGTGAAAAAGGCCAAAGATACAGCCTAAACAGAAATCTTATACCTTTATAATAATGAATAATCTTAGAAGATTTTTGACAACTGTTTTCACCATCAAGAACAATAGATCTACCACATTTGCATGCTGATTTATGTTCTTATTAGGGAATTAGAAACAGCACTAAAAGCAACAAAGACAAGAAAAAGCAACCAGAGGGGCGGCTAGGTGGCGCAGTGGATAAAGCACTGGCTCTGGATTCAGGAGTACCTGAGTTCAAATCCGGCCTCAGACACTTGACACTTACTAGCTGTGTGACCCTGGGCAAGTCACTTAACCCCCATTGCCCCGCAAAAACAAAAACAAAAACAAAAGAAAAAGAAAAAGCAACCAAATTATACCAAGTGAATATATAAGAGATCTGAGCTTCAGGTAACACAACTGTAATAGTGTTGAATGTAGAGGGAAAAATCTCAGAATTTATTAATACTGAAAAAAAGTGGTGGAGAATATAATTATTTATATATCTACTTTGCCATCTACACAAAAATCTCCATTAAATTTATCTACACAAGACTTCACAGCATCCTTCATAATGGTTTTTGCTCATAAGCCCTTCACAATAATGCGATCAAAATCAGAAGTGTCACTACACATGACAATTTAATTAACAATATTTACTATGTATAGTTTCCAAAAATAGTTTGAACCCTGTAGCACCAAAATCCATTAGTTTTTAAAGGTCCAAAGTATAAAATGAGCAGGCAAAACTTAAAGAGCTGTTTTTAAATTCACTCATTATAAAGAGGCAACTAAGATCTCAAAAGACCCAATAAAAATTGAGGTTTTGGAGTTTGTTAATTAAAAGTCACAACTCCACAAGATATGGTTAGTAATGTGATTTATTACAAGAAAAAGACACGGGCCTGTAGGAATTCCTTATACTAAGGAAGGAGTCCCCCAGGCAGTCAGAAACTTGAATATTTATAGGTTACAAAAGGGGGGTGGTAGTCTTCTGGGAAGAGTGGAGGGTAATCCCTTCCCAAATGGGATTGGCATGGGAGGAGTAAGGGAGCAGTAGGGGAAGGAAAAAAGACTAGTTACCTCCCAAAGAGGAGAAGACAGACAAAAGGAAGGAGAGCATGAGTAAGAAAGATGACAGCATTATTTTTCCCTTGACAATGGCTAGACTATTAAGATTTGATAGTCTGCTAATCTACAAGGGTCCTAGTTGCACAGTCTGGTACAGACTGACTGGCGACTGTCTTGCAGTGGGATTCACTTTAAGGACACACTAGCAAGTTATATCATCTTGGAGGGGAGCAGTGAAGGAGTAAAGGGCATTTATCCTTGACTTCCTCAGGGCCTCCTGCATAGCCTGGGTCTAGGGCTTCTGGAAAATATGACAACTCAAGATGACAAGTTCAGGGGGCCCCTGCACAAGCTAATACATAGATACACAAGCAGAAAGTAACAACCTGCCTAGAACTGAGGTATCTGGGGGGTGTTTTTGTTATTGTTTTGTTTTTTAACAAAGGTCAATTTCTACTCCTTTTATTTTAACCAATAGAACACTAGTATTTCTCTTTCTGTGGTGGGTTGGGGGAGAAAAGGCAAGAAAGGAAATAAGCAAATAAACTATTTGGTGATGAATTATTTGCTCTTTACATTATTAGGATTATCAGGAAACTTTTAAACAATGCTTAACTTTAGTTAAATAAATTGAAGAAAGTCATGTCAATGATTTAGATTTAGTCAATAAGGAATCCAATTTAAAATCTGCTTAAGGAGACTAAAGAAAATATTATTTACAAAGTCATTAGTAACTTAAATTAGCATGAAGAAGGGAAGACTAGAAAAACCTTTCATACTGTAAAATTATTTTAAGATTGGGTCTCAAAAAACATAATAGTTCACAGAGTGCAACTAGGTGCAATAGTAGATAGAGCACTGGACCTGGAGTCAAGTATGGCCTCAGACATGGACTAGATGTGTAACTCTGGGCAAGTCATTTAACTTCTGTTTGCCTCAGTTTCCTTATTTGCAAAATGGGGATAATATTAGCATTTACATTGCAGGGTTGTTGTGAGGATCAAATTAGATAATAATTGTTAAGCACTTTGCACAGTGCCTGATACACAGTAAATACCATATAATTGTTAGCTGTCATTGTTGTTATCCCCATCTTTTCTCATCCTCTTCTTCAATAGCACTTGAAATTTGCAAAGCATTTTGCATATATCAAATGAGCTAAAGTATATATTTATAGAAATGTGAGGTATTATTTGTCAAGTAGTAATAAAACTTTAACAAGCCTAATTTTTAAAAGGAAAAAAGGTAGGTCATACAAATAACTTATAGGAGTAAAAAAAATCTCAGCAGCTCTTTCTGATCCAAGAGACTCATTAATAATGATGAAATCTGACCTAAACAGGGAGGGGATATGGACAAACCCACTGAATTGTGATTCTTGATAGGCCAAAGTTTTTTGTCACACTTTGTGTGTGGGCCATCAACTACGACAAAAACTGAGTTCTCATAAATTATGTTTATAAATTTAAGAGCTATTCTGTAACTACATACTAAAATGAATGGAAATACTGAGATAATAAAGGAATTATTCTAAAGTGGTTTATAAATATCAAAGCTCTACAAAAATGAAGAAGCAGGTCCTGCTAGCCTATCTCACTATGGAGAACAACTTAAGTGTTCATCTTTTCTTTAAACTTTGAACCTTATCAAGTTTCCCATTTAAGGAAGGGGGAAAACAGGAGGAAGAATACTATCGTTATACTGATCCTAGAGTCCCCAACACGTCCAGGTGTCTTCTGATTTCTTCTTCATCTCAATCAGTTTACAAGTTATTGCTTCTTCCAATCCACCATCCAGTTTTCTCCTCCTTTTCTCCTCCCCAAACCCTCTTTTTAAAATTATTGGCTACTTTGTACCTTATCAAGGTGATCTAACAAAAAGAACACTGGACTTGGCATGTACCTTATCAAGGTGATCTAACAGAAAGAACACTGGACTTGGCATCAGAAGTTCCTGTTCAAGTCTCTCAACCTCTTTGAGCCTTAAGTTTCCTCATCTGTAAAATGGAGATAAAAATATTTACATTTCTGTGCTTGCTGGGCTGTGTGAGTGCTCCATAAACCTTAAAGTGCTGGAGAACAAAGTCAATATATGTGACGTGCTTTATAATAAAAAGCACTATATAAGCATATGAATTGTTATTATTACTCTCTATTCTGTACATTATAACTAGTTATCATGCACCGTGGGAACAATTCCAATGACTAGCCACTGCCCTCTGATCAAATGAAAGATCTTGACCACTGATTTTAAGACCCTCCATCAGCTTTCCTCAACCTGTATAACTAGTGTCATCTACTATACCACATCTTGAATCATCCATTTGATTCTAACAAATCTTTACTCTCTTCAATTTACACACCTCTACTACTCATGAATCCAAGAGGTGACACAGAATAGTATCAAGTACTAGATTCAGAGTTAGAGAACTCAGGCTCAGATCCTGGCTCTGCCTGTACTACCTGTGTGACTTTAGGTAAGTCCCTTTAACCTAAATATCTGCTCCCTCATCTGTAAAGTGACCTCTGAGCTCCCCATTAGTTCTAAATTTATGATCCTATGAACTCTTCCTTTGGTCCCTAGACAAGTAAAAATATCCATCAATTTTTATACTGCTAAGCAAATCACAACCCCACAGACTTTTTAAAGTTTTCATCCAAGTACCACCTATTCTTTCCCCATTAATATTTAGACAGAAACTCACAATTCAATTTGCCTTGATGGCACATGCTTGTTTTTACATTGACTATACATATCTGTATATATTTCACCTCTTGTTTTAGAGAGTAAACCTTGTTTAAATTCCTAAGATGACTTATTCAATGAGCATGCAAAGTTTTTGATTATAATTATTTCCAATCTTTTCACCTGCCCCTTAAAAGATTAAGTTACGACAGTTCAGAGTACACAAAAAAGCACCTGCTATTACTTTTTCTCTGTGGAATTCAAGTCTATGATCTCTTCTAATAAAAAAGTGAATGACAAGGATGTGTTTAAAGTCTTCATTCCTTTATCTGTATAACAGGGTTAGAAGGGATAGTCTCTTGGGTCTCTTTCCAAGTTCAATAAGTCTTTGACCTGTCATAATTTGTACAGTCTTACAGAGTACCATGCGTAGGCAGGAGGCACAGAGAACTTTTAGAAATCAAGTCAACAAACATTTAAAAAATACCTACTATGTTCCAAAAATAATAAAAATAGATACCATTTTCATAGCTCTTTATGCAGAGAGCTTTACAAAAACTATGTTATCCTCACAAGCCCAGGCACTATTATTATCATCAATTTTACAGATGAGGAAACTGAGGCAGAGTTAAATGACCTGCCCAGGGTCACAGGGCTATTAAGTTTCTAAGACTGAATTGAACTTATGTCTGCCTCACTCTAGGCTCAGTATTCTATCCACTGTGCCACTTAGCTAAAGGGGGCAAACAAAAGTATAAAAAATTTTTAGTCAAGAACAGATGATTACTGCTGTAGGAATTCAGAGAAGAAAGGGATCTAAATGATCAAAGAAAGCTTCAATGAAGAGGTCAGACTTTAATTGGGCATTTAAAGAGGGTAAAAATTTGGGTAGACAAAAAGGAAGATGAGAATATCCCAGTTAAGGATCACATTATGGACAAAGATTATTGAGAATGAATGAACAAGACATTAGAGGAACAATGACTAGGCAAGTCTGGTTCAGCCACTTGGGCATTAGAGTATTGGAAAATAAAATCAGAAAGGTAGGTTGTTTACTTGAATTTTAAAAAAGTTTTACTAATTCCTTTTGTTTTTCAGACAATGGTCATTTCCCAATAAAGTGAATCTCATCTACCCATCTCACCTGTAAACTTAACAAAGAAAAAATTAGATTGTAGAGAAAAGTCAGGGACTCACCTAAGCTCTCCCAAATTTCTCTCCATACAACTTTAAATAATATTTCAAAATGAGTTCTGGAGAGGTAGAACCCACAAAAAGATGAGGTAAAGCAATTTTCCAGCCCAAGACAGCTCAAAAGATTAGCAAGAAAGATCTGACTTACTGGGGTGAGAGAGGAGCACTATTCAGCACGAGTTGAGCCTAGGCAAGCCAACAGCAGGCCTTGGGGACAACTGAATCCATAGTAATGGCTTCTGGAGCTCTCAATCCACAGATTTGGTAAGGGAGGATCAGACAACTGATCCTTTGCTGGTACTGGGTAGAGGGCCCTGTTGTATTGCCTACATGTAGATCCAGGTCACAGTCCCAGGACAAGAAAGAGTACTAGGACACCAGATCTCATAGCTTCAGGAGAATGGGGATATTGGTCAAAGTTCCAGGGTGGAAAAGAATGCTTGTGGTCAATCAAAGACCAGAACATAGGCCAAGAAAGTAAGTAACAAACACACCTCTCCTTAAATCATACAACTCTGGAAGAACTGAAAACTTACAGACCCCCAAGAACTAGCTCTGAAAATAGTTGCACAAAAACTTGGAATCTTAGGAAAATGCCTCCTCCACCCTAGGAGTAGAGTCTAACTTTAACATAAAGTTCAAAGTCAAGAAATAGGCTGGAAAAATAAGAAAACAACAAGAACCTGACCATAGAAAGTTACTGTAGTGACAGAGAAAGAAAAAAATGAACAAACTCTGAAGACAATGTCAAAACAGCTACATGCAAAGCCTCTCAGGTCTAAAAAGGATTCCTAGAAAAGTTCAAAAAGGAGTTTAAAAATCAAAGAGGTAGAGGAAAAACTGGGAAAAGAAAGGAGAACAATTTAAGAAAATTGTGCAAAATTAGTCAACAGCTTGGAAAGGAGGCACAAAAATAATTGAAGAAAATAACAAGAATATCAGAATAGGCCAAATGATAAAAGAGGTACAAATATCTGCTGAAGAGAAAAACTCCTTAAAAAGTAGAAATGGCCAATTGGAAAAGGAAGTACAAAAACTCACTGAAGAAAATAATTCGTTAAAGATTTGAACTGGGCAAGTGGAAGCTAATGATTCCACAAGATAACAAGAAACAACACAATAAAATCAAAAGAATGAAAAAAAATACAAGAAAATGTCAAATAGCTCACTGGGGGAAAAAACTGACCAGGAAAATAGATTTAGGAGAGATAATTTAATAATTATTGGACTACCTAAAAACCATGATCAAGAAAAGAGTTTATGCATCATCTTTCAAGAAATTATCAAGCCCTCACAGACTATCAGGGAAAACTACTCTGATATTCTAGAACCAGAAGGTAAAACAGAAAGAAAGCACAAATGAAAACCCAAGAGAAAGGCGATATCTCCAGAAGAACAGAACAAGATGAAAACAACAATTACAAGTCTAAAGAGGATAGCCATACTATCACAACAACTTCTAGAGTGGTTTAGAATAACTAGAGATAAAGTAAATGACTAGCTCCTAAAAGGTCAGAAATCAGACAATATAATATAACAATATAATCATGAGAATTGTCAAGTGTCTCCTCTGCCTAAGAAGCTTCTTATTGCCTCTAAACTTTTTCTAATCGCAACCTCTTTTTGATCAAGAAATTTTTATATAACACTAGGCATATAGGTATATAAAATAAGTATATGTAACCTTTTACTGTTGCCTAATTTTTTCATGACTCCCACATTCAGTTACATAATGGGGTCGTGACCCACAGTTTACAAAATTTTGCTCTAATCCATCATCTAGACAGCTGCCATTTCTAAAGTGGAAGTCTGATCATATGACTCCCATGCTCAATTAAGTCAAATTATTATCTTTAGAATCAAATACAAACTCCTGTTTGTAATTTAAAGCCTTTCCCGATCTGGCTTCAAGCTTAAAATGTATTACTTCCCTTCAAACACTCTACAATACAGCTAAATTTACTTATTTGCTGTTCTTTACATACAATATTCCCTCTCCCATATCCATATCTTTGCAAAGGCTTTCTTTATGCCTTTAAAGTACTCCAAAATCTCTTAAACCCCCTACATTCCACTCCCTGAAGATGGGAACGGTTTCATTTTTGCTTTTGTAATCACAGTGCTTAACACACAGAATGCATTCAATAAGTACTAGTCAATTGAAATAAAAGATAAGTCTGGGATATTAAAAAGTGTTTCAAAAATGAAATTTGTTCCACTTCAATTGATATATTAAGAAACAATTTGAGCATAATGCAAATCTGAGCAACTTCTTCTATGACAAACAGAAAAAAACCAAATCAAAACAAAACACACACACATGCACACAAACAAAAGTATACCACTTCTTAATAACTCACAAGCCACCACCCTTCCAACATGTGATATTTATTGTCTATCTTCTGGTACAGTAGAACTGTTAGCCAAAAAGGGCTGTTCTGAACTACCCCTTCGGCCAAGGCCTCTAAACTCAAAGCTCAAGTTGAGGCTTTGGTAGTCAAGGGTACAGGCTGAGCAGCACCTCCAGGCTATGATGTGGCCACTATTTATTGGAGTATTTATGTATTTTTTAACCATTCAACACGTATAAAACTGTGCTTGCTACTTATTAGGTTTCTATCTTTTTTTGTGTTATCATGGACAAAGTTTTTGAGCATTATGCCCCAATCTCATTTTCCCAATAAACTCATTTTTTTTTTTTTGCAGGGCAAAGGGGGTTAAGTGACTTGCCCAGGGTCACACAGCTAGTAAGTGTCAAGTGTCTGAGGCCGGATTTGAACTCAGGTACTCCTGAATCCAGGGCCGGTGCTTTATCCACTGCGCCACCTAGCTGCCCCCAATAAACTCATTTTTAATGTGTATTTTTGCTTTAACACACTGTTTTGGAAAAGCATGTCATGTTCCAGTAGAAATGATTTTATTAAAAAGCTAAGAAAAATTAGCCTGCATCCCCAAATTACCTAGCTAGCAAAACTAGGTATTAATATATGTTGGGAAAAGTTGGTTCTTTAATGACTTCAGAAAGTTCAACTCATTCTTGTTGGAAAAAAAAAAGAAAAGAAAATCTAGAAGTGGAAAGAACCTTTGGCATACAAAGCAACTAAGCAGAATAATTTAAAAACAAGTTGATCAAGAATTGGATTCAAGTAAGGAATAAAAGCTCACTGTTAACACGCAAAACACACAAAAGGGTCACTGAAAGAAAAAGGAATCAGAAACTCATATACCCTATTATATGGCAACAAAACAGATAATCTAAATAAATTGGGAAGAATATCTATAAAAATCCAATCAAATACCCAAACCGAAAATATTGTAAATAGATTACCTAAATGATCACATATGGGGAGGGGGTCCCATAAAAATAGCTAAGAGATTGCACACAAATTCAGCTCACTTTCATCATTTCCAAATAGCCAGAAATTTGCAAAATAAACCATAACTACTACATGGGGGGTGGAGGTAGGAGAAAACAATCTTCCTGAGGAAAGCCCCCATAGAAATACTATCAAAAAGAGAGAGAGAACATGCAAATATAAGTTCCTAATATACTAAAGAAATGCTATGGGATAAGAGAATGGCAAGGGAAATATTCAAAAGAGAATAATCTTTCAATAACTAAAATTAAGTGTCCTAGAATGTAACGGCCACAGGAACCTCAAGACTGGTTGCAAGGCCTAATAAAGGAACTGGAGGTAAGGATGAGTGAAATTAGACCTCTTGATAAAAAATTCAAAAGACTATGGCTCAGAATGAAAGACATTAGCAAAACAGTGGACAGATGAAATGGAACTCAAAAATCCAATAACACAATGGAAGACAAAATCAAAATCATCAAAATTGGAAGAACAAATGATTTACTTACAGTCAAAACAGCTGGCCTAGAAAACATGGCTTGTAGAAGACTCACTGGTTTTCCAGAAAAAGAAAATAAAACAATCTAGAGTACCATATTTTAGTAAATCTTTTTGGAAAAAAAAAAAAGGTTTAAGCTACCCAGATACATTTTACATTTGTTCCTGAGCAGAGACTCACTCTATCAATGCAAATCAGCAATTACTCTGCAACTAATATCCTTAAAGTTGCCTTGGAAAACTGAGAGCTAATGTTAAGCTCATGTTTGCAAAACTCATATTTATCAGACCTAGAATTTGAACCCAGACCTTTCTGACTCAGTAGTCAGCTCTCCATCCACTTCCATGCTGCCACATATCAATTATACTGATTGTAATTTGTGTAATTTGATAGAGATAGGGATATAATAGACAGAGCTGGCCTATGCCTAATGATGAAAAGTAATTTCTTCACTGATATAAAAAAATGTCGCAGTTTATAAGTTCTATATCTTTTAACATTAATTTCCAGATAGCTGACATATTTAATCATTATTTTAAAATGATTTATTAGCCTCCCCCTATTATTAGACAGAAATACTGATTATTTTTGTGGGTTTAGAGCTAAAATGGTATGATGGCTAGAGTGCTGGGCTCAGAGTAAGGGAAAAATTAGGCTTAAATCCAGCCTCCCCCTGCCCCCGGCCCCCGGCCCCCGGAATTATGTTGCAAAATAATGTTCTGAGCAGGCAGCCTTGATCTATTTCAAGTTAGGAAGGTTCTAAGGTTTCACTATTATGTATAACTGGCTTGTGCATTCTGAACTAAGAAAAATACATTATCTGTATTTTTTATTCTTACCTGCATTTTATAAAATGCTTTTTTCCTTGCATCTACTGATACCATCACATATATCATCTTTATTACAGATTTATCATGCTAAATATTTTACTATTATTAAACCATTGCAGAATTTATGTATAAATTTAAATTAACGAATAATTAGTTTGCTAAAAGCAAATGGAATTTGATACATTTTACTTGGCACTGAGAATAACTAGAAGCCATGTAATTTCAACAATTGTAACTTTTAGTGGAATGGGCTGCCTTCATAGGGGGTAGTAAATTTTACTTAAAATCTTCAAGTTGAAGTAGGATAACCACTTCTCAGGGACATTGCAAAAGGGAGCTGTGCTTTAAATAGAACCTGCGCTAATTCCAACTTAGAAATCCTATGATTCTATTACATAAGATTATCTTCAAGGGTTTTATACTAAGACATGCTGCTATAACATTAGTAATGTCAAAATAAGACTCTTTTGGACTAAAAACTCCACTCTAACACTTTATCTTCTACTTAACTATGCTAATACAATATAATAAGGTACAAAATGCTACCTGGCAGATTCAGGCTGATTCTATACCATCTGCCTAACAATACTGATAAAATCATAGAAAGTCAAACCTAGAAAAGAAATTAGAGATGAACCAATCTAATCCCCTGCTCTTACAGAATAAGGAAAAAGGCCCAGGCAGAGCTAGCCACTTGTCAAAGATAATACAAACTTAGAGCTTTCCACTATACCATAGATAAAAATACACAAAAATGAGAAGCTGTACTTTCCACTCATCTAACTCTCTGGGCCTTTTTCCCAAAGGGAAAGACTAGAAATATGACATGACGGAACCTCACATATGGTGGTTTTTCTTTAGTGTGCTCAAACCTAGCTACTCATTCTAGGATTATAGAGAAGTTAGGAGTCCCTTCCACATCTGCTTCCAAGTTGATTAAAAAAAAAAGGCAAAATATAGTGAGAAAGGCTTCAAATCAAGAGACCTAATTCTAGAGGAATTTAGAGAAAATATATAAGAATTTCCGTTTGGACATGGCTAACACAGTGACCTGTACATGTCAACATACATACATACATACACACATGCACACACACACATATATCTATAGTTTTAAGAAGGTCCTTGATATTAAGCACACACATATGGCCTAAGAACTGGAGAGGAAGTCCTAAGGAATTCTAACCTTTTCATATTAGGAGATTGGTTTCTATCATTAGGGTATTATCACGTTGGAAGTCAGGAAGAATGTGGTCCTAATACAAGGTATAGAATATGAGGAACTGGAATTAAGAAGGTTGTAGAAGCCTGACAACAACAAGACAGGGGAAGGAGGGAGGGGGCATTAGCACAATGGGGCAATAAATGAGGTGTGGAGGCCTAAGTAAGTGGTGCCAGTAGGGACCAAAGGAAATTATGAAGTCCTAACCTTTACAATAAATAAAACAACCCTTACTCAAACATCTACTAGGCAGTGGTTGAGAAACAAAATTTAGATGAGACTGCCATTTCCTTCAAGGAAGTTTACATTTTGGTATAAGAGCCAACACAAATAGCTTGAATATGTAATACCACAGAGACATGTTACCAAAAAAAGTGCTATGAACTCTATAGAGTGTAAAAGAGAATGCCATTATCAAAAAGAGGGGAATGAATAAAAGTTTCTTGGAAGAGGTGGCATTTGAGGTGGGCACTCAGTAGGTGATAAGGGGGAGGAAGCAACTTAAGCAAAGCAAAGTTGACCTGAGAGTATTTCAATTTGGCCATAGTATAGAATACAAGAAGGGAAGCAATATGAGACTGTGGAAAGCCTTGAATGCCTTAATCAGACCTACCTATCTCCTAATAGTTCAGGATCAATACTGTAACAAAATAAGACAATATTCAACAGTTAACAAAAAGAGATTTACTTTACTATACAATCCATAATATAGAAAGGATATTCAACAAGAAATCAGCTCTCATAGGGGTATGTGCAAACCCCATGCCCAACTCTACCTTGTCTCCATGTAGAAAAGCACCTGGCTAGCAGAGCAGGGTATGGTTTCTTGCTCAGACTGGGGATATGTCTGAAGGGACTGGATAGGTGTGTCTTTTTTGCCCTTAGATGAAAAAGAAGCCACATAAATAAGGCCTGATACCAATGGAAAGCAGTAGCAACTGTAGCAGCTGGGGCCTTACCCCCGTGGGCCAATCAAATCTTGGGGTAAGGAAAAGAACCAGCCTAACCTACATGGGGGAGGTAGAGAAGGGGCAAATCAGGCATAGTGGTTTGAACTTTACTTGCTAGCAAGGAAGCTACTTTTTGAGCATAGGAGTGCCATAACCATATCTATGCATAAGAAGAGAATTTTTTTACAGTGGTAAGAAAGATGGTTGGGAGAAGAGAGACAGAAAGCCCATTGCTACTGCAATGGTCCCAGAGTGTGGTAATAAGGTCCTGTAGTAGGGTGGTCAATGTAGGAAGAGAGATGGGTCTGAAATTGAAATTGAAAGAGGTGAAATTGGCAAAGTCTGATAACTGAATGGATATGAAAGGTGAGGGAAAGAGACAGTCCCCAGATGGTGACTATGGGAGAGTAGGTACCACAGTTAGAAACAGTAAAATCAGAAGGAAGGGCAGAGTAGATATGAACTAGGTCTAGGACATCCTGTTATTTGCTTCCAAGGTTAATGGAAGATAGCATGTTTAGAGAAGGCGAGACATTTGAAGTCAATTCAAAATATATTTATAAAAATAGAATTCACGGGGCAGCTAGGTGGCATAGTGGATAAAGTACTGGCCCTGGATTCAGGAGGACCTGAGTTCAAGTCCAGCCTCAGACACTTGACAGTACTAGCTGTGTGACCCTGGGCAAGTCACTTAACCCTCATTGCCCCGCAAAAAACCAAAAACCAAAACACAGAAGTTGTGAAGGGGACATAAAGACAACAGGATAGTACTGGTACAGCTGTGTTTGATTAAGTATATACTTTTTTTTTTTTAAATCGAGTTATATGTAATAGATTCACTGTTTCCTTTTTTTCTTTTTTTGTAAATGAAAACATTTGATTCTTGCTGATACTATTTGTAAAATTCTTAGCACTGTGCTTGGCACATAGCAGGTGCTTAATAAATGCTTATTCTCTTCCTTTTCCTTTATGTTAAGTTTATGCCCCAAAAAGGGGAGAATATTTAAATTGTAAACACACACATACACACATGAATACAGGGTCTGGAGTCAAAGGACCCAAGTTCAAATGCTGATAAATTGCAATATCTCCCCAGACTTACGTTTCCACTTCTGTACAATGAAAAAGTCGGACCAGGTGGTCTGAGGTCCCTGTCGGCTATGATCCTTTATATAAAAGATCAGTTTCTGTGCCATTAAAGTGAATTTCCAACATTTATTTACATTTATAAAGCACCTACTACATGTCAGCTATCATACTAAGCACTAGGGATAGATACAATTAGAAAATCCCTGACCTCAAAGAACTTACAATCTAAAAGGTCAGATAGTCCACAAAAGGAGACAGGAAAGGGGGAGGGGGCAAGGACACCAAGGGAAACCAGGCAGAGCAGCAGATGTAAAGTGGAGTAAGCAGAGTCCAGGTTCTGCCCTTTATGAAAGAAGGCACTGGGAGGAATCTGATACTCCACCTTTCAGTCTTCCAATCAGAGGGGAGAGGAGGCTGAGGGAGATGGTGCCAAATCAAAACTTTGGATAGAAGCATGGTGGTAAGATTAGAAGTGATGAGCTAAAAAAAAAAGAAGAAGAAGAAGAAGTGATGAGCTTACCCCGAGAGGGGCATCTTCTTTGAAGATAAAACCAGGCAAAGGAGCAAATGCAAAGTAGAGTGAGGTGCAAAGTGAATTTCAATCTTAAAATTGTTCTTTTTGCATATGTGGTTGGTTCACAACCTTCAGGGTACAGATACTAGTGTGTGTGTGTGTGGAGGAATCACAAAATTATTGCAAGGCGTTAAGAAAATTCTATAGACAAAACTATTCTCTGTACTAAAAATATTTAAATTGGCCTGCAATTTCACCCATTTTAAAGTGCCCATCAACAAACATTTTGTTACTCTTTTCCACATCCTCCCCTAAGTCTGCCATGAGGAGTCCACTCAGCATGCTGAAGGCCTTCTTCAATTTCTCTTTACATCATGAATGAACATGCCAATGGAGCACTTTGGCCATCTATCACCTCACCTACATGACCAACCTATCTTCTTTTCCTATCTTAGTTCCTTCATAGGATCTTTTATTTCTGTTCTTAAGAATTCCTCATTGATTATATGTTGTAACCTGCTTAAACTGCATGTTTCTCTATTCCTCTTTGTGTGGTCTTCAATTTCAGAGTCACTTCCATTCCTTGTATCATTAAACAGAAATGCTGGTAGAATGTAATTAAAAGCTAGAATTTTGTTTTCTTAGAAATCTCAGGTCCCATTAAAGGAGTTCTGCAATTTCCAAAGGCAATTCAGCCGATTCTCTCAATGTTTTGATAAGCATTTATAAAGCACCTGCTATGTGCCAGGCACTGTGCTAAGCACTGGAGATGCAAAAAGAGGCAAAAGATAGTCCTTGCCCTTAAGCAGCTCACAATCTAATGGGGGAGACAATAAGCAAGTAAATATATACAAAAAAAGCTTTCTACAGAATAAACAGGAAATAATGAACAGAGGGAAGGAATTATAATTCAGAAAAATTAGGAAAGGCTTCTTTTGTAAAAGGTGAGGTTTTAGTTGGGGCCTGAAGAGAGCCAGGGAAGCCAGGAGGCAGAGATGAGAAGGGAGATCATTCCAGGCATGGGGGAAAGCCAGAAAAAAATGCCCAGGCTAGATAAAGCGTCCTTTTTGTGGAACAGCACAGAAGGAGGTCAATGTCACTGGATTGGAAGGGGGGAAAGGAGATCACGGAGGGGGTAAAAAAAAATGATATAATTACTCATACCAAAAACAAAACCATCCATTATCGTGTGATCTCGATAGATGATGAAAAGGCCTTTGACAAAGTAGAACACTCACTTATGCAAAAAGAAAAAAATGAACCTACTAAGAATAAACATACATAGATCTTTTAAAATGTCATAATGAGAGAGAAATTAAAAATATAAAAATAAGCAAAAAGAAAATTATCACCACTTGCAGATGACATGATCATTTACTTTTTTTTTTTTGGCAGGGCAATGAGGGTTAAGTGACTTGCCCAGGGTCACACAGCTAGTAAGTGTCAAGTGTCTGAGGCTGGACTTGAACGCAGGTCCTCCTGAATCCAGGGCCAGTGCTTTATCCACTGCGCCACCTAGCTGCCTTGATCATTTACTTTTAAAATCCTATGGTATCAGCAAAGAAACTGAGACTCAAAATTGGATCAAACACAGACCAGCCATTCCCTCCAAAAGTATGCATTGTCTGACCATAACACTAAGTCTGAAATCAAAAAGTAAAGTTGAGAGAATGAGCAAACAACAAAAAGCTCACTATAAAGAGCTATTATGGTGACAGGGATGTTAGAAGAGAATTATTCCAAAACAGAGCTTGAGTACAAATTCAACTAGAATTCCTTGAATAAAGCAAGTGTAATTTTTTAAATTAAAAATTATTTTTAAAAGAAATGAGAGAGCAAGAAGAAACTTGAAAAGAAACAATATCATGAGAAGAAATTGGGGGAAAGTAAGAGCTATGGAAGGAAGAATTGGCACAATATTCCCCAATAGATGTCAAAGGATGTGAACAAATATTTCTCAAGAGAAAAACTGCAAAGTATTCACAATCATAGGAAAGAATACTCCAAATCATTAATAAGAGAAATTTAAATCAAAACAACCCTGAGGTTTTACCTTACAAATCGCAAAATGGCAAAAATGAACCCATAATGGTAATAGTCAATGTTGAAGGGGTTGTGAAAGGACAGACACACTAATGTGGTATAACTGTTTAGGAAAGCAATCTGGAATTATGCAAATCAAATGTCCATATCCTTTGAACTAGAGACTCCATTACTTGTGCTTTTCCCCAAAGAAAGCAATTGATAGAAAGTTCAGACATATTCCAAAATATTTGTAGTAGGATATTTTGTGACAGCTAAGAATTAGAAACAAAGTAGATGCCCATCAACTGGACAGAACCTGGCAACACCCTGCCTACAGGTAAATGCTTCTTTGGTGGGACTACATTATAACATGGGAAGGTATGAAAAAGGGGGGGGGGGGAATGTAAGGAAGATAGAGAGGAGTAGGTGATGAACTGAGATCAGTAATGACTAACAATGAGGGGAAGATGACCTCTGGGGTCTCAAAAAGACAAGAACCTACAGGGGAGGGAATGAAGAGAGGGGAAAGATTGAAAAAGAAAGGGAAAAAAGTGGGAGGGGTTCCACTAACACTTGTTCTTATGAGTGAAGAGAGATGAACACCTTACAACGGATAATGTCTGGAGGGCTTGGTGTTTGAAAAGTCTACTTGTCCTGGGAGGCAGGTAAGTGGAAGAGCTTGAACCTCTGGGGGCAACTAGAACCTAGAGTACTTGCAGAACATAAAGTCAGGGAGATTTCCAGACAAACGTAGAAAAAAAAAAAGAAGACAAGAGAGGGTATATATAGATCAATAGAGGGTTGCACAATCACAGATGTGGTGGAGGAGAAGCCCTACCATAGGGCACTGCTAGGTGGCTCTGTGGATAGAGTGATGGACCTGGAGTGAGGAAGACCTGAGTTGAACTCTGGCTTCAGATGCATACTAGCTGTGTGGCCCTGGGCAAGCCACTTAACCTGTTTCATCATCCTTAAAATTTGGGGGTAATAGCATCCTCACCTGTTGTGAGGATCAAATAAAAAAATATAAAGCACTTAACATAGTACCTGACACGTAGTAAGCATTATATAAATTTTGTCATTATTATTATTATTATTATTAATAGACACTGCTCCAGAAATGAGGCACAATGGAAAAAGGGAATCCATGGGGTGAGATCCATAAGGCACTGACAGAAAACACCTACAAAGGATACCCTGGAAGCTTTGATTGCATGAAGAAATTAGATAATTATAGAAGACATGAATCAAAGAATGAAAGTCTAGAGTAAACAGAAAGAGAAGTGGGATAAATCCTTTCTGCAAAGGGAAACAAAAAATGAAATTAAAAACTAAGGGAAGGAGAGGAGAGGAAGGGGAAATAGTAAACAAAAAGAGAAAATCTGGGGTAAGGTGAAATGAGCCAGTGGGAAGAGGGACACCTTAAAAAGACTAAGGTAACATAATACTGTGTTTACATTAGAAGAGGGAACCTGAAACTGAAAAGCTTTTGCAGAAACATTAATGCATCTAGGATAAGAAGGGAAGTGGTTAAAAGGGGAAAAAAATCTTTCTATTAGATTTCTCTAATAAGGGCTTGGTATCCAAGATAAATAAACAATAAACACACACACACACACACACACACACACACACACACACACAACACCTGACTACTAGCCATTCCCCAATAGATAAATGATCAAAGGATATGAAAAACTTCTCAAAAGAACTTTGAAGTATTCCCAACTACATGTAATAAATGCTCCAAATCCCTAATAAGAGAAAGGCAAATCAAAGTATACAAGTCTCTTCACTTTATACCCTGCAAATTGACAAAGATGACCAAAAATTGCAACACTCAATGTTGGAGGGGTTTGTGGAAGGATGGGCACACTAATAAGTTGTTGGTGAAAGTGTGAAATGGTACAACGATTTTGGAAAGCACTTTGGAATTATGCAAATGTAATAACTAAAATGTTCATATCCTTTGAACCAGAGACTACAATACTGTGCTTATACCCAAGGAAGCCATGGAAAAGAAAAAGTTCCCATACATTCTAAAATATTTATAGCAGCACTTTTTGTGAAAGCAGAAAGAGGTAAAAATGCAGTCCCTACCCTCAAGGAGCTTACATTCTAATGGGAGAAAACAACAAAAAGGAAGATGAAATAGAATAGAGAGATGGGTGGGAGTACCTGCACAAAGGAATGACTGAGAAAGTCCAGAGTCAGGAATGAGACCCAGAAGAGTATACATGGACTAGGAGGAATCAACTCGTCAGAAAAAGGGTCTGAAGGGGCCAAATATCCTTCCAGGGTGAGGAAGCTGTTCACTCTGGGATTAGAGGAAAGTCAGCAGTAGTCTCTGATTTGCTTACGGGAGGCCAGAGCTGCTGTCATTGCTGGGGGGACGGCGTGGGGGCAAGAAGGAGGGAAAGGGAAATAGATGGGAAGGCTAAAGTGGGGAGGGGGGGGGCGGAGAAGGCTGGAGGCTGGGAGAGCCAAAACCACTGCTGTCACCTAAGGAGCTGGGAAGCCTCTGCCACATCCACTAGACTGTCAAGAACCAAAGAAGTAGTGTGGTGAAAAGAGGCCCTGGCCTTGGAGTCAGAGAGAGCTGGTTCAAATCCTATCTCAGCTATTTCTTCAAAGCGGCCTTCTAGCTCTAGGAGGATTACCATCTCTAAGCAGGTGACTCTCAGAGATGTATTCAGCCCTGAGCTTCAGTCCCCCATCACCAGCTGCCCACTTGACATTTCAAACTGGATCCCAGAGACATCTTAAATTCAACTTATCCAAAACTGAACACATTGTCTACTCCTACCCCTTCCTGCAACCCTCCCCTCTTATAAACTTCGCTAATTTTGTCAAAGACATCACTTTCTTTTTAGTCTCCTGAGTTAAAAACCTTCACACTATGCTCAACTCTTCACTCTCCCTTGCCCTATATATCCTATATATCCAAACCTGCTATTTTTATCTTCAGAACATCTCTCAAACTTCTCTACCAAACTACCACCTTGTTTCAGGCCCCCTTTTCACCTCTTACCTAGTAACTGCAACTCCTAATTGGTCTTCCTGCTTCAATTTTCTCCCTACTCCAATCAATCCTTCACTCTGTAGACAAAGTAATATTCCTTAAGCTCAGATCTGACCATGTGATTCTCCCACTCAAACAACTCCTATTGCCTCCAGTATAAAATAAAAACTCCTATTTAACTTTTAAAGCTATGTACTTGTCTCTGACATATCTTTCTAGTCTCCTTAAACATTAATCCCCAATCTATACTCTGAAATTCAGTCAAATGGGTCCTTCCTTTTGTTCCTTATTCAAGATATGCCTCACTCTTCTGTGGCTTTTTTCTGGTCATCCCTCATGCCTGGAATTCATTCCTTCTTTATAGCCATCTCAGAGTCCCTCTGTTGAAGATACAACATCATTTTCTGCATGAAGCCCACCCTGATTTCCAACATCTCCCAATCATTGGTGTCTTCCCTCCAAACTATCTTGTATGGACTTGTATTTATTTGTGTTATCTTTATGCTGCATGTATTTCTACATGTACTTATTGTCACCTCTATTTGACCCCTCCTTTATAAAACAAAACACCTGATACAGTGACTTCATCTGCCAATATATCTCACATTTAGCTCTAATAGTCTCCACCTTTGCCAAGAGGAGAGAGGTATGTGTCTGTAACTTTTTTCTGGGACCACTATTGGTTTTTCAATTACTGTCTGATTTCCTTTTAGTGACTGTTTACGTTGTTGCAGTCCTTGTATTCTTTTAGTTGTATTTTAGTCAACAGTTTGTACAAATCTTTCCATGTTTCTATGAATTCCTTGCATTCACCTTTATCCTATTGAACAAAGATATTCTATTACATGCACATGGGATAAAAGTCCAAAGAAACAAACCCTACTAACAAGAGTTTACCTTTAATGTCAGACAAGTACATATAAAATATATGTAACATATACATTATAAATGTCAAGTTAATAAATATCAATATATACAAAATAATTAAATACAAAGTAGTTTGTGAGGAAAGCCACTAGCAGGGGCAGGAATCAGGAAAGGCTTTCTATAGAAAGTCCTTGAGAAGCATCTTAAAAGAAGAGATTCTGTGAAGCAGATGTGAGGCTAGAGCTTTTTTCCAAGAATGAGAAATGAAACTCAAAATACCTCTGTACCCAGAAAAAAGACCAGGTTCTATTTTGGAGGGGTAGAGCTGAAATCAAGTTTTTGTGAATCACTAAGCTTTGAAGAATAATTTTTCACCATACAGCTAAGGTCAATACTGAATACCAAATTTTGAGAATAGTGGGGGCACCTCAAAATAAAATTCTGTGTCAGAAAAAGCCAGCATTTGTATCTCACCCAATAGAAAAAGGAAATGTACCAATTCTAAGGGGAAATGAATTGGCTGAAGTTTTTTTTTTTAATGATCTTTTAATCTAAATTAAGAGGACCCTCAAATGGATTTGTGATTTTGAGTTGAATGACTGCTAGCAATGGAAATGTCTGTTCTGTCTCTTCTCTAAGTCTGTACTGAGATTATATATATATGTATATCAGTAAAAAAGGTGCTCAGGGCTTAAATGTACTGAAGCCAGTTTAAAAGTTTTTCTCAAAAAACTGGAGGGGAAAAAAAAAAAGCAATCTAAAGCTATTCTGTAATTAGTTTCCAGCAGCCAAGCTTGATATGGTGTTTAAGATTCCACTCTACAGGTATTGTTCTCTTCATTTTTCTTTCCAATTTGGAAAGAAAGAACTGTCTCAGAAAAAGATGAGGAAAAAAAGGCAAAATGTCATTGTAAGAATTTGGTTTTATTGACCACTATGAGCTTCTGAATTATTTGGCAGTATTTAACTGCTTGGTAAATTAGAAGCAAAGTCACCTAAAAAGCAATGAAAATAGTACAGTATATCCACTTGTTAAATTCTAAAGTAAGAAACCAAACTAGATGTGTTACATGGCAAAAATGGGATATAGTATTTGGGGGAAGATAGGGGTACTAGGACATAAAGGAGCCCAGATTCCCCACAAACATGCCAGGACAGCTTAAAAATGTGCCAATCTAAAAAGAAACAAGAATGATTACTTTTAGACTCCATCATTAGCCCAGGGAACCAGAAAATAACAGGATGGAACACCTCCTCCCCCACCCCTTCTGTGGAAACCCTAAAAGAGACAGAGATCAATGGAAAGCAAGAGTGCAGATCAGAACCAGAAGGCACCAACCAGCAGCACATGTTTAGTGGGGAAGAAAGGACCTAGGCAATGACCAGCCAGAGCTACGTCCAGAGCCTAAAACTGTAGAAGCCTAGTATTAAGCAGCAGCTCTGGGGAGTTCCAGGCATTGTCCCAAAGGAACAGCAGCCCAGAACCTAGTGGCAGGCAAATAGTCCTAGGTAAAGATCAGCCCACAGGATATCCAAGCCTGTGGCATTAGAATAGCCTGTGAGCCTAAAGGGGGGGGGGGGGGAGACCCAGGAAGAACCCAATACAAGGGGAAGTCCTAGAGTCATGTGGCAAGAGGAAGTCTTAAAGCAGTGCCCAGCACTGAAGCAGTCCAAGTGTCCTTTGAAGGAAGAACCTAGTCTTGGCTACCTTATTTAGGACCTGGCAGGCTCTACCCAAGTCATTACTTGACCCAAGAATATTCTACAGGGTCCCCACACCCAGATATGCAGGCTGAAGAGAGGAGCAAAACAAAGAAAACTGAATACGATGAGAAAATATTTTGGTTTGAGAGATAACCAGGGGATAAACCCAGGGAGATAACAAAGCTACTAGTCCAGGTAACGCCTCAAAGGAAAAAAAAATGTCCTAGCTACAATGACTTACAAAGGGTACTCAGAAGAACTGAAACAAAAGAAATAAAATAGAAGAGATATTGAGGTGGGGGGGGAGGGAGGGCAAGGAAAATTAACACTTACGGACAACAGAAAAATGCCCAGGAACAGAAAATTAAAAAGGACCAAATAGAAAATAATAACTTAATGAGTCAGTTATCAGATCAATAAACATTTATTAATCACCTATAAAGCACCAGCAAAAGAGATCTGAAAAAAGGGCAAATGACAGCCCTGGCCCCGGAGGAGCTATTTAATGGGGAAGACAATAAGTAAACAAATGTATACAAGAATCTCTCTACAGGATAAATAGGAATTAATCAACAGAAAGAAGGCACTATAATTAACAAGGTTGGGAAAGGCTTCCTGTGGCAGATAAGATTTTAGTTGGGACTTAAAGGAAGTCAGGGAAGCCAGTAGGAGATGAGAAGGGAGAGTATTCTGGACATGGGGGTGAGGCAGAGAAAATGCCAGGAAGCCAAGAGATGTTGTTTGTTAGAAGATGTTGGATGTCTTGTTCATGGAACAGCAAGGAGGCCAGTTTCACTGGATCAGAGTATGTGGCAGGAAGTCAGGTGTAAGAAGACTGGAATGGGAGGGGGCTAGATAATGAAGGGCTTTGAATACCAAGCAGATTTTGTATTTGATCCTGGAGGCAGTAGGGAGTCACTGGAATTTATGGAGTATGGAGGGTGACAAGGTCAGACCTGTGCTTTAGGAAATCACTTTGGTGGGAGAATGGAAGATAGACTGAAATGGAGAAAAACTTGAGGCAGGCAGACCCCACAAGCAAGCTATTCTAATAATCTAGGAGAGAGAGGATGAGGACCTGCCCTACAGTGGTGGCAGTATCCGTGAGAAGGGGCTGGCTTATTGGAGATATGTCGAAAAGGTGAAAACAGGCAATAGATAAAGATATGGGGGTGAAAATAGTGAAGAATCGAGGATGACACCTAGGTAGTGAGTTTGAGGGTCTGTGGGGATCTTATTGCCTTCTACACAAATAGGGAAGGCAAGAGGGAGGAAGGGTTGAGTAGGAAAAATAAGCTTTGTCCTATCCCTATTGAGGGAATTAGAAGATAAAAATGGGAGGGGCAGGGGACTACACGGGGAAGAAAGGAAGGAAAGCAGAGTGATTTCAGAGATATCAGACGTGCATAAGGGTCCCTAATCATGAAGGAAGGAACAAAGGGAACTGGCATCCATGGATAAAGACTGAGCACAATTACACATTTCCACTCACACACATATAAAGATCACAGTATAGAAATTAACATTCAAAAGAGAAGACAGGGACAAGTGAAGGGGAGAGAAGGATCTTAGAGGGAGATGTGGGGCATTCATTGTGCAGCACAGCTATAAAAGCTCGTTAGTGTTTTTAAAGTATTTAAATCTATCGTTATGCATGAGTTTTATTTTACATAAAAAGCAACCCCGAATCCTAAATAAATTGTACTCCTTACTTCTATGCCTCTATTCTCTCCCTATGCTGATAAAGAGTTTTCCTGTTATCGTGAATTTAAAACTTCATAACTTGTTGGAAAATCATTACAGGCCTCCTAGGTAAATAAATGGAGTAAGCAACGAAAGTTTGGTTTCCTTTTGGCGTGCAGAAAAGTGATGTTTACAAACTGATGAGGTAAATGTGACCCCACAATAATTTTCCTTCTTTCCCTTCTATTTTTAACCTTATGTCTGCTGCCTCTTAATAGACACTTGATCTCTGAGGAAGTCTTTATGCCCTCTGCAAAACGAGGGCTCCGTCAAAAAGTTATGCACGCGGGCACGGAGAGTAATAGTACATTTTATTTCCCTATGAAAGGACTCTCTGCAACAAGCTCCGGAGAGAACAGGGTGGGTGACCTAGAGCATAGCTCACACAACCTTCTTTCAAAAACATCTCTAGGAGTCCGACTCTCCACTTTGTAGTGTTAAGTTAGGCCCACACCCCAGGACTGAATGTTGGGGTACGCGAGTGCACTCTCCAGATGTCAGGAACACATGCAAATCCCGACCTGTGGCTGCAGCAGGGACATGGTCCCAGGAGAGAACCCGGCTGGGAATTAGACTGGGGGATACCCCTCGTCCCTCCCAGCCCTCCAACCAGAGCCGCAGACCGCGATGTAGATTCGTGGGAACAAGGCGAGAGCACACAACTTCCGGGAATGCCGCCCCCCACCCACCACCCAACCCCGGGCGCTATCAAACAGCAGCCGCTGCCTTAGTCACAGTCTCCTCAGTTCGCACCCGGCCGGGGTAGGCCGCGGGCCGAGCTGGCCGGGGTCACTCACAGGTGACGATGGGCTTATTCTCCATGGTGTAGATCACAGGTCGGAGCGGCTCCTCCGGAGGCTCCATGAGCGTCCAGCTTCACCAGCCACGGCTCGCCCCGCCGCTCTCCATGGGCAGGGCCCAGGCCTCGCTCGCCCGGGGCCGCCGCCCCCTTCTCCTCCTCTTCCGCCTCCTCCGGCCTTCACCGCACCGACGTCCGGGGCCCACCAGCACAACCCCACAACCGCCGCCGCCTCCAGAGCGGCGGGCTCCCGGCCTCGGCCACTTCCGGCAATGTCTCCCGGAGCATTACCACTTCCGGAGACGAGGCACGGGCGACTTCGAGGGGAGGGACCGTGTTCCGTTCCTTTCCCCTCCCCCCAACCAAGTCGGGAAGGTGGGGAGGGGGAGGGACGGAATGGGGCGGAGACAGAGAGGAAATGACGGGGGAAGGAGGGGCTGAGCGGGCTGGGATGGCGGGAGGAGAGAAGAGTACGGAAGGGAATAAGACACTCAGGAAATTGAAAAGGTCCAGAAGTAGAAAAACGGAAGGGATAAAAAGTGACTGGGAAAGAAAGGGAAGGCTAAGGAAGACTGCTTAGTAAGGTCTTCTAAGCGGGGACGGGGAGGTGTGTGTGGGCGGGGTTCTTGCTAATTAGGGTGGACGCTAAGAGATTGAATGGGCTCACATCCAATGGGGGCAGAGAGTCAATCGGCACACCGTCTTTATCCGGTATTTGGGGTTGGATATGCACTCAGCCTCCTTTCCCCCCCCCCCCCCAAAAAAGAAGTAAAAGTTTGTAAGTCGAGAGTCAAACAGATAAGCAGAGCAGCTTTGAAAGTAACAAGTTGAATGTATTATATATTTTCTTTAAAAAGAAAACACCTTTGCAATATATCTAAAATGCACCACTTGGAACACTCTCGCCCGGTCTTCGTCAGAACTCTTGTTGAAGTATGAGCAAGGCGGCTAGTTAATAGAACACAAGGCTTGAAATCAGCAAGACTCAGTTTCCTGTCTACAAATCCAACCTCGGAAAAGTACCAGCTGTTTGACACTGGGACAGTCACTGAATCCTTTTCGCCTTAGTTTTCTCATCTGTTAAATGAGCTGGAGAACGAAATGGCAAACTACTTTAGAATTTGCCCAAAAACACTAAAAGGGGGCACGAAGGGTGGGTCAGAAAAGAAACAAATGAACAAAAAACAGACATGAAATGCGCCCCCGTTAGTCTGCATCTCATTTCTCTTCTATCACCACTTTTTCCAGAACTATCAAAGGTAGAGAGGATAAGAATTGGCAGGAAGAGAACTGGGGGCAACAGTCCTGTCATTCCAGTATTCAATTTAAATAGGTTGCCCTTAACATTCCTAAATGTGAACATGAGTACTTGCATCCATCTTGTTGATCAAGGAAGGACAGTCAGACATTTAAAACAGCCAGCTCTCTGCTGAAATGGATCGCTCCTCGGACCCCGAAGAAACGTTTTAAGGGGAAGTCTTTCCTGCACGAATATACTTCCCAGAACACTCTTGCCCTAAGAATTGTCAGAACTTTTGTTGGAGCATGAACAAATGACTTAATAATCAATGATTCTCAGTTCTATAGACATGTAGGGCAGATAGCTGACTCATAAATCGCACTCGGTTTGGAATCAGGAAGACTTGTTTCCAAGACTTCAATCCGACCTCAAGCAATTACTAGCTGTATGACCATGGGCAAGTCCCTGAAGCCTTTTTGTCTCGGTATCCTCATCCGCAAAATGAGTTGAAGAAGGAAATGGCAAACCACTCTGGTACGTTTGTCAGTAAAACACTAAATGGGTCATGAAGGCTCAGTTACAACTGAAAGGATTGAACAAGAACAAGACTAGATATGAAATATACTGCCATAGTTTTTTCACCTTTTTTGGTCTTTTCTTTCTTGGGGTTTCCCCCCTTTGTTATGATTCTTCTTTCACAATAGGACTAATGTGGAAATATGTTTAACATGATTGTACATGTATAACCTATGTCAGATTGCTTGCTATCTCAGAGATGGGGAGGGAAGGGAGAGGGAGAAAAATTTGGAAATCAAAAATCTTACAAAAATGAATGTTGAAAACTATCTTTATATGTAATTGGGAAAAATAAAATACTATTAAGTGAAAAAAATTAAATAAAAATAAAAAATGTATACTGCAATTTTTGTGCATCTCATCGCTTTTCCACATTTCCATAGCTCTCAAAGGTAGAAAGGATAGGATCTAGAGGGAAGAGAATTGGAGACAACAGCCGTATCATTCCAGTACTAGTAAACAGACTGCTTTTGTCACACCAAAATGTGAGAATGAGTACTTGCATCCATCTTGCTGGTCAAGGAAGACCAGTCAAAGTCTTTGTTTGTCCTTCTACATCAGAAGGTGATGTCATGACTTGCAGTGAATTGGATTTAAGGAAGGCAGGGCTGTGCAAAGTCACCAGCCTTACTCTCTCCTCCAGAGCCATCAGGACTACTGGAGACACCCCAGACAATTGGGGTTAAGTGACTTGCCCAGGTCACACAGCCAGTAGTGTCACATGACTGGGGTCAGATTTTAATTTGGGTCCTTGACTCCAGGGCCAATGCGCTATCCACTTTGCCACCTAGTTGCCCTTTATGAATCTTGGGTCTATAGACATGAAAGGCAGCTAAGCGGCTAGTAAATGGAGAAATCAGGGTTGCAATCAGGAAGACTCATATTCCTGACTTAAAATCTGAACTCAATTATTAGCTATGTGACCCCGGACAAGCCACTGAACTGTTTTTGTCTCAGTTTCCTAATTTGTAAAGTGAGTTAAAGAAGAAAATGGCAAACCACTTTAGTATCTTTGTCAGTAAAACCCCAAATGGGTCATGAAAAGTCAGTTATGATGGAAAGGAATAATCAACCACAATATACATGAAGTGAGCCACCATTTCTGTGCATCTCATCTGTATTCTTTCACCCCCCCCCTTTTTTTTAGAACTCTCAAAGGTAAAGAAGATTATAGCTGGTGGGAAGAGAATTGGAGGCAATGTCATTGAGTAATCAATGTAAACAGGATGCTCCTATTGTTCCTAAATGTGAGCATGAGTACTTGCTCTTGTTGGTCAAGGAAAGTCAATCAAAGTCTCAATAAATTCAACTCTCAGCTAAAATGGATTCCTCAAAAAAATGTTCTGAGAAAAAGTGTTACCTGCAAACAATGGAGTTATACCTAAAATCCACCACATGGAACACTCTCCTGAGAATTGTTAGAACTCTTGTTGGTGCATGAATAATGATCTAAAAATCAATGATTCTTGTGAAGGGCACATATGACTTTGGGAAAACTTGCCCCATGTAAGGCAATTCTTTCTTGGATTTATACTTCAGTAAAGTCGAGTAAGAGACAGAAAAATTAATAGTGTGGTAACTTGTAAAAAATGGCAAAGATAAATTTGTCCAAATAACCTACCTAAAAAATTATATTATGGTATAAGGAAGTAGAACACATTGAAGATCTAGACACAATACAAGGAAACAAGAGAAGTCAGTGCCAATCCAACATTAGGAATCCTGTTGATTTTTCATGAGAGTCTTCCTAAAAGGGCAACTGATATCAGATGGTACCAAATAGCAGAATTTCAAAGTGGCAGTCAATACCAAACCCACGTTTTGATTCAGAGAGTTGTTCCTCTCCCAAGGAAATTGTCTTTGACTGTGTGGAAATTTATTTTGACTTGGGGACCCTACCTTTGGGCTGAGATTAGAAAGCCTTAGGCCCTCAGGGTCTCTTCTGTGTGGGAGGTGCTGGTGCCCCTCCCCCTCTGCTTCAGCTGAGCCAAAAAGCCCCGTGGGCTGTATGAGACGCCAGGTCAGGCAGCTGGGGGAAAAAAGCCCCCAGCTCCCTCCGACCTGAGCGGATCAATCCCAGAGATCCTGAGCTTGTCCAGGCTGGGCTCTGGCATAGCCTGTGCTGAGGCATGTGATGCTCGAACATCCCCCCCCAGCCCCAGCCCCAGCTCTGGCTGGCAGATTAGCTTGGCCTGTGGGGGCGCAAAAAAAGCCCCGAGATTTGAGTGGAGAAAAGGAAAATATATATATATATAGACCTGGGAATTAGACTCAGGGAGGCTGAAGGACAAGATAGGGGGACCGGGGGACAAGAACAAAAAAGAGATTGGCTGATGAGAAGGAAGGGGAACAGAGAAAAGGAGAGACTGACAAGATTAGGAGAATAGAGAGGCCAGAAGGTTAAGAGGTTGGAGAGGAACAGACAGAAAGGGGCTACAAGGAGGGAATGGAGACTAGAGACACTGGAAGGAAGCCAGAAGATTAAGAGGAAAGTTAGAAAGCAGTAGCTGAGCAGTGAAAGTGGAACATACCCTAAGTCAAGAGGCTGCTACGGCCCTTATTGTATTAAAAAAGTTCCAGGCCAGCAGGTGAAAAGAGACACCCGCAGGAATGCAGTCAGGTTGTACATTTTATTTCCCTGTATTCTTAATTTTAAATTGTATCTCATAAATAAACTCTGCTTTGATTATTTAGTTAAGGCGCTTCTTAATATTTTGCTTATTAATTTGGGAGTAGTGTGGTGGAACTTTATAAATGGCCCATATTAAATTAATAGCACTCAGATAACCAGTTAGTCAACAGTCCCCGGATTAGTCCTCCAGTCAGATTAGCCCCCAAATTAGGCCTAGTCAGTCATTTAAAATATTTTCACATTTGAATGGTGACCCAGATGGGATTTACGGCCCAATTATAATTTTTCTAAACTTATCATTTTTCTATATTATAATTTTTTGTATAGTGCATAATTATAAAATTTTTTCAGATTAGATTATTAATAATTAAATTTTTTTACAACTGCCTGTGGACTTCCAAATGCACTCTGGAAATTGGAACATGTTTCCCAGTTCTGGAAGACATATGTAACAAAGTTTCCTAGAACAGACTGGATCAAATAAATTTTTAAATACTTCAATTGCTACAGTCTAGTACAGAAAAATCATAACAGAGTGGGTGCATTCCCTCACCATACAATGTAGGCTTGTTTTGAGAGTCCATGCTTTATTCAAAACAGAAAAAAAGACAATGAAAAGAGTATCATGCAACTTTAAATGAAAGATGAGAACTGCTTGGGTCTTTAGGCATGAAGGACAATTAATTGTCTGACTGGTAAATAGAGAACTCAGCTTGTCATCAGGAAGACTCATCTCCATGACTTCAAATCCAACCAATAGCAATTACTAGCTGTGTGAACCTGGGCAAGTCCCTGAACCTTCTTTGTCTCAGTTTCCTTATCTGTAAAATGAGTTGGAGAAGGAAATGGCCAACTACTCTAGTATCTTTGTCAGGAATTTCCCAAATGGGTCACGAAGACTCATTCAGCACTGAAATGAATTAATAACAATAATAGATGTGGTATGCTGCAGTTTCTGTACATCTCATCTCTCTTCTTTCACTAATTTTTCCAAAATTTTCAAAAATAGAGAAGATTAGACCTAGAGGGAAGAGAAAAGGAAGCAAACATTCTGTCATTACAGTATTCATAAAAAACAGGCTGATCATGTCATACCTAAATGTGAGAATAAATATTTATATTTTCTTGGTCAAGGAAGGGCAGTCAAAGTCTTAGTTAATTCAGCTCTCAGCTGAAATGGACCCCTCCTCTGACCCCTCAAAGAAATGTTCTAAAGAGAAACAAAAATGGAGATATACCTAAATTGCACCACGTGGAACACTCTTGCCTGAGAATTGTCAGTACAGTTATTGGAGCATGAACAATTATCTAAAAATCAATGGTTCATGGGTCTGTAGATATGAAGGGTAGCTAAGTGGCTAGTAAATAGAGCACTGAGCTTGGAATCAGGAAAACTCATCTCCATGACTTCAAATTTGACCTCATGAAATTATTAGCTATGTGATCATGGGCAAGTCCCTGAACTCTTTTTGTCTCAGTTTCCTTAACTGTAAAATGAGTGAAACAACAAGAATAGGCATGAATTGCTCTACCATTTCTGTGAATCTCATGTCTCTTCTTTCATCACTTTAAGTAGAACTCTTAAAGGTAGAGAAGTTTGGATCTAGTGGGAAGAAAATTAGAGGCAACATTGGTGTTATTTCAATAAATGTAAATGGATTGCTCTTGTCACTCCTAAATGTGAAAATAAGTACTTGTACCCATCTTATTGGTAAAGGAAGGCCAGCCAAAGTTTCAATAAATTAAGCTCTCAGCTGAAATGGGGCTCCATTCTGACCCCACAAAGAAATGTTCTAAGAAGAAGCCTTACCTGCATAAATGTTGATTATATTTAAAATGCACCACATAGAACCCTATCACCTGAGAATTGTCAGAACTCTTGTTGGAGCATCAACAATCATCTCAAAATCAGTGATTCTCAGGATGGGCACATAAAACACTGGGAAAACTTTTCCCATGTAAGGCAATTCATTCTTGGATGATGTAGAATCAAGTAAGAGACAAAAAAATTAAGAAAGTGGTAATTTGCTGATGGCTTCAGATACATACTTTTTATCAATTTGAGGAAAAATTCATTTGTACCAATATTTTCAAGTGTTTTTTTTAATAGAAATGAATGTTGAACATTATCAAAAGTGTTTTTCTGCTTCTATTGATATAATCATATGATTATTTTTTTACTTTTATTATTGACATAATCAGTTATGTTAATAGCTTTCCTAATATAAAACCATCCTTGCAATCCTGGTATAAATCCCATTTGGTCATAGTGTATAATCTTTGTAATATATTGTTGTAATCTTTAAGCTAGTATTTTATTTAGGATTTTGGCATCCATATTCATTAATGAAATCAGTCTGTTTCTCATTTTACTCTCCTTGGTTTAGGTATCAGTATCATATTTGTTTCATAAAAGGAGTTTAGTAGAATCTCTTCTTTAGTGCTTGCTTCGGCAGCATATATACTAAAATTGGAATGATAGAGAGATTAGCATAGCCTCTGCACAAGGATGACATGCAAATTCGTGAAGAATCTCTTCTTTACCTATTATTGTAAATTATTTAATATCATAATTAGTTGATCTTTAAATGTTTAATAGAATTCACTTGTAAATCCATCTGGTCCTGGTGCTTTTCTCTTAGGAAGCTCATTTATGGCCTGTTGAATTTCTTTTTCTAAAAGAGGCCTATTTAGATATTCTATTTCCTCCTATGCTAATCTAGGCAATTTGTATTTTTGTAAATGTTCTTTCATTTCTCTTAAATTTTAAAATGCATTGGCATATAACTGGGCAAAATAACTCCTCATAATTGCTTGAATTTCATCTTCACTGGTGATATACTTACCCTTTTCACTTTTAATGCTAGTGATTTGGTTTTCTTCTCTCTTTTAAAAATCAAATTAACCAATTGTTTATCTATTTTATTTGTTATTTCATAAAAATAAATTCCTTGTTTTATTTATTAATTCAATGGTTCTCTTACTCTAAATTTTATTAATCTCACACTTAATTTTTAGAATTACCAATTTAGTGTTTAACTGGGGATTTCTAATTTGTTCTTTTTCTAGTTTTTTAAATTGCATACTCAATTCATTAGTTTGTGCTTTCTTTATTTTATTGATATCAGCATCTAGAGATATAAATTTTCCTCTAATCACTGCTTTTTCTGTATCCCATAGGTTTTGATATGTCTAAATATTGTAATTTTCTTTAATGAAATGATTATTTCTATGATTTGTTCTTTTACCCATTCATTCTTTAAGATTAGGTTGTTTAGTTTCCAATTATTTTTAATACATGCCTCCTTGGTCCCTTATTAAATATAATTGTTATTGCACTATGATCCAGAAAGGTACTTTTAATATTTCTGCTTTTAACTATAATATTTTAATATACTAATATATGGTCAGTCTATATAAGGGTACCATGCACTGCTGAGAAAAAGGTGTATTCCTTTCTATTTCCAATTAATTCTCTCCACATATCTATCATATCTGGTCTATTTCAATTAATTTCCCTAACTTCTTATTTATTTTTTGGTTAGATTTATCTAGCTCTGAGAGGGGAAGATTAAATTCCCCTACTATTATAGTATGGCTATTTCTCTCCACCTGTAATTCATTTAACTTTTTGTTTAAAAATTTAGATGCTATAATATTTGGTGCATATAGGTTCAGTATTTATGTTGCTTCATTGTATATAATACCTTTTTAAATAAAAATGTAGTTACCCTGTTTATCTCTTTTAATTATATCTATTTTAGCCATAACTTTGTATATAATCATAATTGCTATCCCTGACTTTTTTGCATCACCTGAAGCATAATAAATTCTATTACAACCCCCCATTTTAATTATGCATGTATCTTTCATTTTTAAATGTGTTTCTTATAAACAACATATTAGGTGGCAGCTAGGTGGCGCAGTGGATAAAGCACTGGCCCTGAATTCAGGAGTACCTGAGTTCAAATCCGGCCTCAGACACTTGACACTTACTAGCTGTGTGACCCTGGGCAAGTCACTTAACCCCCATTGCCCTGCAAAAACAAAAACAAAAACCCCCAACATATTATTGGATTCTGATTTTTAATCCATTCTGCTCTCCATTTCTGTTTTATGAGTGAATTCATTCCACTCACATTCAAAGTTATTTGTGAAGTTCCCTCCATCTTATTTTTACTTACCATTTTTCTTCTCAGCCTCTCTTTTCCCCCTATTCTGTTACCTCATCTTTTCCCCTTACCATCTTATTCTTTATTTTACCCTCTTCTCTAAAAGTCCATCCCTTATTTATTCAACCCACCCCCCTAATTTTAATCAATATATCCTTCTAAAAGTCCCTCTTCCACCCTCACCCCATTTTCTCACCTCTCTAGAAGTTTTATTTTAATGAGGGTAAACCAGAGGCCTTCCCAGTAAGATCAGGTGTGAAACAAGAATGCCCATTGTCACCAATACTATTCAATATTGTATTGGAAATCCTAGTGATAGAAATAAGAGAAGAAGAAATTGAAGGAATCAGAATAGGGAATGAGGTGATAAAACTATCTCTTTTTGCAAGTGATATGATGATATTCTTGGAAAATCCCAAAGACTCAACTAAAAAAATTAATTGAAATGAATAATTTTAACAACGTATCAGGATATAAGTAAATCCACATAAATGATCAGAATTGCTATATGTCACAAACAAAACTCTGCAAGAAGAGATATTTTTTAAATTTAAAAAACTCTAGACAGTATAAAATACCTGACACTAAACCTGCTAAAACAAACCTAGGAAGTATATAAACAAAGTTATAAAAAAACTTTTTATACAAATAAAATAAGATTTAAATAATTAGAAAGATATTAATTGTTCATGGGTAGGCAGAGATAATATAATAAAAATGACAATTTTACCCAAACTAATTTATATATTAAACACCATTCCAATAAAATTACCCAAAATTATTTTACTCAATTAGAAAAATAGCAACAAAATTCATTTGGAAAAACAAAAGGTCATGAATATCAAAGGAAATGATGAAAAAAATTGTAAAAGAAGGAAGTTTAGCTGTACTAGATCTTACACTGGTAAGTAAGGCAGTAATTGTCAAAATTACCTGGCACTGTTTAAGAAATAGAAAGGTAAGTCAATGGAATAGAGTAGGCACATAATTTACAGCAGCAAATAAACATAATAACCTTGTATTTAACAAGTATAAAGACTTAAGATTTTGGGATAAGAATTCATTATTTGGTAAAACATTGTTGGGAAAACTGGAAAATAGTATAGCAGAAATTGGGCATGGAACAATATCTTACACCATTTACTTAAGGTCAATATGGATACACAGTATAGATATAGAGTTTTTATGAGAAAATTAGAAGAATGTGGACCATATTATTTATCAGACTTATGGATAGATAAACAATTTATGAAAAACAGGAGATAGAGAAGAAAATTAGGTGTAAAATGGATAATTTCAATTAAATTTAAATTTAAAAAGGTTGTTCTTTTTACACATAAAACTAATATAGTCAAGATTAGAAGGAAAGTAGAAAATTGGAAAAAAATTATAGTTTATCAGATAAAGGTCTCATATATAAAATATATAAAGAACTTTGTCAAATCTATAAGAATACAAGTTGATACTCAGGAAGTAGTGAGCTTTCTATCATTTGAGGTGTTCAAATGGAGACTGAATGACCACTTCTTGTCCTTTTCCATCACAAAGAGAACCGCTATAAATATTTTGGAACATATAGGTTCTTTCCTTTTTTCCCTAATCATTTTTGGAAATAGACCAAGTAGTGGTATTGCTAGGTCAAAGGAAATAGGTAGAGTAACAGGTGACCACAATAACCCAGCAGCAGGTTGCCACCACAGGGCCTGAAGATCAAAGGGATCACTCTCCCAGGGCCCGGCTGACACAAAATGAGTAAAAAAAAAAACAAAAAAACCCCACAATGAAAAACAACAATGAAAAAAGTTTGACTATTGACAGCTACTTCAATAAAAGGAAATCTCAAGACACAAATATAGAGGAGGACAGTAACAAAATGACTACAGGTAACCCTTCGAAGGCAAGTACAAATTGGTATCAGGCCCAAAATAAATTCCTGGAAGAGCTTAAAAAGTACTTTGAAAATTGAATTAAAGAGGTTGAGAAAAGATTGGAAGTGATGCAGCAAAACCATGAAAAAAATACAAAATAATAATATAAAAATACAAAAAATTACTGAGGAAAATAATTCCCTAAGGAACAGATTTGGCCAAATGGAAAAGGAATTACAAAAAGTAAATGAAGAAAATAATTCTTTAAAATTAAAAAAATTCTTTAAAAATTAAAATTGAACAAATGGAAACTAGTGACTCTAAGACACCAATATGCAGTAAAACAAAATCAGAAAAGCAAAAAAAACCCAGAAGAAAATGTAAAATTTCTCATTGAAAAAACAACTGACCTAGAGAATAGAGGAAAGATAATATATGAATTATCGGACTACCTGAAGGATATGACAAAAAAAAAAAGCCTGGACAATATCTTTCAAGAAATTATCAAGGAAAATTGCCCTGAAATATTAGAACAAGAGGGCAAAATAGATATTGAAAGAATCCACTGATAACTGCCTGAAAGAGATCCCAAAATGAAAACTCCTAGGAACATCATAGCCAAATTTCAACACTCACATATCAAAGAAAAGGTTCTTTCCCTTTTTCCCTAATCATCTTTGGAAATAAACCAAGTAGTGGTATTGCTGGGTCAAAGGAAATAGGTAGTTTAATAACTCTTTGGGCACAATTCCAGATTGCTCACCAAAATGGTTGGATCAGTTCACAATTTCCACCAACAATGAACCTATACGTTCTAAAATATTTATAGCAGCTCTCTTTGTGATGGAAAAAAACAAGTGGTCATCCAGTTTCTATTTGAACACTTCAAATGATAGAAAGCTCACTACCTCCTGAGGCAGCCCATTCAGTTTAACAGTTCTGATTGAACGTTCTTTCTTATGTTGAACTAAAGTCCTTCTCCCTATAAACTTCCTATAGATAGGGTTTTTCTTTTTCTTTTTTTTTATCTTTGTGTGTGAAAAATATGTACCCTTTTCAGAAATGTACTTTTAAAGGTATAAAATAAAACACAAATTATAAAGGAAAAAATTATGCTGTGCTATATTGGCCCCCACTAAGGGGAGTCCCTCACCCACATACAAATATTGGAACCACTGGACCCTAGTCAAAAGCTGTGACTTCCTTGTCTGTGTCCTTACTTAGGGCTGGGTTAGCTGTGTCCACACTCTACCCTGGAGAAAGGGAGCTAAATCAGGACTGGGAAAAGTCCTAATGCTCCCCTAATGCTCAGTTTTTTGTTCTTCTGAAAGAAATAGGACTTGAATATGAAAAAAAATATATACATCAGGATGACTGGAGATGATCCTGGATTTCAGGGATCCCCATCAATTGGTGAATGGCTGAACAAGTTGTGATATATGATTATGATGGAATATTACTATACTACAAGAAATGATAATCTCAATCATTTTAGAAAGATGCTATCTGCATCCAGAGAAAGAACTGATTTTACATATCTATATATACCTATTTGTGTCTTATGGTAGCTATCTCTAGGGTGGGGGAGAGAAAAAAAGGGGAAAAAAGAAATTTACATGATAATTTTGTTGTCTATTTGAAAGGAATAGCAAGTTGTGTGTAATAGATTTGCAATTTGATGTACAATCATCTATTTTATTGTACCATATTATGGAAATACTTGTTATATTCCATAAATTAATTTTTAATTAAAAAAAGAAAGTGGTCACAAAAAAAGGGAAGTGGTAACTTGTAGAAGGGAAAGATAAATTTGTCCAAGTAACCTTCTAAATAAAAATTTATCATATGGCATAAGCAATTGGAGAAGCTCTAGACACAATACAAGGAAACAAGAGAAGTCAATGCAAACCAACATTGGAATTCCTGCTGAGTTTTCATGAGCGTCTACATAAGAGGGCATCTTGATATTAGATGGTATGAAGCAGAAGAATTTTGAAGTACCAGGCAATACCAAAACCCACATATTCACACAGGGCGTTATTCCTCTCCCATGGAAATTTCTTTGACTCTGCCTGTCACCCCCCTTCCCCTTTTCCTGAAGATAAGTGACTGAAATTCTCAGAGAAGATTTTTTGAATACTTCAACTGTTACAAAGTCTAGTACAGAAAAATCACTATGAAATGGGTACATTCCTGCATTATACAATTTAAGCTTGTTTTGAAAGTCTGTAGTTGATTCAAAACAGAAAAAAAAAAGAATCCATGATAAAGTGTCATGCAACTTTAAATGAAAGATGAGAACTAATTTGATCTATACATATGAAGAAGGGCAGCTAGCTGACTGGTAAAGAGAGTACTTGGTTTGGAATCAGGAAGACTCATAATCATTACTTCAAATCCAATCTCAAACAATTACTAGCTGTTGTACCCTGAGCAAGTCCCTGAACCCTTTTGGTCTCAGTTTCCTTATTTGTAAAATGAGTTGAGAAGGAAATGGCAAACTCCAGAATCTTTGCAAGGAAAACCCTAAATGGGTCATGAGTCGGTCACACTTGAAAAGAAAGAAGAACAAAAATAGATTTGAAGTGCCCTTAGCTGAAATGAATCCCTTCTTTGACCCCTCAAAGAAATGTTCTAAGAAAGCTTATCTGCACAAAATAAGATATACCTAAAATTCACCACTTGGAATATTCTCCCTGAGAATTGTCAAAACTCTTGTTGGAGCATGAGCAATCATTTAAAAATCAATGATTTTTTCGGAAGGGCAGATATGATGTTAGGAAACCTTTCTCTGTGTAAGGCAATACTTCCTTGGATATATACTTTAGTAAAGTCAAATAAGAGGAAAAAAATAAGAAAGTGGTAACTTATAGAAGAATGGAAAGAAATTGTCAAAATGACCTAAAAAAATTATGATATGGTATAAGCAAGTTGAACTTGTTTAATCTCTAGACACAATCTGAGGAAACATGAGAAGTCAGTGTCAAATTAAGATTGGAGCTCCTGCTGAGGTCTCATGAAGGTTTACATAAGAGGGCATAATGATACCACATTGTACCATGCAGAAGCAACACAAAAAGCCAGTGAATACCACAACATCATTTTCACAGGGAATGTTGTTCCTCTCTATTAAAACTGCATTTTACTCTGCCTACAGAGTTCCAAATCCTCTCTGTATATTTGAAATTATTTTTCAGGTCCCGAAGATGTGTGTTTGATTTTCTAGAGCAGTCAATTTAATTATTTTTCAATTACTTCAATTGTGCTCAAGTCTTGTCACACACCTCTATTGAGTAGGTGCATTCTACCAAAAACCACATCACTTTTTTGTTTTGTGAGAATCCCAGGTAAATTCAAAACAGAAAACAACCTCATTGAAAGAAAGAAATCAGACAAATTGGTGAAACATAACACATAAAAGGTAGCAAATTGCTAGGCCCAACCCATTATCATCTTCCATTTAATCTTGCATGACTCTCTCAATAAGGCTGTTTTCTGCTTTGTATCCCTGAAGGACACTCTCAAACCCAAACTGTATTGTTTTCTGGAGGGGCATACCGACTTGATTGAGATTTTTCTGTGACTAACTTGATGCCAGTTGAAGTAATTCAATACTTATTTGATTCTTCTAAGAAATCTCAATAACATAGCTTCAGGAACTAGTAAATAAATTCCAATTTAGAGTGGATTGGATTTTGAACTCCACAGATTGAGTGACAGTTTCCATTGTGTGAAAATGTTGGTTTAGTATTCACTGGCAAAGAGAAAATCTAGATTTAAATCTATCTAGTTTTAATAAGGAATTTTTTATTGTAAAGGATAAACACATTGAGACTGAAATCAAATAGTTGGCATTGAACAAAGGTTTCATTCTCATGGATACTGGAATGTTTTACTCCATTAGATAATGAACTTCAGCACAAAGGAAATGCCTAATATAAGAAGGAATTTTTTTTTGTAGTTGGTGGAGCACCTTCTTCAATTTGTCTTAATTAACAAATAGATATCTACTGTGGATAGAAAGGGTATTGTTTGAATGAAACAAATCACTCTACTTAATGAATTATTCTACTTAACCAAGACTCTTTATTTGAATTCAACATATAAAAATACTAATTGAATATCTTAGGTGGAAGTCATTGCAGTCAAATTAAGATAGCTTTCTGTCTCAGTCCAAGGCCAGAAAATATTTATTTTGTGGATAATATTTATTGAATGAGAATTGTTCTTATTTTGGCAAATAAAAGCTAATGGTATCTCAGTGGAGCTTCATGTAGTCATGGCAGTGGGGGTGCTAGATGATGACAAATGAATGCTCTGAATCAAACCACATTCACTACATTTCTCTGGAAGGGTTTCCATTTACATTGATACATTATTTCTCTGTAGATCTCTCTTTCTCTCTCTGTCTCTGTCTCTGTTTCTCTCTCTCCCTGTGTCTGTCTCTCTCCTTCTGTGTATGTGTGTGTGTCTCTGTTTGTGAGTGTTTGAGAGACAGAGAGAGAGAAACAGAGACAGAGACTGATCTTTCATTCTTTTGCATTGGGACCTATAGGGAGGGTTAGTCTTCCTCTATATGTCACATTTCAACCTTTAGATAGGATGTTAGGAAGTCTTAAAAAGGATTACTATCTATTCCAATGGAATCAAGGTAAGGCTTCAGTGCCTTGAGTAAGGGATTTTGAGGGGGGGCATGGGGGGGGGCGGGGCAATGAGGATTAAGTGACTTGCCCAGGGTCACATGTCTAGTAAGTGTCAAGTGTATGAGGCCACATTTGAACTCAGGTCCTCCTGAATCCAAGGCCTGTGCTTTATCCACTGTGCCACCTAGCTGCCCCAGGAATTTTTTCTATAATCCTCATGGGTCACCGCATTTTGCCTGTGATTCAATTTAATTCCACTGACTCTGGTCATTCCATAGAAAGCAGGGAAATCTTAACATGGGCCTTCCTAATCCTTTAACCAATAGAATCACAGTAAATCTATCTACTTTTCCTGAGGAACATATTATTTAAAAGTATAAGCACATTTAGGCTGAAATGGAATAATTGGCATTGAACACAAAGGTTTCATTCCTTTGGAAATTGTGTTATTTGTCTCTTTTGGATAAGGAACTTCAGCACAAGGAAATGTGTATGCTATGTAAGCTATGTAACACTCCTTGTGTTGGTGGAGCACTTTCTTTAACTTTTCTTGATTACCAAATGGATAACTATTATGGATACAATAGATGGAAGGAGACAAAGCATTCAATAGATAGGAGTACATTTAACCAAGACTCATTTTTTTTTCTCCTGAATTCAATATATAACAAAATTATTTGAGTTATCCATTTAGGAGTATTTTTAGTCAAATTAATGTCAGTCTTTAGTCAGAAAATATTTATTGTTTGCAGAAGATTTCTTGAATGTGAAGAACTCTTATTTTGGCAAATAAACCTTCATGGTTCCTCAGTGGAACTTTAGACTTTGGTGGTAATACAGCAAATAAATGCCCTAAATTATATCGGATTCACTCCCTACCTGAGGAACATTATTTATTTCTATTGATATAATATATCCCTGTAAATCACAGACATACTTCTAGTGATACTAGACATCCTTTTAGCAAGATATTAATTTCCCAATTTGCATTGGAATAAATTATATCAGGGCAGGTAAGTCTTCCTCCACATATTACATTGTAGACTTTATGAAGAATGTTGCAAAACCTTCAAAGAAAATCACTATATTGTTTACTGGAATTGAGAAATGGCTTCAGTGATGGGTCTTCCCATATATACCCTTCTATTTCTAGTGATATATCACTGCTCAAGAAAAAGAAGACACAGAACTCCAATTTATGGCATTGGTGCCTATAATATTGGGGCAGATGAATCTTCCTCTATGTATCAATTGTAAACCTTTAGGAAGAATATTGGAAAGGCTTCTAGAAGATCACTATAAAATCTACTAGAATCAAAACAATTGCTTTGGTGACTTGCAGTATTATCCAAGAAAGGGATTTTTGGGCATAATTCTCATGGTTCAATGCAGTTTTGCATGTGATTTCACTCAATTCATATGACTCTGGCCATTACATAGAAAGCATGAAGTTCTTTACATAAACGTCCATGATCTTTTAACCAGGAGAATCACAGCAAAAATAACTGCTTAGAAAAAGCACATTCATAGTTAAATAAAGTAATTTACATGGAACAAAATTATTTCATTTTGATTGGAATTGTATTGTTTCTTTCCATGGGATCACCAACCTCAATACGAAGGAAAGGCTAGTGCACCAAAGATGTATGTAATATGACACTCATTGTGTTTGTGGAACACATTATTTTTCACTTTTGGCTATTTTATATGGAAAGGGAATCTTTTAAGAATAAGACAAATCATTCAGAGTAAAGGATTATGCTTAACCCAGACTCCTTTTCTTTATTTGATTTCCATACATATCATTATTCCTTTGTGATAAAATAGTGGAATTTGGCAGATGCCCAGGGGTCCCACCTGATTGATCTAGTATTGTTTGAGAAACTAAGTACCTACTTGAGATGATTAGATATAGGCCACACCTGACCTGCCCTGAGTGACGTATACTACTGATTGGTCACCAGGGGGACCAATCTCAGCCTTGCAACTTGAAGGACCTCCCTTTTGGGGGAGGGAGAGAAAAGGTAAAAAAGAGAACACTGAGGCTGGGAGCTCGCTTTCCTGTTGGTGAGCTTCCGAGAGCTGACTGGAGAGGGGCTGCACAGCTGACTCCTATAGAAACTATGGACCCCAGGTGGTGAGTTAATAGAAATGAGGCCAGCTCTTTGAATTAGCTGAGCTGGAAGCAGGTTTGGGGATTGAGTCAGTCTTTGCTAGAGCCAGGGAGCTTATCCATTTTTTAATTCACCTATTCCCTTGTCACTGGCATTATTAATTTCACCTTTGTTATATATTTTATTCCCATTAATGAAACCTGATTTGTTTGTGGAAAAGAGGCTGTTAGTCTCCTTTCTTATTAGCCTGGGAGAAATAACTAAAAAAGGCAGTTTGGAAGGGAGGAAACTTTGGACCTAGAGGTCCCTCATTATTTTCTGAACTCCAATATTATGGCGAGCCACCCAATTAACTCTCCCTATATTAAATTTGACCCTTACACCTTGAGTATTGTATTTGGGAATATTTTTAGTCAAATTAAGAGAGCTATGTATCTCATCTGTAGCCAGGCAATAAATACTTTGTGAGGAAAATTTCTGGAATGTGAATAACTTATTATAGCAAATAAAACCTAATTTTGTGGGAAGATGGTGGAGTAGGTCAGAAAACTTTCAGCTCTCCCAATTTCCTCCCAAACCAAAAAAAGACAGACCATTGCCTCAGAGGGAATGGAGAGCAGTGGAAATACACCAAAGTGTATAAAGCAGTTGTCCTAAGACAGAGAAGTCCCCAGGAAAGACCCAACCTGCAGTGCAGAGGTTTGGCCTGAATGAAGTTCAAACACCTCTAGACCAACTCTACAAAATCTACAAACAACAAGCCCTGGAGGTAGGTGGGTTGGGAGGCAGCCTCAACCTTTGGAGTTTTCACCTCAAGGACCATGTGGGGATTGGAAGGCTGAGTATAAAATTGAAGGACCTTTCACTATCAAGGGATATCAAGCTCAGCTGTGCTGACCAGACACATCCTGGGCTCTGGAGAGAAAGAAATAGCACACAACTGGTAAGTGCAATAGCAGAGGGGCAGGGACCTTTTTGGCTGTGTGCACTTGCAGGAGAGCAGAATATCTGGTTTCAGTTGCAAGGCAGAGAGGACAGCTGTAGTTTGCAGCCATGTGGGAGGGGTGCCAGGGAGCAAGATCATTGCATGAGAATGTGGCTGGGGCCATAGCCATGGTTTAGGAGCGGAGCGGAGTGGGGAGCCTAAGATTGTGCTCTGGGACAGACCTCAGAAAATAACAGAAGAACCTGAGACTTTGGGGATAATTCCTTATTCCTTGGGACTAGAACTTGATTATAATAATAGTTGCTAAAAACAAAATTTAAAAAAAGTAAACAGAGAAGAAAGAATTCAACCATAGATAGCTACTGTGGGGCTAGAGAAAATCAGGGTTCATGTTCAGAGGAAGATAATGGAGCTTAAAAAAAAAGCTACTCCTTTTTTTTTTTTTTTTTGGCGGGGCAATAGGGGTTAAGTGACTCGCCCAGGGTCACACAGCTAGTAAGTGTCAAGTGTCTGAGGCTGGATTTGAACTCAGGTACTCCTGAATCCAGGGCCGGTGCTTTATCCACTGCACCACCTAGCTGACCCTTCCTTTTTTAAATAAGAAACATCAAATGGTTACAAACCCAAAGAGAATGCTCAGAAGAACTTAAAATGAACTTAAAAAATTAAATAAGAGAAATTGAGGAAAAAACAGAAAAAAAAATAAGCACAATCCAAGAAAATCAAGAAAATTATGAAAAGAAAGTTTACCAACTTAAAAAAAAGAATAAAAACTTAATGAAGAAAATGATTCCTTGAAAACTAGAAATGTACAAGGGGAAGCTAATGATGTTCTAAAACATCAAGAAATAATTAAACAAAATCAAAAGAATGAAAAAATAGAAGAGAATGTGAAAAACTCATCAGAAAAACAACTGATCTGGAGAACAGAGGACAAGAAATAATATAAGAATAATCAGACTATCTGTAAGATACAATCAAAAGAAGAATCTTGATACAATATTACAAGAAATTATGAAAAATACCCTGAGGTTCTAGAACAAGAAGGCAAAGCAAAAATAGAAAAAAATCCACCAATCACCACTTGAAAGAGAGCCCAAGAAGAAAATTTAGCCAAATTTCAAAGCTCCCAAGTTAAGGACAAAATATTGCAAGCAACAAGAAAAAGATACCAATTTAAATATCATGGAGCTACAATAAAGATTACACAAGATATGGAAGCTACTATGTTGAAGGATTGTAGATTGTGGAACACTATATTTCCTAGAGCAAAAGAGCTGGGATTATAATTGAGGGTAATTTACCCAGCAAAGTTAATTATAATCCTTAATGAACTGACCTTCAGGTATTTGTGACAAAATCAGCAGAACTTAATGGAAAATTTGACATATAATAACATATAATTTTGACATATTTCCAGGAGAAATAAAAGGTAAAAATTAAAGATGAATTATAAGGGACTCAATAAGGTCAAATTGTTTACTTCTCATATGTGAAAATGTTATAAGTACTCATGACTGTCCTCATTATTTGGGTAGTTTGAAAGAAAGGCTTGGGGGGCAGCTAGGTGGTGCAGTTGATAAAGCACTGGCCCTGGATTCAGGAGTTCCTGAGTTCAAATCCAGCCTCAGACACTTGACACTAGCTGTGTAACCCTGGGCAAGTCACTTAACCCCCACTGACCCGCAAAACAAAAAACAAAGAACAAAAAAAAAAAAAAGAAAGAAAGAAAGGTTTGGGCTGAGCTGTCTATGATGAGGTGATTCTAAAATAAAATTGTGTAGGGAGAGATAAAAAAGGAGTATTTGTACAAATAAAGCATAAAAGGAAGAATTGATACAGAAGAAGCTAGTAGGGGAGGACAGGTAGTGCTGGAAACTTGCTCTCATTGGGAATGGATTAAGGAGGGAACAACAGAAGGGTATAAAACTCTTCTGAATTCAGAAATAAATAAGGGCATGGGGAGAGAGTAGGGGGAAAGGATAAGGGAAGGATTGTTAAAGGAGTAGATAGGGTAAGGAATAGGAGGGCAAGATAGTGGGTAGAAGAGGAGGTAGGTGGAATAAGATAAATAGGGTAAGAAAGATAGAGAGGAAAAATAGAAAGGTGGAAAATACACAAGTAATTGTAGCTTAGAATGTGAATGGGATGAATTTGCCCGTAAAATGGAAATAGAGAGCCAATTAAAAATTTGAATTCAACAATATGTTGCTTGCAGGAAATACAGTAAAAATGAGATATGCACAAAGATAAAATAAAGGGCAGGAGTAAAAAAAACCAGGGAGTAATCATGATCTCAGACTAAAATAAACAATCAAAACAGAAAAATAGATAAACTACACTACATGTCAGTGTTATTATTCAAGATGTTTCATTATTATTCAAGACCATTTAGAATAATGAGAGAGTATAAAATACCTGAGAATATACCTGCCCAAACAGATACAGGAACTATAGGAACATAAACATAAAACACTTTTTATACAAATAAGGTCATAGATAAATAATTGGAGTAATATTTATTAATCATGGAAGGTAAAGCCAATATACTTTTAAAAAATGACAGTTTTTACCTAATAAATCTATTTATTCAATGCCATCCTAATTAAATTACTAAAAAATTATCTTACTGAGTTAGAAAAAATAATAGCAAAGATCATTTGGAAGAACAAAAGGTCAGGAATTTCAAAGAAACTAGGGGAAAAAATGTAAAGGAAGGAGATTCAGCAATATCAGACCTTAAACTATATTATAAAGTGAGACCCTTAAAGTGAAAAATGGATAATTTTGATTATTTTAAACTAAAATTTTTGTGTATAAATAAAACCAGTGTAGTCAAGAACAGAAGGAATGCAGAAAATTTGGGGGAAATGTTTATAGAGGAGCTCTCAGATAGGATGTGATTATGTTGGAATATTGTTATAGTTTGGGAAAGGATGAGTTGGTTGATTTTGAAAAACATGGAAAAATTTGGACCTATAGAGGAAGATGCTATCCACCTTCAGAGAGTCAGTCACAAGGAGAAATATGCATAGTAGGGTCTTACATAAATGTATATGAGTGTATATGTGTATATATTTATATATATACATTATATGTGTGTGTGTCTGTCTTTAGTTATAGCCTTCTTTAGGGTGAGGGGGGTGAAGAAAGAGGGGAAAAATAAAACCTATAAAGAAGCAAAGAAAAGCTGGGTAGCTTGGAAAACAATGTGTAGTAGTTATTAGATAGGTTTTCTTGAAGTGGAAATTTATTATTTTATATTGAATCCTCTTTTATTTTCTGCTGTGTACATGGCAATGCTCCCTTCTCTTCTTGTTTTTATTTAAGTTTAAAATGAATTTTTAAAAAAGCAAAAAATTATTCCCCCCCCCCCCCCGCAATTTTATCTTTGTGGAACTTGATGTAGTCATGGCAATAGGGGAGATGCATGAAGTCCAATAAATGTCCTGAATCGCACCAATTTCTCTGTCTCTCTGCCTGTAGAGCAAAAACATACATCCAAAGGAAAGCAAAACAACACGATTCCTGTTCATATACATCGGGACCTATATTATTAGGTCACCTTAGTTTTCCCCTATATGTCACATGACAGTCTTTAGGAAGAATTCTGGAAAGCCTTCAAGAAGATGATTATAGACGTTTTTTGTTGTTTGTAATCAAGGAATGGCTTCAATAATTTAAAATATTCTTTGAGAGCAGGTCTTTGACTTTAATCTTCATGTGTTTCTGTTCTATTCTAATAACTTCTGGTCATTATAAGGAAAGCAAGGCAACCTTAACATGGGCATTTATGATTCTTTACCCAGTAGAATCTCAGATTGAGTCCTTTTCTGTGGAATTGTTTCTAGTTATAGTGATATATTATATCCCTGTAGATCACAAACATACTCCTAGAGGAAAGTATGATCTAGAACTCTCATTTATTTCATTGGGACCAATAATATTGGTGCAGGTTAGTCTTCAACTACATGTCACATTACAACCTTTAGAAGGAATGGTATAAAGCCTTTAAAAAAGGTCATAGAGTAGGCTATTGGAATCAAGGAATGGCTGCAATGCCTTGGAATATTCCTTAACAAAGACACTTTTTGTTATCATCCTTCCAAATCAGCATAGTTTTCTTTTGAATCAACTCAATTCAAATGACATTTGTTATTATGTAAAAAGCAAGGAGATAATGATATGAGAGTACATGTGTGTGTGTGTGTGTGTGTGTATGTGTTTTAACCAATAGTTATAGAATCACAGCAAAATGTACAGTTCTACTGAGGAAAATATTTGTGGAATAAATATGTATACTTTGACTGAAATTGAGTAATAGACATAGGACCCAATGGTTTCATTTGGATTGGAATTATATTGTTTCTCTCAATATGATAAGGAGCTTCAATACAAAGGAAATGCCTATTGCTTCAGGGAAGCATATTATGAGACACTCTGTGGAACACCTTCAATTTTTTTTGATCAATACACAGATATTTGTAATGCATGTTTTGAATTATTAATGATTCAATGGGAAGAATTGACTTTAACCATGAATAATCTTCTTTATTCAAATTCAATATGTAACAGTGCTTCTTGAGTTTTCCTTTAGGAAGTATTTTAATTCAAATTAAACTGACTTAAATATTATCTGGAAATGGTTTGAAATATTAATTTGTTGAGAAAATTGACTGAATGAGAAAACTCTTATTTTGCAAGTAAAACCTAATGGACTTCAATGGAGATTGATGGCAATAGGGGAGATTTAGGAAGTAAAGGAAAAAACCAACCCTGAATCATATCAGATTCACCACATTTCTGTGGAATGGTTTACATTTCCAGTGATTACATTATATCTCTATAGAACACAAACATACTTCAAGAAAAACATGAGCTAAAATTCCCATTAATTTGCATTGGAACTTATAATATTGGGCATATTTGTCTTATACTATATATCACATTGGAGCCTTTAGGAAGAATGTTGCACTTTCCAAAGATCACGCTGTAGTCTGTAGCAAATCAAAAGATGACTTCAGTGACTTGGACTATTCTTTAACAAAAAAAGTTTTCTAGTATATTCAGGAATCAGTGTATTTTCTTTGTGATATGACTCAGTACAAAAGACTATTGTCATTACATAGCAAGGAAATCTTAATATGGGTTGCTTGATTTTTTTATCAGCATTTGCAGACCCATACACTTCTTTTACTAACATTTTTTTTTATGCAGGAAGTTATTATTGAAATGGATATGCACATTCAGGCTGATACTGAGTAATTAAAATATAACACTATGGTTCCAATTCAATTGGAACTGTATTGTTTTTCTCTAATAATAATAATAATAAACTTTAGTACAAAGGAAAAGCCTATTGAAGTACAGGAGCATGTTATATGATGATTTATGTTAATGCTGTTTGTGGAACAACTACTTCAATTTGTCTTGTTTAACTCCTGGGTGTCTTTAGTAGATACAAAGGTAAAACTTTTGTTTTGAAGCATTGAAATGCAGGACTCATTTTCTTTATTTTAATTCAATATATAAAAATATTTTCTTATCTAATCAAGTTGAAAGTATTTTTATTTAAATTAAGTAGTTTTCTATCTCAATCTAGATTAAAAAATTACTTTTTTTGGAGAAAAATTCCTGATTGAGAAGAACTCTTTTTTTTTTTTTGCAAATAGAAGTTGATAGTACCAAAAATAGTTTAATTTGTAGAGAGAGAAATAAGAGAGACATGAAGCTAAACAAATGCACTGAAACACACTGGATTCACTACCTTTCTGTGGAAAGGTTTTCTTTTACTTTGATATATTATATCCCTGGAGAAGGCATATGTCTAGATGAAGGCAAGAGACAGAACTCCCATTCTTTTGCATTGAGATCTATAATATTGGGAGAGGTTCATCTTCCACTATATGTCACATTACAACCTTTAGAAGGAATGTTGGAAAACCTTTAAAAACATCACTCTGTAGTCTGTGACAATCAAGGAATGTCTTCAATGACTTGGGTTATTCTTTGAAAAAGTGGCTTTTGCTAGAATCTTCAAGAATCAGTGCAGTTTCTTAATTAATGAAAAGACCCTAGTAATTACAGAGATAGCAAGAAAATCTTACAGTGAACATGCTTGATTCTTTTATCAGCATTTGGAAATGCAGAGTATATGATATAATTGAAATGGATATGCACATCCAGTCTGCTACCCAGTAATAGGAATAGAACACAGTGATTCCATTTCAGTTGAAATCTGATAGTTTCTATATAATAAAAAAATAAAAAGGTAAAACATTTGGAATGAAACAGATCATTCAATGGGAAGGATTGAGCTTAACCAGCACTGAAATTTTTTTAAAAAAATTTATTATTGTGAGATTTAAAATTGGATATTAGATCATAAATCTCCCCTACTTAACCCTTCCCTTAATTCATCTCCCAGACTAGTAAATGGAAGAAGCTTCTGGTTTTCTAGATAGAGCCTTTATTGTATATAAGGTGTTGTTGATTAGAAGGATAGGAAAACAGAAATACAGTACAAATCGTCTTAAATCTAGGCTGTCTATATTCCTTATAAAAACTCACCAAACCGATTTAGGCCACCTTTGGAGTGAGTCAGACCGTCTGTGCCGCGCCGCCCGGAGTCCCGCCAAGCCGGCAAAAAAAAAAGGCTACTCCCGTTCTCTCCACCCCGGAAGTCAAAAAAACCCGGCAGGCAGTCTGACATGCGCAGCAGGCGCACTGTACCTGGCAGGCAGTCTGACATGCGCAGCAGGCGGACTGTACCCGGCAGGCAGTCTGACATGCGCAGCAGGCAGACTGTTCATCTCCTCCCCAAAAGGGTGGTCCTTGAAAAACTGGCGTCTTTCACTTATCCTAACCGACTGTTAAAAACTTTCATATTTTACCACATTTCCCCCCTTTGCTTCCTCAAGAAACGGAATGTTTCCTTGATGGAACAGTAAAAAGAATATAATAACTTTTGCTGACTAATAATATGCGAACAACAATACAGAAAAGGAAGAGAGGAAAGTTTTGTCCAGAGGGGCGATTTTTTTTTTTCCTCATGAACCGACGCTTTGACATTAGTCTTGCAAAGGGAGAGCCTCTGCAGAGAGTACATGTTACAGATAGTATATAACAGAAAGGAGATAGTAAAAGCTAATAAAGCAAAACAGTTCATATAAAGTCTCTGAGTTCTCTTGTCTTCTTGAAGTGGTAAGATGTCATCAGGAGGAAACTGGATTCTGGTCTGGAAAACTGGATTCTGGACTCTGGTCTGGAAAGCTGGATTATCTTCTTTAACTGTTTGAATTGCTGTATTTTTAAAACCTTAGCATAGCATTGTCAATGATCAAATTAATAAATTCCATTACATTCCCTCCTTTATATGGTTAGACTTGTAATAGAGGGTTGAGGTAGTTATGCAATGTGTAACACTTTTTACCACCATGTGTCTGGATCAAAGCCAAATTTAGTATGTGTTCATGACACCTGAAAATGTTATGGAAAGGTTATCATACCATATCTCATGGTTCTGAGACAGCCAGTGATTGTGCTAGGCCACAGGTGAATTCAACTGAGTGAGATAAAAAGATAAATAAGTTCAGTTAAATTAGGTTAAATTAGGAGGGAGAGAGGATGAATACTGGACTGTGCCTAGTAATTGTGCTCTACATAGTCACCATCATAAGCAAACCATGGACTTACGTATACCTGTCTCTCCTTTTGTTGCACATATATTCTCTCCAGGGCCTGCGTCAGAGTTCACAGCAAGTTAGTCTCTGAAATGATAAGTTTCCATATTTCTGAAATCTCATTAATTTCACCAAAGACAATATGATGGTAAAAATGTGTGCTATGCTGCATAACTGAGAATATATTAGTGATATATACAATAATTCCAAACCATACCCAGAGTATAATGACATATAAATAATAAACGAATGTAAATAGCTGATTATATTAGACATTGTTACATAATCTTCTTTTAGACATTATTACATAATCTTCTTTTAGCAAGTAGACCACATCATCTTATACATGAATTCTCTGGTATAACAGTAGCAGATACTTAAAGTGGTGATTAATTCATCAAAAAGAAATAAGACTTCAATTAGCAAGATTCAATATTCAATGTTTTCAGTGAGGTATCAAGCAATTTCTGGTACTTTTTAGTTAAACAGAACAACATACAAGAGAAAGGAGAAAAATAAATAAATAAAACAAAACTCATTAGAACTCATGGTTCTCTCAAAAAGAAAGAGTAAATAAAAAAAAAGAAGAATTCTGGTAGCTTCTGAGGCCCGATAGCCTCACCCACAGCATATACTTAAAATGTCTTTGAATAATCACTTAGTTTACAAAATTTAGTTTTAAAGAAAAGCAAAAGAAACAAAAGTAAAAAAAAAAAACCAAAGCAAAACCAAAAATAAAAAATAAAAAGCAAAAGATTCGCTAAGCACCCTTTTGTGCTCTTAAAGAACTTAAAGGTGCAGTCAATTCCAGGTCTTTTCAGTGCCTTTCAAAAGTCAAAACAAAAACAAAAAAACCCAAAAATTAATAAAAAAAAAAATAGTTGAGGTAGGCCAGAAAACTAGGCCATGTACTTCAGTGCTTTTGCCTGTAGAAGGAAATGCTTGTTAAATTATAAGGTATTTAAGCTGCTAGAGTTTGGGGTATGCCACATTGTTTTAACTGGTTCCCCAATTCTCTGCATGCCAAAGTGGCAGGGGTTTCTGAATTGTCATTGATCTTTCTAATGCTGTCATAATGTTCTTTATGGTAGAAAATGTGGAGTTCTGTAGCATCAGTTTTGTCTGTGCCACTGATTTTCAATAAAGGCTGATTTAATTGATGAACCACAACATTCAGCTGATGCTGCTTAGCAAATGCTACAATTGTATCATTTCCTCCCCACTTTCCAAATTTCTTTAATTCATCAACATATTCTTCAAAAGGGGAGTCATTTACTATAAAAGACTCAAACTCTTGTCTATGGTTAATCATATAAGAAGCAGCTTCTTGTCTGTGTCTGAGATGATTTCTACAGTGACCTTCTAGCTGGTCTGCTAAAGCCCTAAAAAGGCAATTTCCGTCTCCTGATACTTTACGAAGACTGAGTCCCAAAGCATTTAACTGATCAGTGGGATTCTTAAATGGGAACTTCCTGTTTCCTCTGAACTTTCTTTGCTCTTTAACAGTTGCTATCGTTAGGGTTTTTACCTCTTTAGCGTCTACCTCAGGTCTATCTGAAATCTCTTCACCTATGAATGGTGCAGGCTTTATATGAGAGCAATGAATCCATGAGTCTTTTTCACCAATTTTAATGGCGGTAGGAGTTGTCAATAATACCTGAAAAGGTCCTTCCCAGGCAGGTTGAGTTCCACTGGTTCTCTGAAAATTCTTTACATATATTTTATCTCCTGGGTTGAAGTTATGCAATGAAAAGTCTAATGGTCCTGCCTGGACCACAGCTCCTGCCTCATGGAGTTCACGTAGCCTGGTCTGTAATTCCTGTATATAGGAAGCAACAGAAGTATCACCTCCCACCAGTGATGTATAAACTGGGGAAAAAGTTTTAGCTTGGATAGGAGGGTGACCAAAAAGCATTTCATAAGGAGATATATGAAGTTCTCCTCTTGGTCTACTTCGTAGATAGAATAATGCCAATGGTAGAACATCAGGCCATTTCAAATGGGTTTCAGTACATAATTTGCCAATCATACTCTTAAGCTCTTTATTCATACGTTCGACTTGGCCTGAACTTTGTGGATGGTAGGGCGTGTGGAATTTTGGAGTCACTCCCAAGAAAGAGTAGATTTGGGATAAAATCGAATCAGTGAAATGTGTGCCTTTGTCAGAATCGATGCGGGCTGGTGGGCCAAAACGAGGTACTATCTCTTTAAGAAGAATTTTGGCAACAAAGGCAGCTGTGGCTCGGGGGCTGGGAAAGGCCTCCACCCACCGAGTGAGCTGATCAACTATAACAAGGCAAAATTTATAATGTCCTGCTTTTGGCATAGTAATATAATCAATTTGTAAGTGCTCAAAAGGTGTATATGCTAGAGGACGCCCTCCATAAGCTTTGGCCTTAAAAGCATACTGATTATAAGACTGACATGTGGAGCAGCCCGAGCAGATTCGAGATGCTGTATTAGTCACACCTGGTGCTATCCAGGTTCTCTTAATAGAGTCTACAATGCCTTGTGTACCAAAATGGCCTTTTCTGTGAACAGAGAGGCATACCTGGTGGTAGAATTTCCGGGGAAGAAATGGCTTACCTTCCGGAGACACCCAGATGCCATTGATCTGTTTTGCCTTAAATTTCTTTTTCCACTTTTCTACTTCAGAATTGTCATAGGTTAGGTTGGAAGGAATATCCTCAGAAGGTGAAAGGTTAAATACATGTTCAGGAGCTTCTAATGCAGCTAGCTTGGCTGCAGAATCGGCTCGTGCATTTCCCTTTGAAACAGGATCACTATTCCCTGTGTGGGCAGGGCAATGTACAACGGCTAGGGAAGAAGGCAGTTTTAGGGCATCTAAGAGGTCCTTGATAAGGTCCCCATTGGCAATAGCCTTGCCCGAGGATGTTAGAAAGCCTCGTTGACGCCAAATCATACCAATAAAGTGGCATATGCCAAAGCCATATTTCGAGTCAGTAAAAATGGTGGCACTCTTATCTTTAGCTATATTACAGGCCTGTGTAAGAGCCACAAGTTCAGCAGCCTGTGCACTAAAATGGGAAGGCAGAGAAGCTGCCCAGAGGGTGTCATAATCAGAAACTACAGCAGCTCCAGTAAAACGGGTTCCCTCTCTCATAAATGAGGAACCATCTGTATAGAGGACAAGATCAGGATTTTCTAAAGGTGTATCAAAAAGATCGTCACGGGGTTTTTCAGCCATAGCAACTAAAGAAGCACAGTCGTGCAATGGTTCCCCCGAGAATGGTAAGTTAGGGAGTAGTGTTGCTGGATTAAGAACTGTGCAGCGTTTTAAAGTGATATTCTCATTACCTAACAGGGTTATTTCATACTTAGCCAGCCTTTGATCTGAAAAGGCTTGTGTCCTGTGACGTAGTAAGAGAGCCTCCACTTCGTGAGGGCATTGCACAGTTAGAGGGTTACCTAGGACCAAATCAGAGGCTTTTTCTACCAAAAGCGCTGTGGCCGCCACTGCTCTAAGGCAAGGTGGCGCTCCAGCCGCTACAGGGTCCAGCTGAATTGAATAGTAGGCTATAGGACGTTGGTTAGGCCCCAGTGACTGAGTCAGGACTCCAGAAGCCACCCCCCTTTGTTCATGCACAAAGAGAGTGAAAGGCTTACTATAATCTGGCAGTCCTAGGGCAGGTGCTGATAACAAGGCCCGTTTTAATTCTTTTATGGCTGAGAGATGCTGGGGATCCAACTGTAAACTGTCTGGAACAGAACTTTTTGTAAGAGCTATGAGGGGTTTAGTAATTTCACCAAAAGAGGGTATCCATTGTCTACAGTACCCAGCTGCTCCCAGAATGGCTCTCAACTGCCTCTTAGTAGTGGGGGCAGAGAGTTGTTGAATGGCCTGGACTCTCTTAGAAGAGACAGAGCGAGTTCCAGCAGCCAAAATAAATCCTAAATATTCTACCTGGGGCAAACACCATTGTACCTTTGTCTTGGAAACCTTGTGTCCTCTCTTGTGCAGCTCCAGCAGTAAGTGACGGCTATCTTCCTGACAAATTTCAGCATTAGGAGAGGCCAAAAGTAAGTCATCAACATATTGTACTAGTATGGAGCCCTTAAAGGTAATAGAGGCCAGATCCTGCTGTAAAATTTGGGAAAATAATGTGGGACTGTCTACAAATCCCTGTGGGAGTCTAGTCCAGGTCCACTGTCTATTTTTCCAGGTAAAAGCAAATAAATATTGGAAGTCCTCATGTACTGGTATGGAGAAAAAGGCAGAGCAAAGGTCTACCACTGTGAAACATGTAGATTCATAGGGAATCGATGAAATTATCGTAGCCGGGTTTGGAACTATGGAATGTCTAGGAATAACATAATTATTAATCGCTCTAAGATCTTGCACAAAACGATAAACAGGTTTACCATCTGGCCCAGGCTTGGGTTTTTTAACTGGCAAAATGGGAGTATTGCATGGAGAGTGATGACATGGAATAATAATACCCTGGCTTTTCAAAGCCTCAATTATAGGGGTGATCCCTTCTATTGCTTCCCTAGACAATGGATACTGTGGAATGGAGGGGGGTGGTCCCCCCTTAACTTTAAAGGTAACAGGCATGGCAGACTTAAGGAGCCCCACCTCATTAGGGGATGAGGCCCATAAAGACTCAGGAATGTCAGAGGGGATTTTGGATACCTCCCCTGCTGTTCCTTGAGCTTCTGTAAGTAAAATTGGTAATAAATGAACAGTATCCTCTGGCAATTGTAAGGAGATAGCCCCATCTGGAGCACAAGATATGGTTGCTCTAAGCTTGCAAAGGAGATCACGACCTAATAAATTTACAGGGGCATCAGGCATGAGTAAAAATGAATGTTCCACTGTTAAGGGCCCCATAGATACCATGCGAGGATTCAATTTTGCCACTCTCTGGCTCTTTCCTGAGACTCCCACTACATTCAAAAATCCTACAGGTCTACACCCAGCATCTGGTTTGCTTACTAATACTGATTTAGAGGCTCCTGTGTCTAGCAGACAATCATAATAAGTCTCCCCCACTTTTAAGGTGACATGTGGTTCATTACTCTGGGGAGGTGAATGGACTGGCACAAGTGCATTCAAAAAATCCGGATCTGGGAATATATGGCTTTCATTATCTATGTTCCATTCCTCCCCAAGACACCATCATTCCTGTGTCCTCTTCTGAGGGGGGTCTTGGTTACCATTATTCTGGTACTGCCTTTCTGTATTCCTCCAAAAAGATCTATTTCTATTTTGATTTCGCCTGTAATTAGAATTAGAATTTCTTCTCCAAGTCCTACATTCTCTCAATTCATGCCCCTCCTTACGACAGTAACAACACACCTTAGTGTCCTTGTTCCGGTGTCCACATGGCTGACTAGGAATCGCTGGTGCCAGAATGCTCTGTTTAGGGTGATCTGGATCTTCCTCACGTGAGTCAAAGACATAATTTGCAAGTTCCTTAATTCTATCTACTGAGAGATTTCTCCAGTCTGGACATTGTTTCAGAAAGTATCTGCGTATTTCTGGCAGTGAATTATAAACAAATGTGTTGAGAATGATACAGGAATCTCTTAAATCTACTGGATCCAATCTGGTGTACTGTCTAGCGGCCTCACAAAGTCTATCATAAAATCTGTTTGGTCTTTCATTAGCCTCCTGAGGTAGGCTTAAAAATTTCTGCCAGTTTTCCGGTTTTCTAGAGCAAGATTCCATTCCCTTCAGAAGTGTTTCTCTAGCATCTTTTAATCTTTGGAAATCCCTATCATCATTATAATTCCACTCTGGATCCTTTAGAGGCCATTCCACATCGGCCTTACCTTTCGCAACAAGGGCATTTCCTGCTGAGATAATATCTGTAATCTCAGTTGGGGACAGTAAAGTTTCCAAAAGGCAAGTAACATCAGCCCAACTGGGTTGATATGCATTAAATATAGTCCTTAACTGTGAAATTACAGTGTTTGGATTTTTCTCAAAACTAGGGATGATTGATTTCCATGCGCTCAAGTCACTTGGTCTAAAGGGGCTATATTTTCTGACTTGAATTGGCACTCCCTTCTTACTATGTTCTATAGCTTCCTGCAGAGGGAGTAGTTTCTGCTGATCTGATTCTGAACTTGGATCATCTCTAGTAGAAACAGCCATTTTGAGGTCTCTCTCCATATGTGAGAGTTTCCCCCACATCATAACAATGATAATAACAAAAACAATGATAATAACAAAAACAACAAAAAAACAACAAAAAAAAATAAAATCCTTAGTCGTATGAACTATGGATGTGGTATTAAAAGGTATTTCAATTGCAGGCATAAAATTTCTACTTATATTAAACGTATTTTCCCAAAGATTCTCACGTATACTATTATACAAAAAACTTTTTGCTGCCTGAATGAGGAAAAAACCAATAATGTTATGAAGGACCATTGAATAAACTATTCCTCTAAGTCGGGATGTTATGCTGTCCCAATACATTCCGATGAGAAAAATCAAAGGGATGGTAGAATATTCGAGCATCTTGCCCTTTAAACTGGGCTGGCTTTTCTGTTTAAAGCAAGACTTTTAGAGGCTTAAAGTCTTTAAGGGAGATTAGACAAAGGGAAAGTCCGCGGGGGGGGGGGGGGTATTTGGAAAATCCACCGAATTAGCCGGCTTATGGCCAAACTAGGGAGGGTGGGAGGGTCCTTAAGGTCCCTTCGGGGTCGCCAAACTGTGAGATTTAAAATTGGATATTAGATCATAAATCTCCCCTACTTAACCCTTCCCTTAATTCATCTCCCAGACTAGTAAATGGAAGAAGCTTCTGGTTTTCTAGATAGAGCCTTTATTGTATATAAGGTGTTGTTGATTAGAAGGATAGGAAAACAGAAATACAGTACAAATCGTCTTAAATCTAGGCTGTCTATATTCCTTATAAAAACTCACCAAACCGATTTAGGCCACCTTTGGAGTGAGTCAGACCGTCTGTGCCGCGCCGCCCGGAGTCCCGCCAAGCCGGCAAAAAAAAAAGGCTACTCCCGTTCTCTCCACCCCGGAAGTCAAAAAAACCCGGCAGGCAGTCTGACATGCGCAGCAGGCGCACTGTACCTGGCAGGCAGTCTGACATGCGCAGCAGGCGGACTGTACCCGGCAGGCAGTCTGACATGCGCAGCAGGCAGACTGTTCATCTCCTCCCCAAAAGGGTGGTCCTTGAAAAACTGGCGTCTTTCACTTATCCTAACCGACTGTTAAAAACTTTCATATTTTACCACATTATATAACACTACTTCTTGAATATTCCATTTGGGAGTATTTTTAGTTAAATTAAACCAGGTTGCTATCTTTATTTAATATCCAAAAATATTGACTTTGTTGAGAGTTTTCCTGAATGAGAGTAACTCTTATTTTGTCAAATGAAAGGTAATGGTACCACAAAGTAGCTTGATGCAATGATGGAAATAGTAGAGATATACCAAGTCAAAGGAGTGCCCTGAATCATACCAGATTCATCCCTTTTCTGTGGAATAGTTTCCATTTCTGGTAATAAATTATATCCCTGTAGAACATACACATACTTCTAGATGAAAGCATGAAACAGAATTCCCATCCATTCTCATTGAGACATTCAATATTGGGGTAGGTTTGGCTTTAAGGAATGGCTTCAATGACTTGGAATATTGCATGAAAAGGAGACTCTTACTAGAATCCTCACAATAACAATGCTGATGATGACATTATTGAAATACATATTCAGGCTGAAATAGAGTAACTGACCCAATGGTTTCATTTCCATTGGAAGTGTATTGGTTTTCTCGATAGGGATAAGGAACTTCAATATAGTGGAAAAGCTTATTGAACCAGAGATGCAATTTCTACATTTATCAATGTGAAGGCATTTGTAAATTAAGAAAGTGGTACATAGGGGGCAGCTAGATGGCACAGTAGATAGAGCACTGGCCCTGGAGTCAGGAGGACCTGAGTTCAAATCCAGCCTCAGTCACTTGACACTTACTAGCTGTGTGACCCTGGGCAAGTCACTTAACCCCAATTGCCTCACACACAAAAAAAAAGAAAGAAAGAAAGTGGTACACAAATCTAAATATATGTTGCAAATAATGCTTTTCTCTAACTTTTCACCAAACTTGTATAAAGAATGAACAGGGGCAGCTAGGTGGCGCAGTGGATAGAGCACCGGCCCTGGAGTCAGGAGTACCTGAGTTCAGATCCGGCCTCAGACACTTAACACTTACTAGCTGTGTGACCCTGGGCAAGTCACTTAACCCCAATTGCCTCACTAAAAAAAAAAAAAAAAAAGAATGAACAATTTCCCTTTAATATGAACAATGTAATACAAAAGAAAATGAATTGGTGGTGTCCCAAGCCAGTTATGTAAGTTAGGAAATAGATATCTCAGTAAATGTTTTTTCCTTAGAGGAAGCACTAGTTTTATTTCTTATTGACTCTAGGAATGCTCATAAAAGCAACATGCAGAGAGAATTTAAGAATGTCTTATTCTGTGTGAAAATTGAATAGAATCTCAATTCAACTCTTCTATACTCTGAGGATTAGAATAAAAGTCTCTTGTGAAAGAATATAGCAAAGAAATTAATAGGAAACTATTTGGAAAAGTAGGTGAAGAAGGGGTCCTAGTAATTCCTTTTTTGAAGCAAATATGGTACCAATACCTGAACCAGAAAGAGCTAAAACAGAGAAAGAAAACTAAAGATCAATTTCTCTAATGAATATTGTTGTAAAAATTTTAAATAGAATGATAGTAAGGAGATTGCAGCAATATATCACAAAGATCATACACCATGACCAGGGGAGATTTATATTATTTATATTAGGAATGTAGGATTGGTTCAATATTAGGAAAACTATCAGCATAATTGACTATATGAATAACAAAACCAACAGGAATCACATGATTCTCTCAATAGATGCTGAAAAAGCTTTTGACAAAATACAGTAAATATTCCCATTAAAAACAGTAGAGAGCAAAGGAAGAAATGGGGCTTTCCTTAAAATGATAAGTATTATATCTAAAACAATCGGCAAACATTATAAGCTAGTAGCCCTCCACATAAGATCAGGGCTGAAGCAAGGATGACCATTATCCCCATTATTATTCAATATTGTACTAGAAAGAAGAAAGAGAAATTAAAGAAATTAGAATGGGCAATGAGGAAACAAGACTATCATTCTTTGTAGATGATTTGATGGTATCCTTTGAGAATCCTAGAGAATAAACTAAAAATCTACTTGATATAATTGACAACTTTAGCAAAGTTGCAGGATATAAGATAAACCCACAGAAATTATCATCATTTCTCTATATGACCAACAAAGCCCAGCAGGAAGAGACAGAAAGAGAAATTTAATTTAAAATAACTGTTTAGTTCCTGGAGGTGCCTTTGGGGTTAATATATTGTAGGGATCCAAATCATTTCTTGCAGCATTCATAATCTCTCTCTCCAAACCAGTAGCCTGCTCTTCATCAGAAGGGAAGCCTCCCCCACTTGCTATGGAGCTAGCGGCAGCTGGAGCTGGGTCACAGGCCCTCAAGGCCTGGACTGCCAGCACCCTGGCACCCCACAGTAACCTTGAAGCCATCATGACTCTCTAAGTCACTTTTGATTAGAGAAATACAAATTAAGGCAGCTCTGAGGTATCATCTCACACCTATCAGATTGGCTAATATGACAAAAGGAAAATGATAAATGTTGGAAAGGATGTGGGAAAATTGGGACGCTAATGCACTGTTGGTGGAGTTGTGAACTCATCCAACAATTCTGGAGAGCAATTTGAAACTATGCCTAAAGGGTAATTAAGGGGCAGCTAGGTGGCACGCTTACTAGCTGTGTGACCCTTGGCAAGTCACTTAACCCTCATTGCCCCCCACACAAAAAAAAAGGGTAACCAAACTGCAAACCCTTTGATCCAACAGTACCATTACTAGGTCTATATCCCAAAAAGATTATGAAAAAGGGAAAAGGACCTATATGCACAAAAATATTTATAGCAGCTCTTCTTGTGGTGGCTAAGAATTGGAAACTGAGCTGTGGTATATGAATGTAATGGAATATTATCGTGGTATAAGAAATGATGAGCAGGCATACTTCAGAAAAATTTGGAAAGACCTACATGAACTTGTGAGAAAATAATGGGGTTTTGGGACTCTCAGAGACCCCATCACTCAAGGGCCTAACTGCCTTACCTTTTAAGACTGGCCCAGAGTCAGCCAAGTGGGACCTGGGACTGTGAATGGGGATTAAAACCCCACCCACCTGAAAGCCTGGTTTCCACCAGAGGATCTGTTCTCTGGGCTCTGACATCAGCAAGCACAGCTTTGAACCACCTTCAAATCCAGTGAACCAATAGATTTGAATGATGCTAGTGTCATGGGAGGATTATGGGCCCCGGTCACCCCAACAATTCTCTGGGGGGTTCAAGGAACCTTTTCCTTGAAACCTCAGGGGTTTTCCCTTGAAATCAAGTAGGCCTCTCCTTGAACACAATCAAGGACACACACACTCACCTAACGGAGATAAGCGGCACAGATTGAACTGAGCATGCTCCAGGACCATCACCCCACATTCCAGTCCTCCTAAGCATCTGGATGAGGTAATCCAGGAGAAGACCACCTGGAACCGCCCATCAGCAGACTGCTTAGACCCATCAGGACAAAGTTGACACCCACCACCAGATCTCTCACGAGGGATTCTTCCTACCACAGCGCAACGCGGGAAGACCACCAGCCCCTCACCCAATAAGAGACTCTTACCCACCCCTCATCGAAACCCTATAAAATGGCACCCCACAAGTCAGTTGGGAGGAAGCGTTTTGTTCTGGCAAACCCTTCCTCCCGGCCGGTTTCTCGTGTACCCCAATAAACCTGTTCTCTTATTCCTGATTAGGTCTTGTGCGAGAGTGTAATTCTTTACAGAGGAATCCTAAGGACCCACGTGCTTTCTCCTATCGGCTCTCCCCATATCACTAGTCAATTAGCTTTAAGTAGTGTGTAAGGGCTGTCTCTCTGCCCTCCCTCAGAGAGCTTACACTGGCTGATTCACTCTCTTGGCCTGGGGAACTTGGTGAGGGCAGACATGGCTCATTTTCTCTCTCTCCTCCTCTGTCTTAGCTCGGTTTTCCTAACTTACAGGGCCATGTGCTCTATCTTTACTAATACTTAATATGCTTTAATAAATGCTTAATGCCCCCAAACTGGTACAGTAGCCTCTAATTTCTAAGTAACAGATATATGATAAATCCCAGCTACATTCCCAAAACTTGGGACAGTTATAGGGTGACCACATATGATTTTATTTGCCACAGTTTTGGCCAACCACAAAGGGTGTGTTGAACCCCAGAATCTTCTGATCTTCTCTGCAAACAAGCTGGGTAAGAAATTCTATGTTTGTACGTTTCTCCTGTTTTCACTGATTTTATGTACCTGCCTCTCTAAATCTCTAAAGGCCTGTTCTTGCTGCTTTTCCCTGTGGTTTCTTTCCCCAACTACCTGTTTTTCTCAGGCTTTAGTCTGGTTAATCAGACAAATGGGGGATAAGAGGAAAAGGGTTTTTTTGAGTCAATTTTAGGCTGTAATTTCATAATATCATGTTAGGGCTTTGTTTTTGTGTATTTTCTATTTTTATTTTTATTTCTCTTTTTGTCTTATGCAAATTTTGAATTACCATATGGGGACTAAAAATACCAAAATCTACTATACAATACAGGGGTCTCCCTTAGAAAAGCTACTCGTGTATTGGGATGAGGGTAATTTAGAAGCGAGATCGGACATGATCAAGAAAAAGCTTATCAGACTGTTTTAGGTGGCATAGGTTATTAGAAGAACAGTGGCCACAATTTGGGTCATTTGTTCCTTGAACACTGAGGAATTTGCTAATAATCCTGTGCCATGCATTCCCCAAATATTTAATTTATTGGGAACTCTGGCATAGAGTGAGTCAGGAGCTCACACAAAAGGAAACATTAACTTCTATCTCCCCCTTTCCCACCCATGCCTTTTCAGATGAACCCTTGCCCAGGAAACCTCTGATTCCTGCACCTTTTTCAAATTCTAACTCTAAGCATTTCTCCAATCCCTACTCATGCTTTTCTTTTGCATGCCTGGAGGCAATGACCCAGCCTCCTTCTAGCCTCTGCCCCCCAGATTGCGGGAGAAGGGGAGTTCAAATTCAAGCCTGCTTCTCCTGCTAGAACAAGGCAAATAGCCTTGGGGTCCCTAGCCAGGAACTGATGCAAAATGAAATGAAAATAACCTGGAGAACAATGTACACAGTAACAGCAACATTGTGCGATGATCAGCTAAGAATGATAGCTCCTCTCAGTAAAACAATGATTTAAGACAACTCCAAAGGACTCATGAAATAAAATGTTATCCACATCCAGATAAAGAACTGATGGACTCTGAATATAGATCAAAGTATACCATTTTCACTTTATTTTTTTGCATGATATTTTCCTTTTGGTCTATTTCTTCTTTCATAACATGACTGATAGGGAAATGTCTTTACATGATTGCACATATATGTATGATATGATTATGGATTTGAGTCAGATTAAACTCTGACCATGGGGTCTGGAAGGTACCCAGCCCTGCCCCAGTATAGTTTGTTTAGAAGTTTATTGCTTGTCAAAATTCTCACTGTCTCCTTTAAGTTTTATTGCCAATTAACAGTATTTTTACTTCTGCTCAGTCTCCCCACTTGTCAGCTACATATTAGTTTTGTCTGCAATCTATCATGTGTCAGAACCCCAGTCAGTGGGTCAGGGAGTTAGCCCACCAATTCAATACTCGGGACTCAAGAAGAAAGGACGGGACTCGGCACAGGATGCAGCCATTGAATTGAGACCAGATGTTAAGTAACATTGTCTCTTTTTCTCAGAGCAGAATCCCCTTGGCCTTGGGGTCCCAACAATGGATTATTCTTTTCTTCCCAACATAGCCGAAGATAAATTTTAACCCTGTCATCCTTATCTTTAGAGACAGGGGCCTGGAGAGGGGAGTCAGTGGGAACTGAGATGTGAAACATCTGACTCTCACTCCCCTGTTTCCTTATCCTTTGGTTTGACCTTGTTCCCCCTCCCCTTTTCCCCCTTGTCCCTGGAACACGTATGCATGTCTCCATACGCACCCTGGGTGAGACAGGATTGGATGTTAGATTGTGAGCTCATCCACCCTGGGTGTACGTGGGGACAGTCCTTTTCAAGATTACTATAAAAGCCTAGAGGATTGGGCATATCTTTGCAAGACTTCAATGTGTAATTGGGTTTTGCCCGTCCTCATGAGGATGTAATAAATCTGTCTCAGCTTGACTTGGTGGTCTCCTCGAGTTATTTGGGTAAACTGAGGCAGTTTGCTCCATACATATATAATCTATATCAAATTGCTTAGGAAGAGAGGAGGGGAAGAAAGAGGAGAAACATTTGGAACTCAAAATTTTGTAAAAATGAATGTTAAAATTGTCTTTACATATAAAAAACAAAAGTAATTTACCAGTCCTTTATAATGAATTTACCTACAACAATGAAATTCTAATTCTCTTTAGGATTAACAATAAAAAAGAGGTGAAAAATTAATTTGTTGTGTTGCAGTCAGTTATTTAAGAGAATTAGTTATCTTCATCAAAAATTTTTTCTCTAAGAAATCACTAGCTTTCTTTTGCTTTCATTCCAGGAATGCTCATAAAAACAATATTTAGAGTGAAGATATGATTACCTTGTATTGTATGGATACAAAAAAGCCTTTTCAATTAAGTGGAGGTCAACTGTCCTATACCATGAGAAATCAAGTATGAATGTCTTTGTGAATTTTTTTAAAAGGTACAATATATATTGATTCCCATATACTACATTAAATTAAAATTTTAATTTATTTTTAAATTAAATTTTAAGTTCTGAACTATTTCCCTCTCCTACACTAGAGAAGACCACCATTTAACAAGACATATATGTACATACGTGTATGTATATGTATACAGACATAAATACACACATATACTAGCAAGCTTCTATTTATCTCTTTTTCTGGAGGTGGATAGCATCTTCCTTCATCGGTCCTTAGTAGATAATTTGAGTATTTATGATATTCAGAATAACTTGGTTATTCACAGTTATTCTTCAAACAGTATTGCTGTTACTGTATACAATGTTGTTTTGGATTCACCTCAGTTCACTATACATCATTTCATGAAGGTCTTCCCATGGTGCTTTGTTTTTGTTTTATAAATCAACCAGGTTATCATTTCTAACAGCATAGTAGCATTCCATTACAATTATATACCACAACTTATTCAGCCACTCCTCAATGGATGAGCATCCCCTAAGTTTCCAGTGCTTTGCTAACTCAATAAAATAATTTTTAGTAATTAAATTGGGATGGCATTGAATAAATAGATTAGTTAGGTAAAATTGTCATTTTTATTATAGTGACTTTGCCTAATGGGCTTTGCGAATGCCCAAAGGCCCCAGCTTGATTGGATTGACTGAGATTGACTGACTTTGCTGATTAACATACTTAAAATTAATTCACTTAAAGTTAATTAAATTGAAACCATACCTGCCTGACTCTGAAAAGGGTGTGTTCTCAGAGACTATGGACTCTAACCTCAACACGGGACCACCCTCAAGTCCAGTGAACCAATGGATTTGGGTGATGCTAGCCAATTAGTTTGAAGCAGGGTGGAAGGACCGCCTCTCCTTGGGATGGAGAGAAAGCTTGCTCTCTCAGTTCATCTCTCAAACAGGCTCTTGGTGACAGAAGACTCTTGGAAGAAGCAGGCCAGGCTGAACTCTTATCTCTCCTCTAGGGTAGATAGGTTTCTTAACTTTCTGACCTCCACATGTTCTCTCTTTAATATGCTTTAATAGATGTTTATTGCCCAAAAAAACTGGTGCTAAAACTTCTAATTTATAAGTAAACCCTAACTAGCTTTCCCTACACTTGAGATAGGAATAAGGAGACCACACATTAGATTTTAAATGTCACACTACCCATGGACAATACAAAATTCTCCATTTATTTAAATCTGTTATATTTTATATAGTGTTCTATATTTATGTTCATGTAGTTCCTATGTATGTTTTGGCAGGTACACTATCAGGTATTTTATATTATCTAGTTATTTTAAATGGTTTAAAATAATATTGAATAATATTGGTGGCAGTGTAGTTTCTCTATTTTTCTCTTTTAATTAAATCTATTTTGGCTTTACCTTTGTCTGAGGTCATGATTACTATTGAGGCTTTTTTTTAAACATTAAATTCTACTCCAGTCCTTTAGGTAGGGACTTCACAGAAGTAAAGAGATTAAGAAGAGGTGGCAAGGACATACAGAAGAATTTTATGGAAATGATCTCAATATCACCAATCACCATGATGGTATGGTTACAGATCTAGGGACAGACATCCTGGAGAATGACATCAAGTGGGCCTTAGGAAGCATTGCTAAAAATAAGACTAGACAGAATTCCATCTGAGTTATTTAAAATCCTAAGAGATGATGCTATTAAAGTGCTGCACTCAATATTACAATGAATTTGGAAAATTCAACAGGGGCCACTGGATTGGAAAAGAAGATTAATGCCAAAGAATTTTTAATTTATTGAACAATTGTACTAATTTCACATGCCAGCAAGGTTATGATTAAAATTCTGCAAGTGAGGCTTCAGCAATATGTGAACCAAGAATTACCAGAAGAGCAAGTTGGTTTTCTAAGAGGAAAAGGAACTAGAGACCAAATTGCCAACATTTGCTGGATTATGGAGAAAGCAAGGGAGTTCCAGAAAAACACATCTACTTCTGCTTCATTGACTACACTAAAGCCATTGACTGAATCACAAAAATGTGACAAAACCTTCAGAGATGGGAGTGCCAGATCACTTTGCTTGTCTCTTGAGGAACCTGTATTTTGGAAATGAACATGGAACAAATGATTATTTTAAGATTGGAAGAGGAGAACAACAAGGCTGAATATTGTTGTTATTTATTTAACTTATATACAGAGTACATCATACAAAATTCCAGGCTGAATGAATCAAAAGCCAGAATTAAGGTTGTCATGAGAAATACCAAGTCTCATATATGCAAATAGTACCACTCTGATGGCAGAAAATGAAAAAGAATTTAGAAGCCTCTTGATGAGGGTCCAAGGAACTCTCCAAAATCTTCTCTAGCACCACAATTCAAAAGCATCAATTATGCATCACTCAGTTTTCTTCAAAGTCCAATTCTCATAGCCATACAGTGTTATTGAAAATACCCTATCTTTGATTATATGGACCTTTGTCGGCAAAGTGATGTGTGCTGTCCAGATTTGCCATAGCTTTCTTTTCAAGGAGCAAGTGTCTTTCAATTTCATGGCTGCAGCTATCATCCACAATGATCTTTGAGCCCAAGAATATAAAAATGTTACACTTCTTTCCCTATATTGTTATTTACATATTGTTTGTTAGCAAAGGGTGTGTTTCATCAAGGAATTCCCTGTTCCTCAAAGAAACAAAGCGGGGGAATGTGTCAAGATAATAGAATGTGGTAGATGAGGAGATTTAGCAGATACTCAGGGGCCCACCTGGAGATTGATCAAAACTGATCGAATTGGGTGAGAGCGATTGAGACTGGCTTACTTACAGTTAACTAGATTGTAAGCACATCTGGCTGGTACTTAAGAGGGTACTTAAGAAGGTATTGTTCTCAGAAGCTAAAAACTTTGAACTTTATATCAAGACCACCTTTGGGTCCAGTGAACCAATGAATTTGAATGATGCTAGCCAATCAGCTTGAAGAACCTCCCATTTCTTGGAGGGGAACATGAAGGAGGAAGCAGACGCTGACGAGAGGGTTCTTCCTCTTTTGGTGCAAGAGATCGGTGTGGTGGCAGAGGACTTCAGAAGTGGGAGGTTTAGGAAGGCTAGGATTGCCAGGTTATAAGAAATCTGTTCTCAATTGTCTTCTTTCTTTTACTATCTTTTAATAAACCCTTAAAAAAACCTAAATTCATTTATCAGTGATTTTAGTCAGTTTCTCCCCAAAACTGGGGGGGACAGATTAGAACCCACATTTAGAATTTTAAATTACACATAATGAAGGAAAATAGGTACACAAAGTACTACAAAACCATACATATCCTCTTACCCAGCAATACCACTACTATGTCTGTACCCCAAAGACATAAAAAAAAAGGAAAATGACATATATCTACAAAAATATTCATAGCAGTTCTTTTTGTGGTGGCAAAGAATTGGAAATTGATGGGATGTTCATCAATTGGGGAGTGGCCAAACAAGTTGTGTCAAATGATCATGACGAAGTACTGTTGTACTACAAGAAATGATGAGGGATTGGTTTTGGAAAAATATGGATGACCTATATGAACTGATGCAAAGTGAAGTGAGCAGAACTGGGAGATCATTGTATACAGTAACAGCAATATTGTAATGATGATCAACTGAAAAATTTGGCTATTCTGATCCAATGTTCTAAGACAATTCCAAAGGATTCATGATGAAAAATGTTATTTGCTCCAGAGAAAGAGCTTATGAACTCTGAGTGCAAATTAAAATGCAATTTTGTCATTCTTCATTTTTCTTGCTTTTTTGCAATATGACTAATATGAAAAATGTTTTGCATGATTTCACATGCATAATTGATATATTGCTTTCTTTCTCAGTGGATGAGGGGGGCATGGAAGAGGGAAAGAATTGGGAACTCAAAATAAAAAACAGAATGCTAAAAACAAACAAATAATAAAAGTTTAAAACAAAAGAAAGTATGTGTTTTACTATTCATTAACTCTAGCCAAACTTGATTTTTTTTAACCTGTTCCTCATACGTGGCTCTCCATCTTACACATCCATTCCTTTGTATTGGCTGTCCTTTGTGCTTGAGATACACACCTTCCTTAAGTCTTCTAAAACTCTACTTTTTTTCAAGATTCATTTCAAAAGCCACATTCTACACAAAGCTTTCTCTGATTCCCCCAGCTATTCCTGATTTGTATTCATTTTGTATACGTTTAGATATGCATAAAACCTTCCTCAAAGCCCAGATTTCTCTCTCTCTCTCTCTCTCTCTCTCTCTCTCTCTCTCTCACACTCACACACACACACACACACACACACACACACACACACACACATTTGTATATGTGTCTGTTGTCCTTCATGCTGGAAGAGGACCAAAATGGCATCACTATGTTAGGGTTTAAAATGGTGTGGGTGATGTCTTTTATCTTATGCATAAATTGGATTTAAGTGAGGCAGAGATGTGTGAGGAAGTAGTTAGTCCTTGATCTCACTTTCTCTTCCAGAGTCTCCAAAGTCCATTGGCAAGACAAAAGTCAAGATGATTGGTGATGGCTCAAGATGCAGTTGATCATCTTAGTACCTTTGATGCCTGACCAAACCAAGTGCTCCACAGCACCTGCTTTCAGCTGCCTTCATGACCCATTGGAACAAATTGTTCACATCCATCCATTGTGCCAGGGGAAGTTTTCACATGTTAGGGCTTAACACCCTCCTAACTCACCAAGGGTTTGAGGCCTATTGGTTACCCTCAACCTGGTTTAGTTTTTTGCCATAATGATTTACCAGGGTGTGACCGCTATAAACGCTACAATTTCTTGGAGATACAAGTGACAGTTGGGTGGCAGGTGGATATCAAAGGTGGAAAATAGCCCAGAAAAGGGCTCCACAGCCATCACACTAGAGGTGCTAGTCTTCCCTGGCACCTGTATACACACAAGTACACACATTTTAATTTTTCTATTGACTTGGATAAATGTGTTTATTTACTATTTTCTATGTAAATGGAACTGTCATTTGGTTGGAGGGGAGTTAAGTCTTGGATATGTAACTTGGGTGACTTGCTGTTAAATGATAGCAATTAGGAGTATAGCTTGAACCTAAAAATATTTCTTCTAGACTAACAATATTCAAGGGAATAAATCAATAGAATTCTAACCTTATTACCACTTTCTCTGAGGAGAGCAAAGTAACCAGCCTTTGGCCCCAATCCCCTCCTCTACCTTCTGGCAGGAAACAAAGTCTTCCTTGGAGAAAGGTCAGTGAAAAGACTCTAGATAGGTCTTTTTTTTCCTTCCTGCAAACCACACAAAGACAGACCCATTTGGATACACAACTCCCATGGACAAAACACACACTGTGCCCACATACATCCTACTATGCATTTTGTCTCCCAACAAGGAATTTAAGAGACATTCCCTTGAGAATGGGGACCGTTTCGTTTTCATTTTTTTGATGTAATCAGGACTAAGTGACTTGCCCAGGGTCACACAGCTAGTCTCTGAGGCTGTATTTTAACTCAGGTCCTCCTGACTCCATGGCTGGTGCTCTATCCACTGAGCCACCTAGCTGCTCCACTGTTGCATTTTTGTCTTATATCCCCAAATTTAGCTTATTGCTTAGGTAATATTTATTAAATGCTTAGTAAATATTTGTTTATTGATCATTGAAAGGAGCATTGATATGACTTTCAGTACTTTAGGCAGTAACAAATTTGTATAATTATTCAGATGGTTTAAAAAAAATCCTTACAGATGTTCTCCATTTGTGGCATAGGTTATCCATATAATTGATTAGCTCAACTTTTCCTGTGTCAATACAGCCTCAGAATTGAATTTATCTACAAGTGGGAGGGGTTTTGAAGTTTAACACTGCTAAGTTTCATCCTATATCTGGTTTATTTACATAAGAACTGTAAAACTTCTGAGAAACAAGAAGGTAAGAGTTTTCTCTGTAAATACTAGCAGGCAGGGAGAAGAATAATTACTATCTTATGAAACACTTTGACTCTTGATTCAATCTTTAACACCTCTGAAGACGTCATCACCCCCTTGAGCAAAGCTCCTGGCACCTGCTTAGCGAGTTAGTTGCTTATTTGATTAAAAAAAAAAAATAACTGCACTTCCAGTAAGGACTGAGTACACAAAACAACTCCCTCATTTACAGCACTGGATGTGTCATTTGATCTTCAAGTAGGCGGAGAAAGGAGTGGCCCATGCAAGGTAACGTTAGCTGTCTGACAATAATTTAGCTGATTTGAAACATGAAGTTGTGCTAAACAATTGGTCACAGGTACCAAAGAAAGTTTACCCTGGAAGCATGATTTCTAGGTGCATTTAGGAGTTCCCCCTTTCTAAAGTTACGTTTTACTTTTAATTTAATATATAAAAGTAGAATTTCTTTATAAGGACTATATATTTTTGATTAAAGGTTTAAATTCCTCCCATTCAATGCTTTGCCACTTTCAAGACAAAACCACACAGGCGTATGTATGGGCATGTGTTTATATGTGCTCAAGTACATAGTACATACTGTAAACATGAAAAGAAATAGTTCCTTCCCTTAAGAACTCCAGAACTTGGTCAAGGTAGGGGGAATTCACATTTTGCTTTGAATTATTTGATGATACCAATGTCTGCTCACCATAAAACAGTTCTTGCAGACCAAATCTAGCCCTTCCTTTTGGAGTGAGATATAAATAAATGCAAAGGAGTTCACAACTTTTATTTCAGTTTTTAAATGCTATTTGATAAAGAACCCAGCTCTATGGATACAGTTCCTATGAGCAAAGAATGGGTGGCTTTGAAAGTTCATAACAACCAATGGGATGTATGCCATATTTTTTAATTTTACCACCATGGTTGCCCTCTGTTCTGTAGGATGCACAAGAGGTGGAGCAGTAGTGATAAAATAATTGTTCATTAAAAACAAGTCCTTGTTAATGTGAATGTTTTACAGTTGTGACAAGCGAGGACCTAGCTTGTTAGACCACATCTGGAGTCCAACATTAAACACTACTGCTGCAATTTACAAGGGTCACTAATGGAAAAAAGCTAAACCTGGAGTGTGTCCAGAGGAGGATGATAGAATGGTAAAGAGTATCAAAAACCATGTAGTGTAAGATCAGTCTAATGAACAAGGAAAGAATTTCAATAATGTTTAGCCTGGGAGAGAGAAAATAGCCACTATCTTTAAATGTTTGAAGAACTGTCTTGTGGAAGAAGAGTTGGACTTTAAAGTAGGTAAGGGAAGAACTTAATGATTAGAACCATTGAAAAATGGAAAAATAAAGGTAATAAGTTGATTATTTTGGGGGGGGTCATATTAAAGCAAAGGCTAATTGAGGATATTAAAGGAGGGAATTAGTATATTACTCAGAAATCTGATCAGGTGACCTCTAAGGTCTCTTCAAAAATTTTTGGTGAAGGAAAAAAGGAGGAGCAATCCAATTTCTGATTTTGTTGTCCAACTAAAACTTTTCTCTCTAAAGTTACCAATGATCTCTTTTTAAAAAAATAATTTATATTAATGTAGTTTCCCCTAATATCTCTCCCCTTCTCAGATAAAACAAAAAGTATTTTTTGAAAGAGAAAAGAAAAAGAAGAAAATCCCAGGAAAACCGATCCATCTATCTATATCAATAAAATCTGAAAATACATGCAATAAACAGCATTTGTGGACATCATACCTCTGCAAAATGGTGGGGTGGGAGTATCTTTTCATATATCTTCTTTTGAGCCATACTTGTTCTTTATAATTTTGCTACATTCACTTTTGTGAGTGTGGTTGTGCTTTCCATTTACACTACTGTAAGTTGAAGTAATTTTATGTATAGTTACTTGGCTTTGCTTACTTCACTTTACATTAATTCCTTTCTTTAGATCTTTCCACAATTCACTGTATTCATATTTGTCATTTCCAGCAATACAATGATATTCCATTATATTCACATTCTATAATTTGTTTAGACATTCTCTAGTCAATCAGCATGTATTTTGTTTTCAATCCTTGGCTATTCCGAACAGTGATACTATAAGTATTTTGGTGTATGTAAGGACTTTCTTCTTATCAATGATCTTCTTGGGGCTTATGCTCAGTAATAGAATCTTTGAGTCAAAGGCTATAGACACTTTAGTCACTTTATTTGAATAATTTCAAATTACCTTCCAAGGTGATTATATTCACAGCTCCACCAACAATACAAAAGATCAGGCTTCTTAAACTTTTTCCACTCATGACCCCTTTTTGTCAGTGAAATTTTCATGCAAGCCCAGGTACATAGGCATATAAAATAGGTATACATAACCTTTTACTGTTGCCAAATTTTTTGTGATCCCCACATTCAGTTATGTGACCCCATATGGGATTGCAACCCACAGTTTTAGAAGCTTTGCTCTAGAGTGTCTATCTTCCCACAAATCTTCAACATTGACTATCTCTATTTTTTATCTCATTGCCAATTTATAGCACGTGAGCTTAAAACTTCAGGATTGTTTTGATTTGCATTTCTCTTATTATTAGTGATTTGGAACATTTTTTTCAAGTAGTTGTTAATAGTTTGGAATTCTTCATTCACTATTTGTTCATGTTCTTGGTTACTTATAATATTAGGAAGTGGCTCTTGGTCATATCTTGGAAACTAAGCTTTTCCAAGAGACATCTGATACAAAGATTTTTCCCTCATTAAAATACTTTCTTTCTTATCTTAGATGCATTAATTTTGTTTGTGTAGAAGCCTTTAATTTTCATGTAATCAAAATTATCTATTTCAGGTTTTATAATTGCTACTATCCTTTATTTGTCAGAATACATTTTCTGCCCATTTTTGTGAGAGGTAGATAATCTGCTTCTCTTCTTTATAGTATGACCTTTAATAGTAATGTGACATTCATTTAGAATATTTTATGGAATATGGTAAAAGGTGTTGGTTTAAGCTTAATTTTAACCAGACTGCTTTCTAGTCTTTCCAGTAGTTTTTACCAAATAGGGAGTTATTTCTTAGCTAATTTATTTTTTTATAATTTATTGGACACTAGAGAAATTGAGTTCTATTCTTTTTGATGTCTAGTTTCTTCTATAGATTTATCTTTTTATTTTTAAAAGCAATACCATATGGCATAGAGTGAGAAAATAATGGGTTTTGCCAATGCCAATGCCTCGAGCCCCAACTCCAGGGGATTGATTGGATTGACTGACTGCTGATTGTGGAAATTTATTTTGATTTGGGGACCCTACCTTCAGGCTGAGATTAGAAAGCCTTAGGCCCTCAGGTTTTTCTTCCTTTCAGCTGAGCCAAAAAGCCCCATGGGCTGAGACACCAGGTCAGACATCTGGGGGAGGGAGCCCCAGCTCCCTCCACCCTGAGAGAATCTACCCCAGAGATCCCAGGCTCATCCAGGCCAGGCTCTGGCGTAGCCCATGCTGAGGTCCCTGGGCACACAGCAGGGGGCACGGGCCCCTGGAGCCCTGGGTATGGTACACATGAGACACTTGAGCATCCTTTCCCCCTAGCGGCAGCCCTGGTGAGGCTGAGGGATTAGCTTGGGGGTGGGGGGGGGAGGGGTACAAAAAGCCCTGAGATTTGAGTGGAGAGAAGGAAGATATATAGACCTGGGAGTTAGACAGTGAGGGGGAGGCCGAAGGACAAGATTAGGGGGGCTGACAAGATCAAGATTAGAGGGGTGGCAAAGGTGGCAGAGGGCAGACTGATGGAGCAGACAGACAGAACGGGAGGCAGCGGAGAGCACAGAAGTGGTCAGTACAGGGTACAGGTTGGAGAAAGTGAAGATTAATAGAACAGAAGGACACTGGAGCACTAGGAGAATGGAAGGAGAGGTTGGTGAGAGAGACACACAGGGGTTCAGCAGTGGCAGTGCGGAAAGTTAGATGCAGGGGGATCAACAAAGTGAAGGGGGCTTGGAGTTAGAAGAATGTACCTGGGCAGTGAAAGTGAAACATACCCTAAGGCAAGAGGCAGCTTCGACTCTTATTGTATTAAAAAAATTCCAGGCACAGCAGGTGGAAAGAGACACACCAGAACGCAGTCAGGTTGTACATTTTATTTCCCTGTATTCATAATTTTAAATTGTAACTCATAAATAAACTCTGTTTTGATTTTTTAGTTAAGAGGCTTCTTAATCTTTTGCTTATCAATTTTGGGAGTGGAGCAGTGTGGTGGAACTTTATAAATGGCCCATATTAAATTAATAGCAGTCAGATAGCCAGTTAGTCAAAAGTCCCAGATTAAGTACTCCAGTCAGATTAGCCCCCCCAAATTAGCCTTAGTCAGTCAAAAATATTTTTACATGATTGACTCACTTGAAGTTGACTTGATTGAAACCACACCTACCTGAGACGCTGATAGACTCTGACCTCAATATGGGTCCACCCTCAAGTCCAGTGAACCAATGGATTTGGGTGATAGTAGCCAATTAGCTTGAAGCAGTGTGTAAGGACTGCAGGACAAAGGAGGAGCTTCCTCTCTTAGTTCATCTCTCAAACAGGTTGGTGGTGGAGGACTTGAGGAAGAAACAAGAGAGGCTGGAACTCTAGGCTAGATAGGCCTCTTCTTAACTTTCTGACCCAGGTGTTCTCTTTTACTAATACCTGGTATGCTTTAATAAATGCTTAATGCCCCAAACTGGTGCTAAAGCTTCTAATTTATAAGTAAACCCTAGCTAATTTTCCCTACACTTGGGACAGGAATAAGATGATCACACATTAAATTTTAAATGTCATAAAAGATAACTCCTACTTCATAATATAGTTTAAAAGTCCAGAAGTGCTATTCTTCCTTTATCTCTCCCTCTTTTCATAATTTCCCTAGCAATTCAAGATCTTTTTTTCCAAATGAATTTTATTTTATTAAATTCTTTATCTTTTTGTGATAATTTGATTGGCATATCATTAAAATTTTAAATAACTTGGGTAGTGTTCTCATTTTTATTATATTGGCATGGTCTAGCCATGAGTAAGGAATATTTATTGAGCATTCATTTACTAGATCTCAAAGCATTTCAGTTCACCCACTTAGGTCTCTGCCCCAAATAACTTTTGGGGAGACACAATTGGCCCCAGATGGTGCTAGACTCTTTCAGGTTTAATGTAGTGCCACCTCTGCAAAAATAACTAACTAAATAAATAAATAAATGGGGCGGCTAGGTGGCGCAGTGGATAAAAGCACCGGCCCTGGATTCAGGAGTACCTGAGTTCAAATCTGGCCTCAGACACTTGACACTTACTAGCTGTGTGACCCTGGGCAAGTCACTTAACCCCTATTGCCCTGAAAAAAAAAATAATGTAGTGCCACCTCTGTCTCCCCATGGTGTCCTATCCCAATGTGTTGTCTCACTCCCTCAGTTCTTTAGTTCTCAGGCTCCACAGTGGCAATTCAGAAGCTGCCATACTGCCACTATAGGGTTGATTTCTCTCGTTTGGGTCTCTGAAGCTCAGGGAGAAGATAAGAGAGGAGTGAGGTTAAGCTCTTTTTCAAATCCAGACACATGTCCTGCCCTTTTCTCATTTTTTCTTCACTCTTTTGTAGAGAGTGTATCCTTTGCAGCACGGAATGTTTCTGCCTCAGGGCTATCTATCTGTCACAGCCTGACACAGTCTGCAACCTGGGTATCCACAGAACTGGAAAGAAGAAAGGGCACAGGGGAGGACTGGAATGTAGGACATGTTGGGATCTTGGATTGTGTTGCAAGTACATGTGATGATGAGTCCTTGGGGTCAGCTAGTGCAACCTCACTGTCATTGCTTACTGGGCAGTTAGAAGGGTGCTGCACTCAGTGCAGGGTTCTTAGCAGTTTATAAGGGTTTTTTTAAACCTTTCTTTTGGATTCTGGGTGTGCTAGATGATGAAGACAGCTGAAATTGCTTTATCTTTGGTGCATACTTTCCATTTGGGAGAGGTTTAAAAGATTGTGGAGATCAGGCCTACTTTGCCACCTTGTTGGTTACATGATGCGGAGGTCTTGAATCTCACTTTGAATCGAATTAGAGTGAAGTGAGGAGAACCAGAATAATTTATACTATGATAACATCATAAAAGGAAAAGAAGACTATGTCAATAGGATAAAATTTAATTTAAGAAGATGAAACATTAAAATTCAGCACTAAGGTAAAAAAAATCCTAACATGTACAAGATGAAGGAAATATGATTAGCTAACAATGTGAAAAAGATTTGAGATTTTAGTGAACCACTCAATTCAATATTACCTCAAGAAGCTAATGGAATCTAAGAATTCATTAAAAGATGTCATGCATGTTGGAGATTGCAGAGATAAAGACAGATAAAAGAAAGGAAGTCTTTTTCCTAGTTTGTAGAAATTTGTGGCATTTTGAAATAATTAGAAACTAGAATTTATAACTGAAATGCCATATTTTTCCTGTAAATTTCCTCATTATAGTTAAATGTTTTTGTAAGTATTAAAAACATTAATGGATTTTTGTAAGTTTGCAGCTAGAATTAAGAATAAGAGCAAACTGGGGCAGCTAGGTGGCACAGTGGATGGAGCACTGGCCCTGGATTCAGGAGGACCTGAGTTCAAATCTGACCTCAGACACTTGACACTTACTCTAGCTGTGTGACCCTGGGCAAGTCACTTAACCCCAATTGCCTCACCAAAAAAAAAAAAAAAAAAAAAGAGTAAGAGCAAACAAGCAAACCATTCAAGCAGTTTTCTCCAAGGGATAGTTGTATTGTTCTAGTAGGAAGTGACTCCACCTTCCAGTGAATAAATGCAACTGAAGCTAGTTTGAAATAATTCAACACAATTTATTTATTTAGATAAATTAGAAGCTAAATCACCTTAACTGAAATAGACTTTGTAACTCAAAAAGTAAATGTTTGACAATTAATTAGTTTTATATAAGGAAATCTTAACAGGAGAGATTCAGTTCAGTGTTAGACTGAAATAACTCAGAACTTAATACAAAATACATTTGATAATGGCACAAAGGCCAGAGGCTTGAAAATTAAATTACTTGGAAACCTGAGTTAAAATTCAGTGTCATAAAATTGCTAGCAGTGTAGCATGAAGGCAACTACTTCACCCCTGTTTGCTTTAGTTTTCTCATCTATAAAATGGGATAATATCACCTACTTTCCAGGGTGGCTATGAGCATCAAATGATGTAGTAATTGTAAAATGTTTACCACAGTGCCTGGTACATGGGAAGTGCTATAGAAATGTTATTATTATTTTTATTGAGTGTAATTACTCTAAACTGGCTTTTGAATGCAACTGATGTGTACCAAATTGATAGATGAATTGATTTCTATATAAGAGGATTCAGAAATGCATTCAAATGACTTGATATTTGACTGGGAAAATTTTTATGTTACAGTTTTGAAATCTATAGTATTATTTATGTTATTGTTAGGCTTCTAATTTTTCTCATATTGTGATTTTGGGGACATTACTGTATAAGACCTGCTGTCACCTCAAGAAAAATTATACCCAGAGGGTGACACAATTGTATAACCGGAAAATTACATTATCTTTTAATCTAGATTCTGTTAGATTATGAATAGAGCAGGTAAAGAATGTTGTCACAAAGTTAAAAACTCAGGTATTTAATTTGGTATATTTGCTTTAAAATGGATAATAATAGTTTCATGTTTGGAAAAAGAGCCTATCTGTGAGCTTCTTTGGGACTTTCTATTTGGGCATAAAAGGATCATAAGATCTTTTCAACCCTGTGAGAGAAGCTGTAAAAATAATGAAATGGTTTGATGAGGAACTAAGATCATTCCCAGTCAAAGTTGTATGACATAAAAGTCTGTTTACAGTAAAGAACAAGTTCTATTTGATAGTGTTTTTCATTGCATAAGAAAATTATGAAATTCTATTAGTTAATAAATAGTATAGATTGAAGTCTTATCTTTGAGCCAACTTAGCAATAATAGGCCTTAGATTTAGAGCTTTTATTTGGTCTTAGGAGTTAATAGGCAATATGAATATCTGTTAGTATGGAAATTTGTAGTAGCTAGCATTTTAAATAGTATTTTATTTTTCCCAATTACATGTAAAGGTAATTTTCAAAATTCATTTTTATAAGATTTTGAATTCCAAATTTTTCTCCTTCCTTTCCTTCCCTTCCCCCTCCTGAAGTAAGCAAATAAGCAAGCAAGCAATCTGATATAGGTTATACATTACAATCATGTTAAACATATTTCCACATTAGTCATGTTATGAGAGAAGAATCAGAACAAAAAGGAAAAAACACAAGAAAGAAGAAACAACCACAAAAACAATAACAAAAGTGAAAATAGTATGCTTCAATCTGCATTCAGACTCCACAGTCATGGTTTTTTTTTGTTGTTGGTGGTGGTGGTGGTTGTTTGTTTGTTTGTTCGTTTTTTATGTGGAGAGCATTTTCCATCATGAGTTTTTGGCATTGTCTTGGATCACTGTATTGCTGAGAAGAGCTAAGTCTGTCACAGGTGATTATCACATAATGTTGTTGATACTGAATACAATGTTCTCTTGGTTCTGTTTATTTCACTCAGCATCAATTCATGTAAGTCTTTCCAGATTTTTCTGAAATCCACCTGCTCATCATTTCTTATAGCACAATAGTATTACATTACATTCATATATCTCAATTTGTTTAGCCATTTCCCAATTGATGGGCATTCCCTCGTAGCCAGCATTTTCAGAGTTATTTTGAGTCAACTATCATGTGTTCACAGTATTGTGCAATTCCAGAATGTGGTTACTCTTAATTTATAAATGATTGGGGGCAGCTAGGTGGTGCAGTAGATAGAACACCAGCTCTGGATTCAGGAGGACCTGAGGTCAAATCCGGCCTCAGACACTTAGCACTTACTAGCTGTGTGACTCTGGGCAAATTACTTAACCCCAATTGCCTCACAAAAAAAATTATAAATGATTGATTTCTGTTCCAGGATGGTTTTAAACTAATAAGATACTATATATGTTTATGGTTATTATAACCTTATATATGCAATGGTCACTGTAATGTGAGAACAATAGTAGTCTGGCCCTCAGTAGAGATTAGTTCAATTTTGTAATTTGGGGCAAAATCTCTTGCGACTATAATTTGATATTGTTCTGAGTTTTTATTTCAGCTTTATTGGTTTTTTTTTGTTTATTTATTTTATTGTCATTAAGCCAATTCAAGAGAAAAGCTAAGTGTTGCCTGAGATCTGTTGGTGCCTGTGAAAGTTGTGGGGACAACCTTGCATAGGTGACAGTAAGATCCTCTTGACTCAGTTTCCTCATTGTGTTCCTTTCTGAACAGGAAATTTTTGTACTTGGTTAATTCTGAGACTCATTATGATATCCTGTGAATAATATGGAACTTTGTTGTATGATTGAAGTCTATGACTTTTACTTGGAATGAAACAGAGCTAAAAGAGTTTCTTTTTTTCCCTGTTATTATACTTATGTCAAGTCTATTTGTGCTCTTGCCAAGATGGTCTTGACATTGTTAAAACCATATGCATCCTTGTTCTTTTCATAGCAAATTTCTATGCTCGGGGGAGGTGATAAGTGGAAGATTTTTTTCCCATTGCAATGCTAAATCTAGTAATTAACAGATTAATATTGAAACATCTGAGTTATTATAGTAAGATGCAGGTATGAAAAATCTTAATGTTTTTAATATGAATTTGTGGTCAACTCCACATCCTGTGCAACTAGGTTAATGAGTTCTCAGATTCACCATCCTCTTGCTAATAGTTATATATTCATACATAAGAATAGGTCTTTAAAATATCTTATTCTTTAAGGATGATGTGAGGATAATATATATGTATACACACTTATCCTCAAAAGAGGGGCATAGAATAAAGATATAAAAGTTTGGAATTTTTAATTGTAAAAAGAGGAAATTGCATAAAAATTGTTAAGAAATTTTGAAATCATGATCTTTTTCTGTTTTGAAGTCTCTTCCTGATGATATTAAGAGACTCATTTTCCAAGCCAAGCTCTCTTGGTTTCTTTTTAAGATTCTTCCTTCAGTCTGTTGATGGCATTGTCCATATCTGGTACAGAGTTCATGTAAATATAGTAAGAGCACGTAGTATGTAAAAACTGAAGTTCTTTGAACTTTCAGGTGAACTGTGGGAATTTGACATTCTATAGCTCTGTTGTTAATAGAATTAGCTCCATAAGATTTGAACTAGTTTTCACTACTAGAACTGGTTACCGGAAAGCCATATTTAAGAGGTTGTTATAAATTGTATTGAGTCTTGTAACTGGCAACTATAGGAGTATTAAATAGGGAATCTCTGTAAGTGACATGGACCTCATAGGAGCCCTGTATTTGAGAGTTTCTAAGGTAAGATGTTTCTAGTGACCAGATGAATACATGGGATAGATGGGATTAAAAATGTAGCTTCTGATTACATGGACATTGAGATGGGTTACCAATAACAAGGATAATTGATATTATTTAGTACTGATGATCATTATTGTATTTCTTTGACTTTAATGCTTCATTTTACGGCAATGAGGGTTAAGTGACTTGCCCAGGGGCACACAGCTAGTAAGTGTCAAGTGTCTGAGGCCAGATTTGAACTCAGGTCCTCTTGAATCCAGGGCTGGTGCTTTATCCACTGCACCACCTAGCTGCCTCACCTATTAGTATTTTCAATGCAAATATTCGAAAATAGGATACACCATGGTTTCTTGTTGTACAAACTGTTTTAAAAACAGCTTAGCCCTTCACATCATGTTATACAGAAAACCCTAACCCTGAAACTGGGTAAAAAGATTATTGCACTAGACCAACCTTGAGCCCTAGTAACAGGGACTTTAACCAATCAACTTTTGGCCCATCCCCACTCCTCTCCAGCTGTGTGTGTGTATTCAGTAAATACAAAATTGCCATATGACATGCATGGAATAAGGGAGAGGGAAGAAAGAAGGTAGAAGATAATGTAAACTGTACCTTAATCAAGTCAGTGGTAATTCCTATAGCCTCTTAGGAAGAAGGAGCTCTATAGGAGAAGGGTCAGATGGAAAGGGGATGTATTGAAAGAGGGAAGAAGGAAAGGGGTAAATAGCAATTCAGTAGTGGAAGGGATTTCCACTGATGAACCTACCCATGGATATTATAATCTACAATGGGAAATTGGGAATTTACAATGGACATAATCTGTAGAACAAGAAAAAAGATAAACAAGGAAATGATATAATAATCAACAAATCAATGTCAATATTAAACTTATTGAGTTCTAAAGGCCTTAGCATTTAAAATCATAAAGAAAAAATTAAATGAATCACAAGGCAATTATAGCAATACAACAGTAATAGGACACTTTAATGTCTTCTCAGATTTTGAAAAAGCTAAAAGATTAACAAAAATAAAATATAATTGAACAAAATTCCAGAGAAACTAGAGCCAAAAGAATCACACTATCTTCTAAATATAGCTGCTAAAAATATTAATTATTCTTAATACCATGTGTGACTGTTACAAAGGACACAGAGATGTTGCGAATAAATATAAAAAGGTAGATCATTGCACAGACCATTGCACAATAAAAATAACAAAAAGGGAACAAAAATTAAATTAAAGCCAGATCCAAATGGAGACAATTAAATGACTGTGCTAAAAGCAAATCACATAACAATTATCTGAAAGAAAATTATAAAAATATGTAACAATCAAATAATAATCCAAAAATAACCACAGAGGAGATATTAAACATTATTAGAGAAAAAGATAAAGTGGAAACCAAAAAGACTGTAGCAATGATAACTAAAACTAAAAGCTGGTTCTTTGAAAAGACTAACAAAATTGATAAAACTTTAGCCAAGCTGATTAAAAATAAGAGAAAAGAAAATCACATCAACAAAATATAAATTGGACAAGGTGAAATAACATCAAAACCAGAATAAAAAAAATTATCCGAACCACTATGCAGTTATATGCTAACAAAATTGATTGCACACAAGAAATAGAGAAATGTCTACAAAAATATACCCAAACAAGGATAATTGATATTATTTAGTACTGATGATCATTATTGTATTTCTTTGACTTTAATGCTTTATTTTTATACAACTACCAAAAATAAACCAAAAATAGTCTCTTGATTCAGATAGATTTATAGGAGAATTTTATCACATTTTAGAAGAACAATTAATGTTAACACTGCACAAAATATCTCAAAAATTGAGAAAGAAAATACTATCAGACTCTAAAAGATTAGATATAGTCCTAATACCTGAACTAGGAAAGAACAGAACATGGAAGGAAAATTATAAATCAATAATATTAATAAATATCAACTAAAAATTTAAAGATAAAATCCTGTTAAACATAATACAGCAATTTAAGAAATCATTCATTATTATCAAATTGTTTATCACCAAGTAGCTACTGGGGGTGCAATGATCATTCAATTTTATGAAATCAATCATCATAATTAACTCAACTAAAAACAAAAAACCAAAACCAAAACCCGATAGTTGCAGAAAAAGTCTATGACAAAATAAAACATTCACTTATACTAAAAAACCAAACAAACAAAAATAAAAAAAAAGACCCCCAAAGGTATAGGAATAATAAAGAATATCATTTTTAAAAAATCTATATACTCTCTCTGCTATTTGCTTACAAAATCCTAGGGAATCATCAGTGCCACTAATTCAGACAATTAATAGCTTTTAAAAAGCTATTAAATCCACAAAATTTGTAGCATTTCCATATAAAAACAACAACAAAATCCAAGAGGTAAGAATAAAAAAGAGATATACTATTCAAAATAACTAATATGCATAAAATACTGGGGTATGTATCTATCAAAGCACACAATACTTATATAGATTCAATCATAAAGAATTTGTTTAAAAAGTACAACTTAAGAAGCTAGAGGAATATTTAGTACTCATGTCTGGGCTGTGCCAATATAATAAAAATGCAAATAAATTTACTTTATATTTTTAGTGACATACAACTCAAAGTATTGAAGGGATGCTTTATAGAATTCTATAAAACAATAATAAAATACACTTGAAAAAACAAAAGATTTAAAATATCAATAGGAATAATGGGGAAAAGAATATGGACAAAGGGGGAATAGTACTTCAGACCTAAAATTATATTATAAAGCAGCACTCATACAAAAACATTTATATAAGTCAGATACTACTACCATGGGAAACACTGAGGATATAAAAAAAAGACAGACTGCTCTTAAAGTGATCACAATCTAAGATAGGTGACAACATTCAAACAACTATGTACAAAAAGGCTATCTATATGCAGGATAAATTAGAGATAATCAACAGAGAGAAGGCACTAGAATTAAGGGGGTGGGAAGAGAGCATTCCAGGCATGGGGGACAGTAGGTGAAAGTTCCCAGAGTTGACATATGGAGGGACTTGTAGGAAGAACAATAAGCAAGTGTCACTAAAGCGTACATGGGGGAACAAAGAGTATAAGTTGTAAGAAGACTAGAAAGTGGGGTGGGTGGCTGTGAATACCAAACAGGATCCTATATTTTGTCCTAATGGTGATAGGAAGCCACTAGAATTTATTGACAGGAAGAGTTATATGGACAGACCTAAGCTATAGGAAGATTGTTTTGGAAACTGAGTGGAGTATGGACGGGAATGGGGAGAGATTTGTGGCAGAGAAATCAACCAGAAGACTATTGCAATAGTCCAGGTGTGAAGTAACCAGGCCTGCATCAGAGTGGTGGCATTGTCAGATGCCTCTTTTTAGGGGGCATATTCCAGAGATACTACAAAGGTAAAACTGACAGACCTTGGCAGGCCTAGACAAACAGCAGTGACAGTGGATGGGGTGCATGGTGAGAGTGATCCCATCTGAGGCTTGGATGGGCCAGGATCCATGATAAGATAAGGAAGCAAGTGATTCAAGAGAAGAAGACAGATTGGATATGAGGGGTGAGAGAATACAGATAAGTAGAACCAAGAGAGAGTAGCATCACAAAAACCTAAAGAGAAGAGAGTATCAAGAAGAGGGTCATCAATAGTGCTAAAGTCCACAGAGAAATCAAAAAGAATGAGAATGGGAAAAACCCATTGGATTTGGAAATTAAGAGATCCTTAGTAACTTTGGAGAGAGAGATTTCAGTTTAAGGTGAGATCAGAAACCAGACTGTAGACAGTTAAGAAGAGATCGAGAGGAAAGAAGTGGAGGAACATATTACAGATGGCCTTCTCAAGAAGTTTAGCCACAAAAAGCAGACAAGATGTGGAAAAATTGTTAGTGGGAATAGATGTATCAAGTGAAGGATTTTTGAAAATGGGAGAGATGTGGGCATGTAGGGAAGCAGCTAGCAGATAGGGAGAAACAAGATAAATGAGAAAGTGAGGATAAAAGAGGGGAAAATCTACTGGAGAAGATGGATGCACTTGGATCACTTGCGTGTGTAGAGGGATTTGCCTTGGTAAGGAGGAGGGTCACCTCATTATGTGAGATAGAGGTGAAGGAGAAAATTATGGCAGAAGGCATCTGGGAGATGCACATTGAGAAGGGGAGAAGAGGAAAGTCTTGGCAAATGGCCTCAATTTTATAGTGAAATAAGAGGTGTTTCTCAACTTAGAGGGTGGGGGGAGTAGAAGCCAAGTGAGGCCTTAGGAGAGATGGAAAGATTCAGAAAAGCTGCTATGGTGTGTGGTAGAGTGAGCCAATCAGGGAGGTGTAAAAGGATTGCCTTGCTGTGAAGTAAAGACCCAGCAATTTTTAGTTGATATAGTCAAGCATGGCTTTATGTTTTGTTCAGTATGAAGGGAGTAGATGGGATTGTGGGAAAAGGATCCAGGGATGAGGTTTGGTGGGACAAGATTGGTGATAGGATATGGAGGCAAGTAATTCAAGAGAAAAAGACAGTATGAAGTAATTGACTGAGGGATCAGGATGGAGAAGGAAGGCGAGTGTACCCAATGTAGGATTGATTACCTGGGAAAGAACTGAGAGATTGGTGGTCTCAAGAGGATATCAAAATAGGGTTTGGGGTCACAAAGCAGAGGGAGAAGTGGAATGACAATAGATTGAGATCAGATGAAGGAATTTCAGAGTTCATAAACATGAAGGTAGAACATTATAGACATATATAGAAAAAACAGTTTGGTATTGGTTTAAAAAATAGAGAAATAGATGAGTGATACAGACTAGTCAAAAGGGAATCATAATGGAGCTCCACAGCTAAGTGTTGAGTAAATGGGAAAACTTAAATTATTTAGGAAAAAAACTCCTTATTTGAGAAAAGCTGAAAAACAGTTCAGCATAAATTATGCTTAGACAAACAACTTAAACTATATTCATCAACAAATCAAATGGATCATACAACAAAGAAAAATTAAATGAGAATAAGCTCATATAGTCTAAACCAAGTTCTCAAAAGTAGTCTAAACAGTTCTCAAAAGAATTACAAAATATGAACAACCACTTGAATTAATGCTCAAAATCACTGATAATAATCCAATCCAATCAAATCCTCAGATTTACATCACACCTTTTAAGGTGGCAAATATAACAAAAGATGGCAATAGTGTTGAAGGTGTTAATGAGAAGACAGTCACACTAATACATTGTTGGTGGAGCTATGGATGAGTGCAACAATTTGGGGAAGCAATTTAGAATTATACAAATAAAGTGACTAAAATGTCTGTACTTTATGACTTGATGGTGCCACAACTAGGCATATATGCTAAGGCTCTAGTTGAAAAGAAAAAAGTCTCCCTGTAAACCAAAACAGCACTTTTGTAGTAGCAAAGAACTGGAAACAAAATAGATTACCTTTGACTGAGGAATGGCTAACTAAATTGTGGCACATATTGTGTTGCTGTTTTTCAGTCGTTTCAGCTGTGTCTGACTTTTTGTGACATGATTTGGAGTTTTCTTGGCAAAGATACAACAGTGGTTTGCCATTTCCTTCTCCAGCTCATTTTATAGATGAGAAGCTAAGGCAAACAGGGTTAAGCTACTTGCCCAGGGTCACAGTTGGTAAGTGTCTGAGGCCGGATTTGAACTCAGGAAGATGAGTCTTCCTGACTCTAGGCCTGATATTCTATCCACTGAGTCACCTATCTGCCTGCACATGAATGGTACCACATTAATAAATAATAATATTCAATGGAATATTACTGTGTTGTAAGAAGTGATGACTATAATGAATACAGAAAGGTATGGAAAGATTTACATGATCTAATGCATAATGAAATAAGTGGAATCAAGGAAATAATATACCCAATGACTACAACAATGCTAATGGAAAGAATAACCATAACCCTCTCCCCAAATGACTGTTGTAAAATTTCAAAGAATAAGCATAGTTCCAAAGAAGAGATGTGAGATTGAACTTTAATCTTACTCTTCTAGAAGTCAACAGATATAGTACAATGCACATATTTTCAGATTTTTTTCAATGTGCTGGCCAGTTTTGTTGATTTTTCTCCTTTTTCTTTAAAAATTTTATTTGTTCAATCAGGTGGTCCTCTGGACGGGGAGATAGGAAGAAATTCTGCAATGGTAAAAATATTTCAACAGAAATGATTTTTTATGACCTGGCAAGAAACAAATTTCATACCTTGGGGAAAGTGAGTCAATGATAGCTTTCTCTAGGAGTTCGGTTGTTGAGAAGAGATGTAGAATAATAGGATGGTTGATGCAGTTTCAATTTGTCAGTCTTCTTACCTCATCCAATAAAGGTTACGTACACAAGATGAAGTTACTCAAAAACCGGTCAGTGTACTAGGCTTGCAAGGAATATTCTGGGGATTCTCAGTATTCACTGAGAAAAAGAAGGTGGAAGAAAATATCGCCAAAGAATATCATGTGGCTTGGAGGGTATGGCATACACTGTGGGAGATGTCAAATAGCTTGCTGCTGAATACATGTGCAGTTGTTTTTGTTGTTGTCGTTTTTTGTTTTTAATATCACTGGTTGTCTTCTTATCAGTCCTGAAACAATAGTTTGAGCTATCTAGTAGTAATTGAAGAAATTTTGAACTTTTGCAAAAGCTCAGAGTCTAGTACCTCAAGTCTCAAATAGGAACAATTTTCTTTCTCTTTCCTCTATAAACTTGATCCTTACCAACCTGACCAATTCACAATAAGGTATAAATGATAAATAATGTTTTTATTGTATTACTCCTCCCATGGGATATTTGCATTTAAATAAGGAACCATTCCCAACTCAAAGTAATAACTTTATAATCATAGAATTGGGGGCATCAATAAATGAACAGATATGTGTATGTCTGTACACATACATTGATAGATACATATATTGATATTCATAAATTGTATATGCATATAGGAAGTATATGGGGCATAAATATATGGACATATATGTATGTATATATATATCTTATCTGTTTATATCCTATGTATATACACGCACATCCTATATACATACAATATCTGTTCATTTATTTATGCCCCATATGCATATATATGCACATATAGGAGATATATATATATATATATATATATATATATACACATACATATACCTTTTAATCTATCAATGCCCCCTATTCTAGCATTATAAAGTTTATATATATATATATTTTATTACTTTATTTTATATATATGGGGGGGAGGGACATGGTTAAATACCAGAAGTATTTCACCATAGGTATATAGGTGGCCACCTACTTTGACTTACAAATAAAGCTGACTATGAAAAATGAGCTATGACTACCTTCCCAGTTAGATAACTTATTGTTTATACCAAGGGGCCGGTCCTCCTACTGGTGCCCAAATGTATTTATGTGGGAGAGGCAGATGACTTGTACTTCAATAGCATTCTGATGATATCATGTAATCAAGATTATTTCTCATCACACCCTCTGCTATTCTGTGGGAGGAATAATCACTGCCTCTCCTTGGCTCCATCTTCTAGGTTACCCTGATACCATTATAACAATCATCCTATAACCATCAGTTAAAATGTTTTGCTTTAAGAGATGGTGTTAGCCACACTTTCCTAATCTGGGTATTCCCTAATCACTTATTGACCCAGAGTAAGAAAACACACAGAGAGGACACTAAATAAGCAGTACACATGTAAGGAATGCATTTATCTGAGGTACTTTACACCTCTAACACTGAAGATTACTGCTGGGTTTTTTTTCCAGGGAGGGGGGGCTCATGCTGCTATTCCAAGGTATAGTATCTCTGTTACCTGGATCCCCACAGCTCAATTTCCAATTAACTACACAGACTAACTCCTTTTCAACTCATGGAACACCTATCTCATTTCTTTTTTAAAAGAACACTGGAGGGGCAGGTAGGTGGCACAGTGGATAGAGCACTGGCCCTGGATTCAGGAGGACCTGAGTTCAAAATCCCACCTCAGACACTTGACACTTACCATCTGTGTGACCCTGGGCAAGTCACTTAACCCCAATTGCCACACACACACACACACACACACACAAAAGAACACTGGGGCATAGGTGATCTTTCAGACAGGCAATGTCTAACTGCCCTAGCTTGATTAAATTCATCAACTTAAATGAGGAATTTCTTCATACCTCCTAAAAAGAATAAAGAGAATAAATAATATTACTTTGCCTAAACCCATAAAAAACTCATGTGTGAATATGCCTTTCCAAGTTTCACATCCTTTATAATTTGCAAATAGTTCACTCAGTGTATAAACCACTCAAGGTATCATGACCTTACAAGCTATGAAGTAGCACTCAAGTTTGAAAGGGTAGAAACCTCAACAATTCATTATCTTGCCATCTGTCCCTTACATCTAGTAATTTTATCAAATTGGTTGATAGAACTGAATTGATCATGGGTTGCCTGATCAATGCCCTGTTAGATACCATCAGTGAAAAATGTGTAGTTTCTATAAATCATTAGGTATGTGTTGGGATGTCTATGGGTATGCAAAATTGCATTCCATATAATTGACATTGTTTGTAAGACTAGCATAGTGAATATAGTTAAATTCAATTCTAGTACCTAATAAATGACATTCAGAATCTACAAGACAAACTTGCATATTTACAATGCCATGCATACTTACTATATGCATAATAGAATTGTATACAGAAACTAAGTTTATAGGTCATATGCAAAAACAGAGCACAAGTACATAGACTATAATAACACTACATCCTAGAATACATATCAGAGAAACATCACTAGTAAATATAAAACATCATATACCAAGATGCATATCAACACTCCATTCACATTAATTAAGCAGGGTTCATGTGAGTTGGTAAAATGCATTGGTTTGTAAGTTAATTTCATCTAAATATATGAACAATAACTTCTATTTTTCTTTAATCGTGAGTAAGTCTGTCTATTGACCAAATAGTCCAGGGACTCCTCCCATGACCTCCTGACCTTGTGGATGACTCACTATCAATATTTATATATCTTTGAACCTCTAGTCCAAATATGAATTTTATGGATGGCTGTCTGGTTATCATAATATCTATGGGTATCTAATGTTCCTTAGTAGCCTCTACAAAATTAGAAGGAAAGCAGAAAAGTAGGAAAAATTTCTTATAGCAAATACCTTTGATAAAGGCCTAATTTCTCAAATATATAGAGAACTGAGTCAAATTTATAAGAATACAAGTGATAAATGGTCAAAAGATATGAACAGGTAGTTTTAAGACAAAGAAATCAAAACTTATAGTCATATGAAAAAATGCCCTAAATCACTATTGATTAAAGAAATGCAAATTAAAACAACTCTGAGGTACCATCTCATACCTATTAAATTGACTAATATGACAGAAAGGGAAAATGATAAATGTTGGAGAAGATTCCAATCCTTCCTTTAACATTCCAATAGGTTTTGTTTGTGACATTTCCCTTAATTATCCTGCCCTTCCCCTTTGACTTTTTGCTATCCCTCTTTTGTTTCTGTTTCCTTCTCTTTTCTTGTTTATTTCATTTCTTTGCCAAAATATTTGTGGGAAGGGGGCATAATTGTACTCGATAAATTGTGTTTAATAGTGTTCAAATAAGAAGGAAAGCAGGAAACTAGAAAAAATATTAGTGGAAAAACTGGCACACTAATGCACTGTTGGTGGAGTTGTGAACCTATCCAACCATTCTGAACCAGCAATTTGGAACTATTCCCAAAGGGCTATAAAACCATGCATACCCTTTGATTTGTCTGTATCCCAAAGATTTTTTTTGTGAGGCAGTTGGGGTTAAGTGACTTGCCCAGAGTCACACAACTAGTAAGTGTCAAGTGTCTAAGGCTGGATTTGAGCTCAGGTCCTTCTGACTCCGGGGCAGATGCTCTGTCCACTATGCCACCTAGCTGCCCCTCAAAGATTTTTTTTTAAAGGGGAAAGTACCTATTTGTACAAAAATAGATACAACAATTCTTTTTGTGGTGGATAAAAATGTAAAATTATGGGGATGCCCATCAATTGGGGAATGGCTGAACAAGTTGTATCATATGATTGTAATGGAATATTAGTGTATTATAAGAAATGATAAGTTGCATGATTTCAGAAATACCTGGAAAGACTTATATGAACTGATGAAGAATGAAGTGAGCAAAACCAGAAAAACATTGTACCCAGTAACAGTAATATTATACAATGAAGAACTATGAATAAATTAGCTATTCTCAGCAATACAATCATCCAAGAAAATCCCAAAGGACTCATGATGAAAAATGCTATCCACCTCCACAGAAAGAATTGAAGGAGTTTGAATATGGATCAAAGCATTCTTCCTTCCTTCTTTCCTTCCTTCCTTCCTTCCTTTGCTTTCTTCCTTTTTCCTTCTTTTTTCTTTCTCTCCCTCCCCTTTCCTTCCTCCCTTTCTTCCCTTTCTAGGTTATACATATTCAATCATGTAAAAGATTTCCATATTAGTTGTTTTGTGGAAGATATTTTACATGTATAACCTATAACAGATTGCTCACGATCTCAGGGGGGAGGGAATGGAGGAATAGAGTTGAGAACTCAAAACTTAAAAAAAAAAACCAATGAATGTTAAAAATTGTTTTTACATGTAATTGGGGAAAATATTTTTTTAAAAGCCATATGTAAGGAATAGGTTTGTGGCAAGTCCTACACATAGAGTGGGGTCTACATATAGTGGTGAGGGACTATCATTATGTGACTTGAAGGGAGGCAGAATAGACATCTCTAGTCTCTTCTCCCCATACCCTTCTTCAAGGAAGACTTTTATTCCTGCCAGGAGGGTAAATAGAAGTTGGGAACAGAGGTCATCACACTGCTCTCCTCAGAGAGAAGGGGTACTTGGCTAGAAGTACATCTGTCTGCTCCCTTAATATTGTTTATCTATGCGGTTCCATTTAACTTTTGACTGCTTTGCCATTTCTGGGTAGAGGGAGAGCCCAAGTTCTGTATCCAAGGTTTGGATATAGACCCCTTTCCCACTGTAAACATTATATTAACTGGGGGCCTAAACTGTAAACTCCTGACTGGCTATCTGACTGCTTTTAATTTAATATGGGCCATTTATAAATTCCCACAACCGCTTCTCCCAAATTGATAAGCAAAAGCTTTTTTTTTTTCAATTAAAGCATAAGAGTTTATTTATATGGATAAACTTATAGTTAAATACAAAGAAAAGAAATACAACCTGACCGTGTTTTAAACTTTCTCTGCCATTTGCCCATCTCTCACCTGAGGGTATGCTGGCCACTGCTGCTGCTGCAGCCTACAGCCATGCCTCACTTGGACATATTTGCCTCTTCCTCTCTATTTCCCTGCTTGCACTTTCTCCTTCTGTTGTGTCTTTCACTACCTTCCCTCTTTCACTGTAGCCACCCCCCTTCACTACCTCTGCTCCTGAATATAAACCCTTCTTTCTCACCGGACCCTCGGGCCATGCCGCACCCACACCAAGCTAATTCGCTTGCTGCTCCCAGGGCAGGTGTCCAAGGCCAGCAGTGGCACTAAGCCTTTGTGCCATGTGCGCCTGGAACTGGGGCTGGGCGGAAGAAGCTGGCACTTGAGTGAGGCTTACGTAGCTATCCCCACCCGATCAGGGCTTGGGCTCCTGAGGCCTCCGTGTGGGGTGGTTTCGGGTAGAGTAGTTAGGCTGGGGGAGGGGCGGCCTATTTAGGGCCCCCAAGGCTAATTTCAGATGCTCACACCTGTAAAAAATAAATTGTTATTTGAGGTTTTTATGTCGCACTGGCTTGGGGCTCTGCCATGGCACTGGCACCTCACATCATCACCACTTGCAGAGGACACCTACATGGCCCTGGCAAAATTATGATTGGAAGCCTAGTGAGGGCACTCATGTGACTGTCAGAGCAGCCATCCCATTGGCTGGGGTTGTGTGGGGTGTTTCTAGGTTTGGGGGAGGAGAATTGGGCATTCTAGGTGGAAGCTGGAAAGCGACAGGCGTTCTGCTGCATATTTTCAGCTGATTCCTGGGCGGTGGTATTTTTTCAGGTATTATAATTTCCCTTTCTCCATTTTATTTCCTTTCCCTTGATCCTACTGATCCTGTTTGTGGTTTTTTTTTTTAAAGTTCGTTCTTGTTAAAATAAATCTTGTTCTGTTTTGAGGGAGGCTGCTGGTCTCCTTCCTTGTCCTAATATTGCCGCTAGCTGCTTAGCTAGCACTCCCCAAATAAAATTAGTCCCCACACACCACCTTATACCAGTTCCACAATAAAGACACAGAATAAATAGTAAGCAAGTCCATTTATTCAAATCATAGTAATACAGAAATTAGAAAACATATACCAGATAATACAGAAATAAGGAGCTCTCCCATTTGGAGTGAGGCAACTCAGCTCAATCAAGATGGAGGGTCCTAGATTTTACCCAAAACTTCTTGAAGTCTCTAGAGTCACAATCTGGGAACAGGGACATAATGAAGACTACTTGCTCCTCTTATGTCTTTCCAGAGTCTTTTCCTTCAGCAATCTAAGTGAGGTTGGTCTCTGCCATCTTCTCTTTGGAAGCCAGCTTGATGATATGCTTGAAGGAATCTTCAGACTCTCTCTTGGAGAGTCTGGAAGGGAGACTCCTGCTTAGAGACCTTAAAGGGAGATTGGCTAAGGCTGGAGCTTTCACATCTCTCCAATTCTGCTGCATCCATCACATAGATCAAGGTATTCATTCCCCCAAAATAAGAAGAGGGTCCAATATCAATAGACTTCGGGACTAGGGTTACACATGATATAGTAAATAATAGAACTGATCAAAACTTCTGGAAATAGAAAATGGAATCCCAATGGGGAAAATTTATAGATTGCCTCTAGGGAAAAAAAACCAACCTTGAAGGCTGTTAATATTTTAAAAGCTGTTATAAACCAAGATATATAATAATAATATTTGACAATTAAATTCAGAAACAAGTTCTTCAAACAGGGTTAAATGAGTTATCCAGAGTCACACAGCTAGTAAGTGTCTGAGGCTAGATTTGAACTCACAAAGAGGAGTCTTCTTGACTCCAAGCCCAACACTCCATCTAATATGGTAATGTTTTACATAATCACACATGTATAACCTATATCTGAATGCTTGCTGCCTCAGGGAGGGGAGAGGGGAGGGAGGAAAGGGGGGATAAAGTTTGGAACTCAAAACTATAAATAAAACTCTTTTTTATAATAAAAACATTTTATTACTTTTTAGTTATATGTAGAGATAGTTTCAACATTTGTTTTTATAAGATTTCTAGTTCCAAATTTTTCTTCCTCCCTCCCTTCCCTCCCCCCTCCCCAAGACAGCAAGCAATCTGATATACAGTTTGGCAACCATGAAGGGATCGCTGAACCCCTCAACTTTCTGATCTTCACATTGGGTAAGAAATTTTATGTTTCTAAGTTTCTCCTATTTTCATTGATTTTATGTGCCTGTTCCGTTAAATTTTCAATTGGGTTTCTTCTACTTGTTAAGTACCTAAGTACCTGCTAAGTAACTCCTAAGTACCTGCTTTTCTCTAACTGTAGTCTGTTTAACCAGACAAATGGGGGATAAGATCATGTTAACTCTTCATTTTTGTGAATTTTCTATTTTGATTTATCTTTACTTGCTTTTGCTTTTAACTAATAACTTTATAAAGAATTGTTCTTATGAAAGGACCAACAGAGAAAATAAAGGGGTTGAAGAAAAACAAGAGAAACTTTATCATCATCATGTTTCAAGAATCTGCTTCGATTGCCATAAACAGGGACATATTTTCAGAAATGCAGAAGTAGACAGCAAGATATTAATATGAGATCTGGAGATTTTAGATATCGAAATAAAAAATGTTCTAAATTCACTCAGAGAAATAATGTCAGTTCAAATGTTACATAAGGGTTTCTTTTTTATGCCATTGTATCTACATTTTAAATCAATAGTATGAGTTTATTTTCATAGAGATTTTCATTCTTTTAAGATTGTATTTTAAGCCAGTTTGAATTTCATTGTTTTTTGTTCTTCCATGTTTATTTTGTTCTTCTAAACTATTTTGTTTTTCCAACTGATTATTTGATCTAATTATATAAAGTACTTCCTTGGTAAATTGATTACCATGACAAGTATAAATTGATTCTAGAAGTACTATTTTTACTAAGCTTTAAAAAAAAAGCTATTTGGGATTATTGCATATTGTAACATATTCTGAGTCAAAGCATCCACATTTTTTGTGATCATTATTATCCTCAATTTTAAATCCATATGAGACTTGGATTATGAGAGTTTACTATTTAAGACATTAACTGCCTTCATCCATGAAAGGAATACATACAAGAGCAGGCATTGAAGGGGAGACAAGTATGAAGTCCAGGTACTGTACTGACTTGGGAAAGGTCGAGAGAACAGCTATTGGCAAGAGCTGAGGTTGGGTTCTTTTGGCTCCATTTCCCCACAGTATTGTACAGATGGCTGGAAGTTTTCATCCTACCCATCTCATTCTACATCTGGCTTCTATGTCCCCTCCTATATGCCTGATTCCATGGATGTCTCAATCCCATGCATCTGATTAAGCCTGACTCAGTTTCCTCCAATATGTTCAGTGGCATGGACATATATCCCATCCACTTATTTTAAGCCTGGCATACTGCATGGGCTGTATATATTGTTCAAGTGTGGGAATGCTCATCTTCCGTCATTTCTCTGTTCTTTTATGGTAACCCCCATAATTATCTCAGGTGTCATAATAAATACAGTGTTAGATTTGGCCTTGATATCTGTTACCAATTATATTAAGTTATTTAATTTCTTATAATGGCATGAGGATAATTATGCAGATGATGCAAAAAGTGATGAAACAAAGAAAAAATTATTTTTAAAATTAAAATCACAATTGTCTTCTCAATTTATCCTCCATAGGGGGGAGTGTAGTAATATTAAATTTTAGAGAATGTTTCAATTTTTGTTTTTATTATATGTTTCATGTGTAACAACTAAGATTCTGAATTTCCTTAGACATTTTTTGAGAACTCTCATTGTTTGATTCGATTATTGACAAAGCTATTTTAAAGTTGTGTTAAGTTCAATTTTTTAGGAAATTTTCCTGGCTAATTACCAGCATCCACACATCAACCCCTGAAAAGAATTCTATTCCATTACTACACCCAGAGGACATCCCAAGAATCATATGAGAAAAGACTTCCAAAGACAATTATTTTTTACTGTTTTATCAAGGAAACACCCTGTGTTTCTTGAGGAAACAAAGGGGGGAATGTGATGAAATAATGGGATTTAGCAGATACTCAAAGGCCCACCTGGAGATTAATCTAAACTGATTGAATTAAGTGAGAGTGATTGACTTCTGATTGTCCTACTTCAAGTTAACTAGATTGTAATCACAGCTGGCTAGTCCTTAAGAAGGTATTATTCTAAGAAGCTAAAAACTTTGAACTTAACTCAAGACCACCTTCAAGTCCAGTGAACCAATGGATTTGAATGACACTAACCAATCAGCTTGAAGCAGTGTGTAAGGACCTCCTATGCTCTGGACCTATAAAAAAGCTTCCACAGTCAGTTTGGGGGAGTTCATGGTTGAAGCAGGCTCATGACAGAGGACTTGAGGAAGAACCAAACCAGGCTGGAACTCTAGGCTAGATAGGCCTTTTCTTAACTTTCTGAACTCCACGTGAATACCTAGTATGCTTTAATAGATGCTTAATGTCCAAAGACTGGTGCTAAAGCTTCTAATTTAAGGCAACCACACAATTTAGATTTTAAACATCACAGTTATATATGTACAATCACATTAACATATTTCTGCATTAGTCATGTTGCGAAAGAAAAATCAGAACAAAAGGGAAGAAAAACAAAAACAAAAAAAGTAGAAACAGTATAGTTCAATCTGCATCTAGATTGCACAGTTCTTTTTTGCTGGATGTGGAAAGCATTTTCCATCATGAATACCTTGGAATTATCTTAGATCATTGTATTTCTGAGAAGAGCTAAGTCCATCACAGTTGATCATCACACAATATTGTTGATACTGTGTACAATGTTCTCCTGGTTCTGCTCATTTCATTCAGCATTAGTTCATGTAAGTCCATGTAAGTCTTTCCATGTTTTTTCTGAAATTCACCTGCTCATCATTTCTTACAACACTATAGTACTCCATTACATTCATATACCACAACTTGTTCAGCCATTCTCCAATTGGTGGGCATCCCCTCAATTTCCAATTCTTTGCCACCACAAAAAGAGCAGCTATAAATATTTTTGTACATGTGGGTCCTTTTCCCTTTTTTATGATCTTTTTGGGATAAAAACCTAATAGTGGCATTGCTGGGTCAAAGGACATGCATAGTTTTATAGCCCTTTGGGCATAGTTCCAAATTGCTCTCCAGAATGATTGAATCATAAAACTTATTTTTTTAAAAAGGAAATTGGGGCAGCTAAGGGGGCACAGTGGATAGAGTACTGGCCCTGGAGTCAGGAGGACCTGAGTTCAAATCTGGCATCAGACACTTAATACTTACTAGTTGTGTTATCCTGAGCAAGTCACTTAACCCCAATTGCCTCACCAAAAAAAAAAAAAAAAAAAAAAGGAAATCAACTCCAAAATTCTCACTCCCTTAGATTATCTCACTCCCCAGATATAGGACTTCATCATGGTACAGATCTGGGTAATCTTACCCACTCCCTCCTTTCCACACATATTTTTCAACTTCTATGAGTTGTCTTTTCTGGTCATGAGTTCCTTGAGAGAAGGGACTGCCTTTGTATCCTGTGGAAATTTATTTTGATTTGGGGACCCTATCTTTAGGCTGAGATTAGAAAGCCTTAGGCCCTCAGGGTCTCTCCCCCTCCTCCTCAGCTTCAGCTGAGGGAAAAAACCCTGTGGGCTATACAAGACGCCAGGTCAGACAGCTGGGGGGAGAAAAGCCCCCAGCTCCCTCGGACCTGAGCGGAGCTATCTGAAGGATCCCGATTGGCCTGTGCTGAGGCATGAGGCTCGAGAGCACCCCCCCTCCACCAGCTGCAGCTCTGGCTGGCAGATTAGCTTGGTCTGTGGGGGCAAAGGAAGCCCCCAGATTTGAGTGGAGAGAAGAAAAGGTATATATAGACATGGGAGTGGGACTAGAAGAGGTCAGACTAGAGGGGAGCGTGGACAAGGATGGAGGAAAGTTCGGTTCGGAAAAGATTGGAGACTAGAGACAGGGCTACAAGGACGCAGGAGAAGACGAGAAGGACTAGGAGCAGGCAAAAGAGAGGCCGAAGGGCAAACTGACAGAGCAGACAGACAGAAGGTCAGTGACAGAGAAACACAGGGGTTCAGTGGTGGCAGTAAGGAGAGGAAAGTTAGAAGTTAGGATTCACAAAGTGAAAGGGACTCGGAGTTAGAATAAAGGACCTGAGTGCCCTGAGGTGGGGCGCGGCTAAGGCCCTTATTGTATTAAAAAGGTTACAGGCCTTAATACAAACCAGGGAAAGTGTAACGTTCCCTGAGGCTGGAGGCGGCTAAAGCCCTTATTGTATTCAAGAAGTTCGAAGTGCAGCAGGTGGGAAAGAGACACAGTGGAAAGAGACCGCAGGAAAGCAGTCAGGTTGTACATTTTATTTCCCTGTATTCTTAATTTTAAATAGTATCTCATAAATAAACTCTGCTTTGATTATTTAGTTAAGAGGCTTCTTAATCTTTAGTCTATCAGTTTGGGAGCAGTGTGGTGGAACTTTATAAACGGCCCACATTAAATTAATGAAGTCAGATAGCCAAATAGTCAAAAGTCCCCAGTTTAGTCCTCCAGTCAACTTCAGCCCCCAAATTAAGCTAGTCATCAAAAATATTTTACAATCCCAAGCACCTGGCACAGAGCCAGTAGCTCTTAAATACCTTAAGCACATGGTAGGTGCTTACTGAATTTCTATTTACTCTGAAAGGTTTACATGAACTAGTGCAGAATGAATTAAACAGAGTTATGCAAACAATATACATAATTATTACAACAATATAAATTGGAAAAAATGACCACACACCAAAAATTCAAAAGAGACTATAGCAAAATTACAAAGATCAAGCATAACTTGAATGAAGAGACATGAGTATATGTCTCCAACCTACCTCTTCAAGGAGGTGTTACACATTGCACATGTTTTTAGACTTTTTCAATGCATCAATCAATTGTACTAATTTTTTTCCTCTAGAAAAATATTATTTGTTATAAAGGATGGCTCTCTAGGAGGAGGAGGAGAAAGGACACTAGGGACAACAATAATGATGTAAAAAAAACCCCAGATGACATCAATAAAAAATATTTTTTAAAAAGCCAGAACAAAATCATCCATAGAATTTGTTATTTTAATCTTTCTTTTATACCCTTAAAGTTATTGAGATTCTGTGGAGACATTTGTTTCTTATCATCGCTGCATGTTTTCTTTCAAGTATATAAACATGTATACTGTTGTATGTTTCTCCTGATGCTTGCATTTTCATTTCAAAATGTCTATTCATTTCTGGCCTTTTCATCAGTTATGCTTGGATGTAATTTATTCCATTAAAAGGATATTTCCCCCTTCATTTTGTTAGATAGCTTACCTTTGGTTGTCAATTTTTGTCTGTTGCATTTTATGCTATCATATTTCAAGCTTTCCTTTCCTTTATAATGACAGCTTCTACAATTTTGTTAATAATTATTGACTCTCCTTGCAACTTGAACTTTTTTTGTTTTTTGTTTCTTTTTTAGTATTTTTTTTTTTTTGCATGGAAATGCTGGATTTGGCCTATGATATTCCCTGGTATTTTTATTGAGAATTTTCTTTCTGGTGGTGACAAATAGATTCTGTTTAGTTTTTATTTTGCCCTCTAGTTCCAAGAGTTCTGGAAGTTTTCATTTATAACTTTTTATGATATGCAATCCAGAATTTTTTTTTAAATCCTGATTTTCAGATAGTCTATTAATTCTTAGATTGTTTCTCCTTGACCTGTTTTTATGTCAGTTATTTCTTATATTAAATTTCCTCTTTTTACAAGATAAAAAGTTAATTAACATCAGCTGATTGGTACTTGCCAGATGGTGAGCACCTCCTTAATAGTATATTTCTTAATTTTTCTCCTATGTAAAATTTTTTGGGTTTTGTTTTTGTAGTTTTTGTTTTAGTATTGACTTATTGTTTTCTGTTTGACTATCTCTAGTTTTCAGGACATTCAGTTCTTGGGTTATGTCTGTTCTAAAGTGTTAGTTTTCTTTGACATTCTTTCCATTCTGTATCTCTTGTTTCATTTCTTCCAGGTACTGCTATCATCCTTGTATTAAGGGTTTTTTGTCTCTTGGAGTTGTTATCTGAACTTGTTGTGGGATTGCATTCCTCCTTGGGATTTACCTTTCACCCAAGCATCAATTTGAAGGTTTTCTTGGTTTGCTCATCTTATCTGCCTTAATATCTAGGTTGGTGGTAGAGAGGGATAGAAGGAAAACTGCATAAAGTCCAAGCTCTAAAGGTGAATGGTATGAGCATGACCTGCCTGGTTTTGAGTATGGTAGGCTAGACTAGACCCTCCTTCAAAGGATTCTGAGACTGCTCCCAGTGCTGGGTTATTTTCTGGGAGCTCTCTCTTCTCACAGGTCTCCAGTAATTCTCCCTTACCTTGAGTCTTTTCTTCCTGCTGCCAATACAGGCTTACTTTAATCCTGGGCTTCCACCACTGGTTTCCCGGGCTATTCATGTTGGGATTTTCTAAGAGCTTTTCTACAGTTGGTCTGGGGCCATTGGTTACCTTTAGACTCTTCCTGGAATGTCCCAAGATTGTTCTCAGCTGGGTTTGGCCTGTGTTCAGGAATAGTTGGTTGGGTTTAGTCTCTTTTTTGGCTCATACTATGCATGTTGGGCTGAACCTTCCCTGCATGCCTGAGGCTTCTCTCTCTCTCTCTCTCTCTCTCTCTCTCTCTCTCTCTCTCTCTCTCTCTCTCTCTCTCTCTTTCTGTAGCCATAGGCATTGAAAAGACTCTAACTGGGCTCAAGATCTGTTTGGCTGGAGCCAGGAATAGAAGCTGGATTTCCTTCCCTACCCAAGGTGTTTCCCCATATCGTTCCACATGTGAAGTGGACAGGAGTGCTGGATCCCACTCAAAGGCTCCAGAGGCTCCCTCTCCTCCACCCTCTACCCTGCACTCTCAACCTGAAGATTGTCTATCCCCAGATCTCTGCAGGATCTAGGGTCCTTTTGTGGATTCCTGGGTTGAGTAGGGGAGAACAGTGTATCATTAAATCCTGATGGAACATTTGTGGGGGAATAGGATCCTCTGTGTCCTAGCACATCCTAGCATCTTTTCTCAATAATTCAGGAAAGTACTTCACAAACTACCCTCTCACCTTCAAAAAATCTCTTTTGGTAGTAGATCTGTCAAAATGTTATGGAAAAAGATGTGTATATGTATATATGTACATATATAAACATATATGCACATATATACATACACACATGTATGTGTGTGTATCTATATCTATATAGATACACACACACATATCCAGAGTAGCTGGAAAGCATTCTCAAAGAGGATGCACTTAGCAGTGCTAGGGGGGAGACCAAGAAGGTAAGATTTGAACTGGGTCTTGAAGGAAGCCAGTGATGTTAGGAGGTAAGGAAGGAGAGTAGTCCAGGAATATCAAAATAAAAAGCAGATGTAGTGTGCAAGGGACAGTAAGAAAGCCACTTATACTGAATGGTAGATTATATAGAAAAAAACAAGACTGGAAAGTTAACAAACAGGGTAGTTCATGAAGGGATTTCAATGTTGAACAGAGGTTTTTGTATTTCATCCTGGAAGTAATAGGGAGCAACTAGAGCTTACTTAGGGGTGGGGGGGAGATATGTAAGAACTTCACTTTTAGGAAGATCATTTTGGCAGTTGAGTAGAGGATAGATTAGAGTGGGGAGGAGATGTGAGGTGGGCTATTGTAGTAGTCCAGAAGGGAGGTGATGAGGGCCTATGCTAAGATGGCAGCTATGCCAGAAAGAAGACATATATAAGAGATGTTGTGAAGGTAGAAATGATAAAGACCTGAAAATAGATTGGATATGTGGAGGGACATACTTAAATTGCAAGCCTGGGTAACTAAGGGGACTGTGATGCTTTCAATGATAATAGAGAAGTTTGATAGAGGGAAGTATTTCAAGGAAAAGATGAGTTCAATTTGGGGCATATTAAACTTAAGATGTTTACCACGTACAATAAGTAATTGTTAATTACCCCTATGTATTCCCTCCCAAACTTCCATATATTCTTGTCCACTTACCATTGTCATATCCCCTGCTGCCAATTGATTGTTTCTCCTAGCTTCTGATGAGTTTCTGTTTCCATGTCTTGGCGTGTTGGAGTTTTTTGAACATCACTATTTTGGGAGTCATAGTGGATATTCTGTTGCTAAAATAAAATATTAAATTTCATTTCTTTGTGAAGATCAAAACATTTCCCACTAGACTCTCTGTCTCTTATAAATTCCTTTATTATAAAGTCCTGTTACAATCATATTAATGTCCAAGAAGTCTCCCTTACTCACCTTAGATGAAACATGCCTTGGGGTCTAAGGTGATTTGATTCTTCAAGACACAACTGAAATGACTCAACATAAAATGTCCTCTGTATTTCTAACTAAAGAATCAGGTAAGTCAATCAATGGAACTATTAATTATATAATATAAAAGAAGCAAATTGTTATAGCACCATTTCAGTTCAGTCATTTTTTTCAGTTATAGCTGACTCTCCATGACCCAATTTTGGGGTTTTCTTGGCAAATATACTGGAGTCATTTGCCATTTTCCTCTCCAACTCATTTTACAGATGAGGAACTAAGCCAAACAGGATTAGGTGACTTGTGCAGGGTCACACAGCTAGTATATGTCTGAGGCCAGATTTGAATTCATGAAGATGAGTCTTTCTGATTCCAAGTCTAATACTTTATCTACTGCATCACCTACTTGCCCCTTATAGTATTCAATAAACTCAAAGACCATAACCAGAAAAAGTACTCATGACAACAAAAACTACTAGGAAAATTAGAAAAGTCTGGTAGAAATTAGATTTAGACCAAGTTCACACACAATTTATCAAGATAAGATGCAAATGGATATGTGACCTAAATATAAAATCTCACATCATAAAAAATTAGAGAAGCAAGGAAGAAAATATATTTCCTAAATATGACTGGAAGAAGAATTCATACCTATAGAATGGATATGTATGCACACATATAGTATTATATCTATAATAAAAAATTCATTTTATGTTTTATGATTCATATATATTCATGACCATGCAAGAGACTTATAATACATATACACGTGTACATATTTTATATACAAGTATGTGTATATGCACGTGTATGTGTCTACATCCCTTATGTGGTTATGAATACATGTAGAATTGTAGAATATAAAATGAAAATTTTTGGTTCTAGAAAATGGAAAAGTATTTTTTACAACAAGATCAATATAATTTAAATTATAAGGGAGACAGTTAAATGAGAAAAAGATCTTTGGAGCAAGTTTCTCTGATAAAGATCTTTATCAAAGATATATAAGGAACTGATTCAAATATATGAAAATTATACACAATTCCTCAATAGATCAAAGGATATGAACAGGCAGTCCTCAAAGGAAGAAATCTAAGTGGAGCAGTAAATAAAATGCTGACTGTAGAGGCAGAAAGACTTGAGTTCAAATCCAGTCTTAAATGCTTACTAGCTATGTGACCCCGAAACTCTGCCTTCCACAGCTTCCCCACCTGTAAGATGGAGATGATAGCACTTAGCTCCTAGGTTTGTTTTTTAAAATACTTCCACCCGCCCCCGGCAAATATTTATTGAGTACATATTTCACGTAAGGCCTTTGCTTTATAGAAGCAAGCCCGATCCTGTAGATAGGTTCAATACAATTCAACAGTATACCTCCTCCTTCACTTGCTTGGAGCAATAAGGAATTTTGTGATCACAGAACAAGCCTTTACAAGTAAAGTTGAATTGGTGGTGTCCATTGCTCATTTCTATCCTCATTAAGGAATAAAAATAGTGAATGTTTCATTAAAATGTCTCCGGGGAGATTAAAAATTTGAGAAGCCAAAATGAACCCTTAGATAAGCAGCCTATGTGTGGGTGAGGAGTGCATCAGTTCCAGTATATCACTGCAATTATCTCCAGTCATGTGGTTGCAACCTGACAGAACTTGTCATCAAATGCTCATTGACTCCCAATATTCTGCTATATTTTCAAAAGGGAGTGGCAGGGAAGCTAAAATCAGCATTCTTTCATTTTAATTTTCTCTGTCTTCATAACTCCCATTTAAAATTCATGTTGTGTAGTTTTTAATTGTTTAATCTTTACAAAAATGAATGTTCAGAACAAAACTATTTTCTCTCAATTTTCCATTATTAAACTTGAAACTGACCTTTTCTGTCATTTAACTGGTTCTTTATTTTACTTTATTGTTTCTATATAGCAAGATGCAGTGGAAAGAGCAGTGGGGTTGGAGTCAGAAGACCTGTGTTCACAACCTGTCCTTGCTCCCTTGGGCAAGCCATTTAACTACTCTTTATTTTCACCTGAAAAGTGAGGGGATTAGACTAAATGATCTCAGATTCTATGAGAACCTATTATCATAGAACCACAGAATTTTTCAATTGAAAAGAATCTCCACACATATGCAGTATAACCCATAGATGAAAATGAATGCTTTGCTAATAGTAGACAAGTAATCATCCAACCTCTGCTGGAATACCTTCAGTGATGGGAAACCCACTCACTGCTTCTTGAAATGAAAAGCTAAATAACAAATAGTCTTTATTCAACCCAAAATATCACTGGCCTAGCAAAACATGATAAAATGCAAACCTATTTTTGAAAAACATGTTACAATCACTATACAAATTCTTCAAATTGTAGTGTCTAGAACTAGTGCTTTACATATAGACGGTGCTCAGTAAATATTTATTGAATTAATGGATGATTAATGGATGAACCTATACTTTCACTGATATCTCCAATGTTGGAGTTATCCCTTGGATGACCCAAGAAGGCTTATGTATGGAACATTTGGATCCTTCTTTCTACTTAGCCAACACCCTATTTCAATTTTCCATCAGTGCTTGACTGGACTATTGTAAGAGTCCAGTATTGGTCTCCTTGACTCTAAGCACTCTCTTCTCAAATGTATCCTTCACACAGAAACCAAAGCAATTTTCCTAAAGTATAATTCTGACTACAGCACTCCATTTCTATAGAAGCTTCCTGTTGACTGCAGGATAAAATATTATTTCATCTTCATTTTATGCTTGCTAAATTTCTATTTTTTGTGTTGTAATGTACAAAATGATTAGCACAGTAGTTCATGTGTATCTAGTTTTGAAGAACTGCTCTGCTGAGGCATTTACCCTTCCCTAGCCTAATAAGTAATGTAGAAGTCAGCTCAGAAACAGGAGAATGAGATTGAGAACAAGCAAGACCAAACGCCACATCCAAAAGTTCAGTAGGGAACCCTGACAAATTCAGAAACTAAAGCTGGAGAAATAAGTTAGCCCAAGAAAACCAACCATTATAAATAAGTATTAGAAGTCCAGAAGTATATAAACCTCCAGCCTAGAAGGAAACACTGTAACATCTAAAAGTAGAGACTCAAGGGAAAAATGTATTTTCCACAGGCACTATATTAATACCTAGAAGAAATTAAGCAAAATATGTGGGCCATTGAGGGTTAAGTGACTTGCCCAGGGTCACACAGCTAGTAAGTGTCAAATGTCTGAAGCTGGATTTGAACTCAGGTCCTCCTGAATCCAGGGCTGGTGCTTTACCCACTGTGCCACCTAGCTGCCCCCAAAATATGTATTTTTAAAGAATTGAATAAAAGCTATGGAGGATAGAATTAGGAGATAGTTTAGAACAGAAAGTTATAACTTTGCCTAAGTGAAGGAGTCCTTAAAAATTAAAATAGATCAAACATAAATCAGTTGACTTCATGAGATAGCAATACATATTAGAACAAAATTCAAAGGTTGAAAGAATAGAAGAAAATGTCAAGTATCTCACACTGAAATTTCCTCACCTGGGAAAGAGATCAAATGAGAATTTTTAAATCATTGGTCTTCCTGAAAAACACGATTTTAAAAAACCTGGACAAGATGTTTCAAAAAATAATAAATGAAAATGATCCACATCTATTAGAACCAAAGGAAAAAAGTAGAAATAGAAAGAATCCACTGTTAATGAAGAGAAAAAGAAAAAAGTCCCAGAAAAGTCATAGCCAAATTCCAGGGCTTTTGAGTCAAAGAAAAGAGCATCCAGAGGAAGATGGAAGAGGAGAAGAGAATCGGTTCATATACAAAAAGTCAGGATCACATAAGATGTGGAAGAGAGATCTTGGAATACAATATTCCCAAAGACAAAAGATATGGGCTGATGATGACAACAGCAGCAGCAATAACAACAACAACAATTTACTCTAGTATTCGTGGTTGGGTTGGGATTGGGGGCAGGGATGGACCTTTAATAAAAAGGAGGACTTTCAAGAATTTCTGATGAAAAGACTAGCACTAACTAGGAATTATAAAATAGAAACATTTCAGTCAAGAGGCACCTTGAAAGGCAAAGCTTTTTGATCACATTTTAATAAGGCAAGAAGAAACAAATATTCTTTCAGAACCTTAATATCTTCAAAGAGTATTGAAGGAGTGGAATAAAAACAAACAAACAAAAAATCAGAGGACCTAGGAGGTGGAATGGTTCTGTTCTGTGGATATTAAGAAGTGAAAGAGAAGGGAGGGTAAAAGGGATTGTATTAGTGCAGAAAAGAGGAAGAAGGGTGTTATTCTTGCTAGTTCTCTAAATTGCAATTTGTGAGCATTGTATATACAAACATGAAGGAAAGGGAGGGGGAAGGAAGCATCAGATGATTATCACTCTTATCTGAGGGATGAAGAAGGGTTGAACACACACACACACACACACACACACACACACACACACGAGTTTGGTACAGAAATCAAGCTCAAAAGGGAAAAAAAAAGCAGAGGTAAATGTGAGGTTTAAAAGGAGGATAATACAGGGATAGGAATAGTCAAGAGTTGCAAGTTAAACACATTCCTGATCCTTGTCCTGAGGGGGCATGGAAATTAAAGGAGGAAAAAAAAAGCCATGAATCTAAGGGAGTGTCTATCAACTATCAGTGAATAAACAAGTTTAATCAATGAATGTAATGAAATATATAGTAAGAAGCGATAAGATTTAAGAAAATCCTGGGAAGTATAAACTGATGCAGAATCAGGAGAACAATTTATATAAAAACAACATTGTGAAGAAAAACAACCATACCTCCACAGGACCTACAATGAATAATGTAACTCATCTTTTGAGAGAGAAGTGATGAATTCAGGATGCAGAAAGACTTAACATTTTTTTTGATATGACCACTATGTGAATTTGTTTGCTTAACTACGCTTATTGTTAGAAGTTTTTTTTTTAATCTCAGTTTTTAATTGGGGGAGAGGAATGGTTAGAAGGGGAAATAGCTGGGCAGTGTGGGGACCAATTTTTAATTGGGGAGTGTTAGCTAAGCGGCTCGCCGCAATATTGGGGTAAGGAAAGAGACCGGCAGCCTCCCTCAAAACAGAACGAGATTTATTTTAACAAGAATGAACTTAAAAAAAAAAATAAAACACAAACAGGATCAGTAGGATCAAGGGAAAGGAAATAAAATGGGGAAAGGGAAATTATACAACCTGAAAAGATACCACCGCCCAGGAATCAGCTGAGAATATGCAGCAGAACTCCTGTCGCCTTCCAGCATCCAGCTAGAATGCCCAATTTTCCTCCCCCAATCCCAGAAAAACCCCACACAGCCCCAGCCAATGGGATGGCTGCTCTGATAGTCACATTACTGCCCTCACTAGGCTTCCAATCATTATAATTTTGCTAGGCCCATGTAGGTGTCCTTGGCAAGTGGTGATGATGTGAGGTGCCAGTGCTATGGCAACGGCTACAACCAGTGGGTGGAGCACCATGCAGTTTGCAGAGCCCCAGGCCAGTGTGTGCCCCCCTCCAAAGCCTCAAATAACAATTAATTCTTTAGAGCAGCTAGGTGGCATAGTGGATAAAGCACTGGCCCTGGATTCAGGAGGACCTGAGTTCAAATCCAGTCTCAAACACTTGACACTCACTAGCTGTGTGACCCTGGGCAAGTCATTTTACCCCCATTGTCCTGAAAAAAGAAAGAAAGAAAAAAAGAAGAGGAAATAGCAATAGTGATGACACACAAAAAGAGTGAAAATCATTAAAATATTTTTAAATGGCATAGAAGGGAAAAGAAAGAAGATCAGAAGGAAACACAAAAAAGCAGAACAACTTTGAAAATAACTTTGGAATTATTATTTTGTACTTTTGGAATTATTATATACTTTATTATTATTATTATTTACTTATATATAAGTACAAATACAAATAATTATGTACTTGTGGAATTATTTTGTACTTTTAAAAATTATATATTGTTTCCCCCCCAATTACATGTAAAAATAATTTTTAACATTTAAGAAAAGTTTTGAGTTCCAAATCCTATCCCTTCCCCCTCCCTGAGAAGGGAAGCAATCTGATATAGGTTAAACATGTGCAATTACATAAAACATTTCCATATTAATCACTTTGTGCAAGAAAACTCAAGTAAAGGAAAGAAAGGAAGGAAGGAAGAGAAAAAATAGGATGCTTTGTCTTATATTCAGATGACATTCGTTTTTTTTGGAGGCAGACAGCATTTTTCATCATGAGTTCTTTGGGATTTTCTTGGATCATTGTATTGCTGAGAATAGCTAAGTCATTCACAATTCTTCATTGTACAATATTGCAGTTACTGGGTACAATGTTCTCCTGGTTCTTCTCACTTTGCTCTATATAAGTTCATGTAATTCTTTCCAGGCTTTTCTAAAAATTTCCTGCTTGCCATTTCTTATAGCACAATAATATTTCATTACAATAATTTGCCACAACTTGTTCAGCCACTCCCCAAATGATGGACATCCCCTCAATTTAAAATTTGTAGCCACCACAAAAAGAGATGCTATGTATTTTTTTTGTAGAAATAGGTTCTTTTCCCTTAAAAAAAAAAAGCTTTAGGATATGGACATAGTAGTGGTATTGCTGAATCAAAGGGTAGTCATGGTTTTATAGACATTTTGGCATAGTTACAAATTGTTCTTCATGGCTGGATCAATTCATAACTTCAGCAACAGTGTATTAATGTCTCAGTTTCCCCACATACCATCCAATATTCATCATTTTTCTTTTTTGTTATGCTAGCCAATGTGATGGGTGTGAGGTGGTACATCAGAGTAATTTTAATTTGCATTTCTCTAATCAATAGTGATTTGAAACATTTTTCATATGACTACAAATAGCTTTGATTTCTTTTTCTGAAAACTGCCTATTCATATTCTTTGATCAATTATAATTGGGAAATGTAGTCTTATAAATTTGACTCAGTTCTTTATATATTTGGGAAATGAGGCCTTTATCAAAGATACTTGCTGTAAAAAACAACAACAACAAAAACTTCCTCCAGTTTTCTGCTTTCCTTCTAATTTTGATTGAATAGATTTTGTGAAAGAACTTTTAAATTATGATGTACTTTTAAAAATAGCAAGTGCCATAAAATGGAGAAACAATTTTATAATTAACCCTTTTTTGTGTTTTGTCAAAAATGTAGAAATGGTCATTTTCAGTGTTTAAGTTCATAAAAAGAAAAGAAAATTTTTAAAAAAGAAAACTTTTTCGTTGTTCAATTGTTCAGTCATGGCTAACTCTTTGTGATCTCATGGACCATAGTGTGCCAAGCCTTTCTATCCTCCACTATCCCTCAAAGTCTGTCAAAGTTCATGTTTGTTGTCTCCATGACAATATTCATCCATCTCATCCTCTGCCGTCCCCTTTTCTTTTTGCCTTCAAACTTTCCCAACACCAGGATCTTTTCCAGTGAATCACATCTTTTAATTATATGGCCAAGGTATTTAAGCTTTAGATTTGGTATTTGACCTTCTGGGGCATAGCCTGAATTAATTTTTTTAAGTATTGATTGATTTGATCCTCTTGTTGTCCAAGGGACTCTCAAAAGTCTTCTCTAGCATCACAATTCGAAAGTATTGATTCTATGGCGCCCAGATTTCCTTAAAGTTCAACTCTCACAGTCATACATGGCCACTGGAAAAACTATAGCTTTGATTACACAGATCTTTATCAGCATGGCAATGTCTCTGCTTTTCATGATGATGTCCAGATTTGTCACAGCTTTCTTTCCAAGGAGCAAGTGTCCTTTTTGCACCTTTTTTTTCCTTGCCAGTGTCTTTTAATTTTATGGTGGCAGTTGCTATCTGTGGTGATCTTTGAGCCCAAGAATCACAAGATTAAAAAAAAAAGACTCAAAGATTCTTGGGCTTTTAATCTTGTTAAATATAAGCCCAAGAGTATACCCAATAATAGCAAAAATGTAAATAGAACAACCACAAAACAATCACAATCTAATATTGCAGAAGTATAAAGAACAAGCTTGGCCCCAAAGAACAGATATGAGAAGACACTGCCCACTTCACTTTTGCATGAGTAGTAGTATAGAAGTAGAGTGTAGAACTCATGTAACATTCATGAGTATAGAATGTTTAATGTCAGATTTTTAAATGTCCTGATAGGTTTTATTTATTTTTTTTCTTCTTCCTCTTAAAAAATTGTTATGAGGGATGGTTCTCTGTAGAAAGGGGGAAAGGGAACCAAAATGTGTCAATAAAAATCTATTGTTTGGTTTAATCAATCTCATTTCATTTAAAGTGATCTGGGTGCCACAGTGGATTAAAAAACCAGGCCTTGGAATCAAGGAGATGAGTTCAGGTCTGGTCTCAGACATTTCCTAGCAGTGTGACCTTAGGCAAGTCATTTAACTTCTGTTCCCTTTAGTTTTCCTCATCTGTAAAATTAGCATACTAATTAATAACACCTACTTTCCTAGATTTATCATGAAGATCAAATTAGATAATCATTGTAAAGCACAGAGCGCAGTGATTGACACATATAGTAAATCCTACATAAATGTTAGTTGCTATCATCATCATAATAAACTGTAATATGCCCAATCAATTTCAATCACAGGCCTTAGACAATATGGAAAACCTTTGAAGAATTCATTTGGAGAAATAAAATTAAGCCTATTCTAATTGGTAGACAGATTTTATCATATCTTGTTCATCCTGTATAAAAGCATCTCTTTAGCTGGAGTCAGGGAATTCCAGAAACTGGAGCAAAAAAGGTTCCTTAGAACACTCCAGAGAAATCACCCAGGGCATGAAGGAGGGAAGAAGAGACCCAGGCTTCAACCTTGACCAGGTCTCTTTCCCCACCCTGATCCTATCTTTAAGAGCTTTGAAGGGTCTGGAGGATTTGGGACTTCTCATCTCATCATAGGACAGCAAAGGCTAGTCACAATGTATGCATCCAGAGCCAAGGACAGACTTGATGCCAAGATTCACTGTGCTTAACAGAAACTTCTTGAGCACACTATGAATGGTAAAAATGGATTTCTGGCTGTCAAAAGCTATGAGTTAACCATTTGACACAATTGCTGTCTAAGCTTTGACTCACTAGACTTTCTATATACTTGTGGTAAAATGTCATAGACTTTGGGGGGTGTGGAGAGTTTTGTAACAATTGTTCTTAATGTACTACTTTAGTGAATACCCCTTTCTAAAAGCTACTGAAGGAAAGCTGACTAAAATTATTCTGTACTGATAATCTTAGGGGGGAAGTACACCATTAGGGGTTCAAGCTAGTGGCATTAAAAATGATCCTTACTCCTCAGGGTAAGCTGAGCTCTGGAAACTCAGATTGTCGGCAGGAGTGAGAGATTGGTGAAAGATCCTAAAAGCATACATTTGGTACACTATTATGTAAAAATAAAAGCAACTGTAGTCATTTCCCATCAAAGTCTTCATTTCCTCTCAACTATATCACTTGGTTTCAACTCTACCATCATCATACAGCCCCTTCCTCCAGGAAACCCAACATTGCTGACTCATTGCTGACATGACTCACAGTTGCTTCTGTCCGTTTGATTGGAGGACTGGAAGGAGGAAGCAAAAAACCTTTTCCTAAAGATCACCCAGAAGCTCAGCCAGCTCTTCATTTTTTATCAGCTGCATGCTTAGCTTCAATTTCTCCATCCTCATGCCCTATTTTTGCTTTTCAGCTTCCTTTTTTGTGGGACAATGAGAATTAAGTGACTTGCCCAGGATCACACAGCTAGTAAGTGTCAAGTGTCTGAGTCTGGATTTGAATTTATGTCCTCCTGAATCCGGAGCTGGTGCTTCATCCACTGTACCACCTAGCTGCCCCTCAGCTTCCTTTTATGTGCTGTCTTCCTCTATTAGATGATAAGCTTATTGAGAGCAGGGACTTCTTTTTTTTTAACTTGCTTGTATCCCCACTACATGTGTGGAATATAATAGACACTTAATAAATGTTTATTGTATTTATCGTATTGCATAGTCAGTAAGTTTTATAAGCTTCTTTGTGTCAAATCTGAAAACAAATCACCAAAATGTCACAGAGGCTATGCAACTGCTGTTAACTCTAAAAATATCAAAGAGCTCATACAGGTTATCACAACCACAATAAAATAAATAAATAAATAAAATAAGAACAAATTTTAAAAATAGGATCAACAATGATCATAAGTAAAAAACTCTCTTTATTCCATTGGAGGAGGGAAACTAGAAGGAGACCTGCTTTAGTGAGGCTGAACTTTAATACACATAGCAGTGGCTACACAGTGAACTGTAGCCCTGATAATGAGGGATAACAACAACAATGAGATGTTTGATTCATAGCAGGGCTTCGTGATTGGAATATGGGTCCTGCAGGTGCTTGTCCAAGCTCAGGGACCACCTAATGCTGGTGTGAAACAATTCTGGGATTTTGCCATGGCAGAGTTCATCTAGAGGGTGGGCACAGAGGATTGTTGTTATGCCGAGTTCAGGGCACAGCTTGCTTGCTGGGCCTTAGTTCTGGAAAACAAGGTGTCTCCTAATAGTAAAGAGAGGAGTAAAAAGAGAGGGGTGGTCTTGGCATGGGGATCCTAAAACTTGTCCCCAAGAGGATCATCATTCCCCAAACCTGAGGTCATCCAACTCAACCTTCTTATTTTACAGATGAAGAAACAAGGACAGAGAGGTTTACACCTGTAGTATCGGGGATATGATTTGAACCCACATCCTCTGACACTAGAGTCAGTGTTCTTTCCACTATTCCTCCCTCCTACTGGAACAGAGAAATCCAGTACCTCGGTCTTGATCCCTCTTCCCCACCTCCACCTAAGTGGCCTTTGAAGAGACCTCCTACTCAGTCCCATCTTTTAAGCTCTCCCTGTCCCCTATAAAGAAGACATGATTTTTCCTGTCCTCCTTTTCTCCTTAAAGGTTATGAGATTACTCATACCCTGTCAAAGCTAAAAGGATCTCCACTTCCCTTCCTTCCCCCATCCATTGGAATATAGGGAATTCAAGCTTCAATTCAATTCAATCAATATTTACTAAGTGCCTGCTATTTACTGTGCTAAGTGCCAGGAAACAAATAAGAAAAAGACAATACACAAAAGAGAAGGAGCAGAGGATCTTGCTCTGTAAAACTGAAACCAAAAAGAATTGTAGATGGAGAATGAATGGAGCTAGAAGTCCAATTTCTGCCCTCATAAAGGAAGGTTTGGGGAGGAGTTTAGCACTCCACTGGCTAGCCCTACAATCCTGTGGAAGAGGAGGCTAAGGGAAGTAGAAGGGTGTCTGAATATCCAAAGAGGAGTTAGTAGCATGGTATCAAGATTAGAAGGGCAGTTAGGTGGCACAGTAGAGCACTGACCCTGAAGTCAAGAGGACCTGAGTTGAAATCTCACTTGACACTTACTAACTGTATGATCTTGGGCAAGTCACTTAACCCCAATTGCCTTAAACCTGTGGGACCATCTCTATTTGTCCTGATGTATATTTTGCCACTGGACCCAGATGGCTCCGGAGGAGAGAGTGAGGCTGGTGACCTTTTTTTTTTCTTTGGCGGGGCAGTGAGGGTTAAGTGACTTGCCCAGGGTCACACAGCTAGTAAGTTGTCAAGTGTCTGAGGCAGGATTTGACCTCAGGTCCTCCTGAATCCAAGGCCAGTGCTTTATCCACTGTGCCACCTAGCTGCCCCCAAGGTTGGTGACCTTGCATAGCCCTCTGTCATTTGAATCAAATTCAGTGCAAGTCATGACATCACCCAATATCATGGTCCTCTGAGAATGAAGGACAAACAACAACAATTGAGATTAGAAATGAACAATTTCTGTTGCTGAGACTGAATAAAATGTGGTGATTTCATCCACAACAACACTTTCAACTCACACTCACGTTATTTTTGCTAGGCTTGATTCTTCTACCACTTCTATACATGAACAGAAAAAAAAATCAATAGTAAATTAAAAACACAAAAGCTATAACACAACAAATTATATAACAGAAGATTAAAGGGATAAAATTCTAAAAGCAATGCAAGGTGAAGTGTCAATCCTCCCATATTTATTATTTATTCTATTAATCCTTATTTTTTTTGGTGAGGCAATTGAGGTTAAGTGACTTGCCTAGGGTCACACAGCTAGTAACTGTTAAGTGTCTGAGTCCAGATTTGAACTCAGGTCCTCCTGACTCCAGTGCCAGTGCTCTATCCACTGTGACACCTAGCTGCCCCCTCTTCTATTAATCCTAATAGCTATTTTCAAATTTTCTCTTCTCTCCTCAATCTTCCTATTCTACCATCTCACATATGAAGATCTCACCTCATACTTAACTGAGAAAATAGAAGCTGTTTGCCCTAAGCTGCCTTTTCTTCCTTTCTCATTTGTCAGTTCCTTCATACCATTCCTCACTATCTTCTCCTTTATTCAAATCTCTGATGAAGGGAGAGGGGATGGGGCTTTTTCTCCATAAGCCCAACCTCTCTATGATCTCTCCCTTGATCACGTTCCTTCCATCTTCTTCAAAAGATTCCCGTTACTATTATTCTCTTATTTATTACTAATCTTTAATTTCTCTCTCTCTCTCTCTCTCTCTCTCTCTCTCTCTCTCTCTCTCTCTCTCTCTCTCTTTCTCCCCCCCCCCAGGTTCCTTCTTTGCTATCTACAAACATATCCAAGCCTTATCCATCCTTTAAAAACCCTCACTAGACCCTACCATCCCCACAACCTATAATTCTTTATGTATATTATATTATTATAATATAGAATATATTATATATACATACACACATATATACTATTTCCCTTTCTCAGCCTAGATTGGAGCTCAAATATAGAGCATTTTAAAAATGTTATTGCCTTTTGCTTCTCTTCTTTCAGATTGTTCATCAATTCTGTGTATTTTCATTTCCAATCAGTTGTTTTTCTTTTTGTTTCTTTGGTGAGACTTGTCACCACAGATTCAAGTTTCTCTGTCCTGCTAACTCTGTCGTGCACATCACACATTTTGTTCTCACAATTCCCTTTTCTCTTAAACCATGCAGGAAAGGCCTGCACTGGGCAGCTCACACTTAGGAATGACATGTGTGGTTCCATTTTCTCTGGCTTTGGTTTTTTTTATTTGTTTTGTTTTGTTTGCAGGCAATGAGGGTTAAGTGACTTGCCCAGAGTCACACAGCTAGGAAGCGTCAAGTGTCTGAGGCTGGATTTGAACTCAGGTCCTCCTGAATCCAGGGCTAGTGCTTTATCTACTGTGCCACTTTGCTGCTCATGGTTCCATTTTCTCCTCAAAATCTACAGGGTCTTTTGCCTTATCAAGTGTTGAATCATCTTCCTTTGTTTTGGAATATTTATTCTTTGATGCTTGAACTCATTTACTAGATCTGAAGGCCCTATTTCTTTCGGCTGTTAATGATTTCCCTGTTGGTGTATTTGTTTATGGGCAAGCTCTATGAGGGTTGGTTTTTTTTCACCTGAGATCTTTGGTAATTTCACCCTTTTTTCTTCTCTTTTCCCCTTTTGCTCACTTTCAGATTCCTTCTCCTCTGATGATAGTTTCCCTTAGGGCTGGCACTTAAAGTCTCTCAGCCTCTTCCCACACTGGGCAACTCATAGTTCACTAGCCTAGATATCTGCCCCAAATAAGATTTTTGGGGTACAGGATTGACCCTATTTGGATGCTGGGCTCTTTTCTTTGCTCTCCTGCAGAAATCTTTTGTGGAACAGAATATTGCTGTAGCTCTGGGTAGCTAGGACTCAACAAATTTCTGCAGTTTAGAACTTGGATCTCCATAGCACTGGAAAGAGGGAGGGGGTGGTCAGGGGGTGGGATTGCATTTTGTTGCAAGCCTGTGGATTGATCAGATGACTAGCTCGATCTTGCTACAGGGAGCATGTTAGGCGGGAGAGGAAGGGATGCTGAGTGAGTGAGTTAAATTTTAGTTCATAGAGTTCTTACATTTTTTTTTGAGCTCCTAGTATCCTAGACCAGCTTAAGTTGCTTTACCTTTTGGCACATAATTTCTGTAACAGAGAATTGTGTTTTGAGAGATCATGAACATCAGTGAAAATAGCTAGTCTGCTATCTTGGTCAAATGATCCAGAAGTATTCTAGGTGACTGGACCTCTAAGCACTGAAGTGATACCAGCCCATCCCTGTTCTATAGTTCCTTCCTGGGTCACTTGCTTGTAGAATTTGTGATCCTGATCTTGAAAGATGACCCATAGTAGTTTCTCCTTTTATTTTTCTGTTCACTACTAGGTCCATTGTTCTTAGATTGTAAGTTGAAATAGTTGTGAAGGGAGCTGGACTATAACTGCTTCCTCCTAGTCCACCATCTTGGTTTTCCCCATTCTTTGTGATTTTTTTTAAAAGATTGTTAACATTGACTCAATAATCACTTCCACCAATTGTCTTTAAACAGCAAGGAGAGATCATCTTTAAGCCCTGGCTTGGATGTTGATTTGATTATCAGTCCCTGGTTGAAAAAGGGAGGTAGGTAAGACTCCAATTGGCTGACTGGACATAAGAATTGGTCCCTTATCATCAGAACTCAGGGTAACTTTCCAGCCCAGCTTCTCTTTCCTCATCCTTCTTCCCACTGCCTGATACCAAATATAGATCTTAGCTGTGATCTAGTGAACAGATCACCTTGCTATTGAGAAAAGTGTGATGACCTTTTGCCAAAAGACTAACAGACTCTCTCCTCTTTCACTCTGAGTAAAACTTTTGTCGGTGAAAATTCACCTCCCCCCTCTTTCCCCTCCCCATTCAGTGATTTCTCAACTCCAAATGCCTTAAACCTCTTTTGATATTTTCTAGAGCCCTGCTACATAGGCTGGTACTGCTTTTCCTAAGTCTCTATCCATACATATTGAGCTGATTTTTTCTTAAAAAACCATTGAAATCGTCCTTGAAACTTAATTGGTTCAGGAGACTAGGGCTCAAGACATTGATGTAGTTACCTGATTATCTGATTACTAAAAAGGTCAGAGGCATTAGGGGCTCTAGTTTTGTTCTCAAGGGCATGATGACTACTATGGGCAACTCAAAGACAAAAAAGGTGTGCTTAATGGAACCAAGGCTGTATCCTTGCAAAATAGCCTTTCCCTGTTGTTAATGGCCTTCTCCTGCCATGACTAAATAAATTTTTTTTGTAAACCATCAGATCTTCCACCAATGTCTCATTTTGATCCAATCTTGAACATGACATATCAGTGAGTCCCATCTCAGGCCTATCCTACTATAGCAAACATCCTCATGTTCCTTTCCTGCTCTGCCCTCTCTTTCCACTGTGCTCTCTGAATTCTCTATTCCATCTATTAACATACTGTCTTTCATATCAGATCTCTTCCTCTTGTACTCCTTTCTTTTTTTCACCTGCAGAAAACTGGCTCCCTCTCAGAAGATAGTTTATCATTGGTTATAACTTCCAGTCCTGGATACACCTTCTCTCATGCCCCCATCATAGTAGGCCAAGAAGAAAAGAGTAGTTAAATGCCTCAGTACCTCTTCCAGACAATCCTCCTTGCTGCTATCACTCACTGATCTCTTGTCCTTTGAGGTTCACCCTATCCATATATCTCATCCATTCAAGATTCTATCAGCAGTTATCTACCAAGCCCCAAGATTACTTTTTTCCTTTCTCAGGGAGTTATACCTATTTCACGACCTTCTGTGCCATACCAATGTCAACTTTTATCCTTGGAGATTTCAATATGTGTGTCCATGTTCCTTCAAATACCTTGACTTCTCAATTCATCAGTTCACGAATGAATGAATTTTAAAAAGTATTAAGCATTTGCTTTGTGCTAACTGCTATAAAAGAGATCTAATACCTGCCATCAAGGAACTTACATTCTAATGAGAGAGAGAACACATATAAGAGAGTTGTGCCCAAAGAGAGATGTTTTGATATGGGAAGTCACAGGAATAGTAAGTAGAGCTATAGGAGTATAGATTTATGCATCTTTTTCAGTAGTACTAGTAATAGTAGTAGTAGTAGTAGTAATGCTATTGATTTAAGTATGGTTCAAGGACTTAAGGTGGCAGGAGTAGGGGAGACTCATGTTATACTTGGTCACAGAATGAGAAAATGGGTGTAAATTAAAGAATGCCCAGAGTCAGTTAGATATAGTGGGCCATGTCAAACCTCTCACCATTCAGGGCATCTTGGGACAAAGGGAAGGAGCTCCAGAGCTAAAAGGTTTAAGTCATCCAGATCATGGTTTCTGAACCCAGAAAGGTGATGAATTGGGAAGCCATGGTATTTGAAAGAATACGGACAAATATATATATCTATATCTATCTATATCTATCTATATATATAGATATATATAGATATAGATATAGATATAGATATAGATATATAGATATATATCAAAGTATCCAAGCATAAAAGTAGACTTTGGAATGGGAAGAAAGACCATGGAGCTAGGTTTCTCTTTGAGAAAGGAAGAGAATTATCTGGGGGCTTAGCAGATAACTGCTAATAGAATTTGGATGGGGTGAATCTCAAAGGACAAGAGGTCAATGAGTGAAAAGCAATCAGAGCAGATGTCCAAAAAATGGCCTGCAACATCTCAGCCAGACACAGGGATGGTCATTTCCTTGATCTTATCATCACCCACAAGTTTTCCACCTCCACAAGCCAAAGCTCTAAAATCTCTTATCTTATTTTAACTTTCTATCTTTCTATTTCTCCCTATGTCTTATCCCTACACAATCTATTTTGAATCCTCATTGTATCCTCTAGTCATACCACCCTTTCCTGCTTTCCCAGTCTATTCCCCTGCTCTTGCAATAACTTTCCTCCTTTCCCAATCTTGATGACATCATTAATAAATTCATCTTTATACTATGCTCTATCTGCAAATCCCTTGATGTCTTGTCTTGCTCCTATTCATCCCTTTCCAGACTTCAACCCTGGATAATGTCTTCTCTGCTCTTACTTGTATGTTGCTAAAGGAAGTCACACAATTGTATTGACTGGATCCACTGCAAATTCATATGATCAAATTTCATCTGGGCCCTCCCTTCTATACATCAATTCCTTTTCTTTTCCAAATTGACTCCCAATTTTACTCACTACAAACAACTGTTTCAGACAGCCTTTCTTTCCTCAAGTCACCTTCACATATTCCTTCCCTCTTCAGCTTTACCATGAAAACTGAGGCCATTGGTCTTGAACTCCCTCTTTCTTTCAATTCCTTCAATATCCCCCCTCACCCACCTCCCGTCCATGTTTTTCTTCTTTGCTACCATCTTAAGGAAGGCAGGTAAGTGATATAGTAAAAAGAACTCTGGGCCTGGAGTCAGGAAGATGAGTTAAAATCCAGTATCAGACACTTACTAGCTGTGTGACTCTGGGCAAGTCATTTAACCCAGTTTGCCTCAGTTTCCTCACCTGTAAAATGAGCTGGAGAAAGAAATGGCAAATTAGTATCTTTGCCAAGAAAACTCCAAATGGGATCACGAAGAGTCAGACGCAACTTAAAAAACTGAACAACAAACAGTCTTTAAGAAAGAAATACTCCTTTTCCTTGCTAAAACCAACCCCTCAACTTGTTTCTTTGCTGTGATCTCCTCTAGTATCCTCTCAGAGTTTATCCCTTTGATTATACCCTCATTTAATCTTCAGTCTCTCTATATTCATTGTCAAATTCCCTGTTGCATTCTAACATTTCCCCTTAAACATCTAATAGGCAGCTTAAATTCAACATGTACAAAATAGAAAACCATTATTTCCTCCACAAATTCACTCTTCTTATTTATCCATTTTCTCTTCAGGGTACCACTGTCCTCCCAGTTACTCAGATTAGTTTCACTCAACCCATATCCAATTTGTTACCAATCTTTTAAATTCTATATCTTTAACATTTTTCAAATTTGTCCCCTTCTCTTTATACACATTGCAACTAATCTAATTCAGGCCTTCATAATTTCTCACCTGGACATTCTTCTATTTAGTATCCTTGTGTTTAGTCTTTCTCTTTTCCAATCTATTGTCCATACAATTATAAAAGTTAAATATAATACGATACAATATAACATAATATAATATAATGTATTAAACACAGGTCAGACCATGTCATCTCCCTGTGTAAGAAGCTTCAGTAGGTTCCTATTACAATTAAATATACATCTCCTTTATAAGGCATTTAAAGCACTTAATTTGACTCCAAATAATCTAGTCTGATTTTATATACTACCCCTCAACACACACACACACACACACACACACACACATTTGTCCCCTCCCCTCCACCAGCTCCACACAGACCCTGCATTAAAACCAAGCAGAACTGTCTTTCTCTTGCATGTGATATTCTACTTTTGATTTCCATTCCTTCAAAAAGGCTGTATCACCCATGTCATGGAGAATTTTGTCGCCCAAAGTCCTGCACAGATTGTCCTCATTCTTGCCTCTTAAAATCAATAGATAGTCTTTTTTGTGGGGCAATGAGGGTCAAGTGACTTGCTGAGAGTCACACAGCTAGTAAATGTCAAGTGTCGGAGGTTGGATTTGAACTCAGTTCCTCCTGAATCCAGGGCCGGTGCTTTATATACTCTGCCATATAGCTGACCCCCAATAGATAGTCTTTAAGTCTCAGCTCAATGCCTCCTTTATGAGGTATTTTCTTATCTTCCCAGTTTAGCACCATCTCCTCCGCTATCCCTTGGAATTTACTTTGTATATATTTTGGTTATTTCTAACTAGTACAATATAAGCTTATTGAGGATAGAGATTATTTCATTTTTGCCTTTGTATTTTCATGGCCTGGCAGAGAGCAGACACTTAATAAATGTTTATCATTGTTGTTTTAGAATTGTGACAGGTGGATTGATTGAAGTGATTGAGGAAACAAAGGCTTAAGCTTCTGAGCTTATCTATTTATTAGGCAATGCATGCCAATTGCATAACAAATTGGGATCAGACCTCTTCAGCTTGGCATTGGATCCCGGATTCAGGGGAAGATAGGTTTTTATGCATTGAAAGAAAATAATTAACAGGATAAAAACCAGCATACAAGATTAGGTAATCTAATTTCTAATTGGAGGGAAGATTAGGAACTTTCTAAATTGGGAAGGGAAGAGCAAACAGGTGCAATTCTCTGAAATCAGAAAAAGAGGTATACCACTTTCTCCCCACCCCAAGCTTCTGTATTTAATCAAAGGAACAAGGGAACAGTAATTGACCAGTACAGGGCCAGTTTTCAGATAAGACATATGGGTTGCTTGAGATGTATAATTGTTAGAAAACTCCTTGTGTCAGTCTTTGGATCTGACCAGATATCTGGTCAGCATAATCTAGGTCCATAATTAAAGGTCTCTAAGAAACAGGTAGAGGTGATCCAGCTTCTCAGTCACACAGGGCTAGGTTCAAACAATGCAATAATTCTCATAATTCCCATAATCGAATAAAGTTTTCTCACAAGACAGAAGTTGGACTAGACCCATAATTGAATAGAAAAGGAACTGAGCTAGATCTAGAATTGAGTCACAAGGAGTCAATGTGGTTCTCTCACTTCCTACTATAATTTGCTGTTTTAATCCCTCAATTCTCTCACTGGGTTGTTGATGTTTGTCCTTTGTTCTCAAAGAGGACCGTGACTTGCACTGAAGTTGGATTTAAGTGAAAGAGGAATGTGCAAGGCCACCGACCTCACTCCTTCCTCCAGAGCTATCTGGGTCCAGTGGCAAGATATATATCAGGATGACTAGAGATGGCCCCAGATGTTTAAGGCAATTGGGGTTAAGTGGCTTGCCTGGGGTCACACAGCTAGTGAGTGTTTGAGGTGAAATTTGAACTCAGGTTCTCCCAACTTCAGGGCCAGTGCTCTATTCACTCTGCCACCTAACTGCCTCTCCCTTACTGGGAAAATGTTTTTGCATGCAGAGTGAAATGAGTTGAACCAGGAGAACAATTTATACAACAGCAATATCGTAAAGACAGTTGTGAAAGGCTTAATAACTCTGTTCAGGGCAATGATCAACCAAGTTTCCACGGGACTAATAATGAAGCATGGTACCACCTCTTAACCTCAAGGTGATGGACTCAGGGTGCAAAATGAAACATATATTTTTAACATGGCCAATGTGGGAATTTATTTTGCTTGGCTGTGCATACTGCCTTAATTATGTTGGGGGAAATGGAGGTGGGAGGAAAAGAAAATAGATTTTTATTAATTGAATAAAATAAAAAGATGTATAGTAACAATAATGAAATAATACGCTATTTTTTTGTTTCTTAGTGGAAAAAACATTTGTCTTTAAATACCTTCTTCATTAATAAAGAAAGAAAGAGAAAACAATAGATCAATGAATTGGAAAAGAAATTTTAAAAAATCCTAGGAAATCGAATAAATTTTTAAAATTCTGATTGAACACTAAACTAGAAATTCCCAAGTCAAAAACATACTAACAAAATTGAAATTTAAAAACGTATTGGGGGGCAGCTAGGTGGAGCAGTGGATAGAGCACTGGCCCTGAATTCAGGAGTACCTGAGTTAAGTGCCTCAGACACTTAACACTTACTAGCTGTGTGACCCTGGGCAAGTCACTTAACCCTAATTGCCTCACCAAAAAAAAAAAGATATTGGATTGATAAATTTTGATGATTAAAAACTAATAAATTGCATAAAACTTTAGCTAATACAATTTAAAAAGAAATTAGAACATAACAATATCAACAATGAAAAAGTAGAATTTACAATGAATATAAATAAAGGAAATTATTGTTAGTTGATCAGCTATAGACCAATACAGCAAATGAATTGTGTAAATATTTGCAAAATTACAAAATTATCAGATTAATAGAATTAGTAATAGAGAGTTTGAATAACATCTCAATAAAATAAAATCAGCAATCCACAAATCCTACCAAAGGCAGAGAAACTCAGGATCACATGGATTTACACATAAGTTCTATCATCAAAACCTCCCAAATAATTCCTATATTACATAACTATCTGCAAAAACAAGAAAAAAATGGGATCCTGCCAAGTCACTTCTATGATATAAATATCAGCATACCTAAATTAGGGAGAGTCAAAATGGAGAAAAATTAAACTAACCAAACAATAGACCAATATTCAAAGGTGTTGCTGGTAAATGTTTAACAAATGACTCCAAAAGAAAAAAAAATTTAGGCAGAACATACTTTTATGTTATCTGCATTGTTAACATTTTCTCTATCATCTTCTTTGGTCTGGGACATAAACAAAACAATAAATCAAACCCTGACCTATAGAATTTACAGATGTCTGAAGTGTAAATGCCTACACCATTTTCTTTTTTTATACAAATAGTGTTTTTTTTCAAATTACATATAAGAATCGTTTTCAACAGTAATTTTTTTTAAGACTTTGAATTCCAAACTTTTCTCCCATCCTTTCCTTGCCCCTCCCCAAGACAGCAAGCAATCTGATATAGGTTAAACATGTGTAATCATGTTAGACATATTTCCACATTAGTCATGTTGTGAAAGAAGAAACAGAAAAAAAGACAAAAAATCCACTGGGTGGGGGGGAGGGTAGGAGAGGCAAAGAAGGTGAAAATAATATGTTTCAATCTGCATTCAGACTATATAGTTCTTTCTCTTGATGTGGGAAGCATTTTCCATTATGGGTCTTTTGGAATTATCTCAGATCATTGTATTGCTGAGAAAAGATAAATCTATCATAGTCGATCATCACATAACGGTCTTGCTTTGTACAATGTTCTCCTGGTTCTGTTCACTTTACTCAGCATGAGTTCATGTAAATCCAGGTTTTTCTGAAATCTGCCTGTTCGTAATTTCTTATAGTATAGTAATATTCCATTACATTCATAAACCACAACTTATTCAGCCATTTCCTAATTGATGGGCATTCTCATAATTTCTGATTCTTTAGCACCACAAAAATAGCTGCTATATATATTTTTGTACATGTAGGTCCAGTGCCCCCTTTTATCATCTCTTTGGGATACACACATAGCAGTAGTATTGCTGAATCAAAGGGTATGCACAATTTAATTGCCCTTTGAGCATAGTTCCAAATTGCTCTCCAGAAGGGTTGGATCAGCTCACAACTCCACCAACAATGCTTTAGTGTCACAGTCTTCCCACATCTTTCCAACATTTTTCATTTTCCTTTTCTGCCGTATTAGCCTATTTGATAGGTGTGAGGTGGTACCTCAGAGTTGTTTTAATTTGCATTTCTCTAATCAATGGTGTTCACACCATTTCTTTCTCCCAATGAATCATTTCAAAATTAAAAGATATGAGTACCTAGCAGTGGAGAGGGAAAAACTAATCCCCGGAGTTAATTAATCTCCAGTTAATCCCTTGAGAAAGAATCTGTTGGTGTGAAAGGATGCACAAATCCCTGGCTTTAGTCTTAGTCTCAATCTCCTCCCCATTCCTGCCTCCATTTTCTTTGCAAGAAGACCTCAAAACTTCTGAGTACTGGAGGATTTGGGACTTTACCTTCCCACCAGTGATTTAACAATGTCCTCAGAACAGCTGATAGCAGTGTCTGCATCTGGAGTCCAGACAGATTGGACTAGATGGGGGAAATAGATGTAAAGTTCTACAGAGTGTCCTTTAGAACATTTCCATCACATATGAGGGTAACATCTTGTGGACTTCTATGGAATGACTTGTCACCTCTGTCTTCTAAGCTTGTTCACTTTCCTCTAGACTCTGTATATTCTTGTGGGAGAATGTATCACAGAACATCTGCATAGAAAAGATAATTGAATCTATGGGAACTGAAGAGATCACGAAGTGAAATAACATAGAGGGGAAAGGAAAAGAGATCCTAGAACAGAGCTATGTTGGCAATCTGCAGAAAGCACATGTGACTAGGATGAACATCCAGAAGAGGATGGAGGGGGTCAGACAGGAAGGAGGTGAATTAAGAGAGTAGTGCCATGAAAACCTAGGGAGAAGAGAATATCAAGGAACCTGTTCATCTTTCCTAAAACTTCCCTTGGCTCTTCCTCTCCTTTCAAGGAGAGGGTGATTCACAGTATCGAAGACTAAAGAGAGGTAAGAAAAGCACAAAGATTGAAAAAAAGTTCATTAGATTTGACAAAGGGCAACTAGATTTGATTAGATTAGAAAGCAGTATCAGTTGAATGATGAGATGCAGTCAAAAACTCCAAATTTATTCTATCACTGCTCCCAGGAGTGGGGTGAGCCCCTGTCCTGAGCAGGTCATGGGCAGGCTTCCACCAAGCCCTTGGGGTAGTTTTAAGAGTTCAAACTGAAACCTCATTAAATCCCCAGAGCAATGGCTCCAGAGGGGTAGTTTTATGGAGTCAGCGTTGAGCAACTCTCCACAACTAATTTCCGTAGGGTGGGTGATCCTGACAGTAGTGCCTTGATAATTGAATTTCTTCTTTACGGTTATGCTTATAGTATTTTTTCTTTGATGTGGGAGCTCTGGATTTTGAGAATGACATTTCTGAGACTTTTCCTTTCAGGAGGTGATTAGGAGATTCTATCTATTTTCATTTTGTCTTCTGGTTCTAAACAATCTGGGCCATCTTCATTTGTGATTTCTTGAAATGTTCAGGCTTTTAAAAAAAATCATAGTTTTCCAGAAGTCCAATGATTTTTAAATGATCTCTTGACTTGTTTTCCAGGTCAATTTGTTTGATATCTTACTCTTTTTTTTTTCCAATATAGGCATCCAGGTGGTATAGTAGATAGAGCACTGGATTTGCAGTTGGAAAGACCTGAGTTTAAATTCTGTCTCATATACTTATCAAGTATATGACCCTGAGCAAGTCATTTAACCTTTTTCAGTCTTGGCTTTTTCATCATGTTGATAATTATAAAACCTACCTAACATGTTTGTTGTGAGGTTCAAGTGAGATACTGTATATAAAGTGCTTTGCAAAACTTAAAGCACTACACAACTGCTAGATATTTTGATTTCATTCTCTTTTTTTATTGTCTTTTGGAGTCATTGATTTCTGTTTGGTCTATTCTTGTTTTCAGGGAGTACGTTACTTTTTCTACCACTTTCTCTTCTAAGTTATTTGTTCTCATTTTTCTTCAAAAGTTTTTATTTCATTTTTAACCTATTGCTTAATTTCTTTTAGGTATTCATGTTATCCTTTTGGTAAAATCTATTTTTTCCTTTGATTCTCTGTTTGCAGCTGTTTATATAGTATTATTCTATCTTTTTTTGGGGGCAATCTTTTGATTTGCAATATTTTAAAATATTGGTCAGTGTTACCTATTTATCTATCTATTGATTTATTTCTCCAACTTTAGTTCCTGAATTGAGGCTGCCCCTTACTTTGGCTTGGGGTGTTGGAGTGTTCAGCTCGGCTTGGTCTCACTCAGGGTCCCTGGTGTTCCTGCACAGACCTCTGCTTTCCCAGACTAGGCTGTCTGGATTTCTGAGGTTCAGAGTGCTGGATAATCAAGATCTTCTTTGGTGTCTCAGGACAGGGTAGTGGAGACCATGGAGCATCTAGGCCTGGGATGTCCTAGTCTGAATGTTGCCATTACATCTGCTACTATATTGTACTTCCAAAGTTCTAGAGTTTTCTGAGCACTCTAGTGCTTTCTTGGGGGAACCCTCCTTATTTGCTGCCCCTGGACATTGAGAGTTATTGGCTACATGTGTCTTTGGTCTGTCCCTCATGGCATCCTGGTATTGGAGCTGGATTTGCTGGCTTTCCTATTGTCTTCAAGTTTATGGCTGATCTAATGTACAGTTCTGAAGTAGAAGTCACTTTCTATAGTTTCTCATTGGATTTCTTTATTATTATTTGGTCTTATACAAATATCAGGGTTTAGCTTGAGTAGGTATGTGGGAGGTGGGTAGTTTGCCTCCTGTTCAGGCTGCCATCTTGGCTGTTAGTCCAATTCTCTTCCCTTTTCTTTTTAGATCTCAGTGGGACTTGGGGAGTTCATGGTGGCAGTTACACACAGAAAGTACATTCATGTAAATTCTAGCTGTGAAAATGTCATTAGTCCTATTATGACTAAAAAATGTTTTTTTCTCTAACTTTATATTTCAAATTCTATTTGTCTAGCCTAAGAATTATAAGAGCATTGTATAATAAAAGCCCTTTTTTATTCTGAATTTCATCTTTTTTGACTACCACAGTAGAAATTAACATACAGCTTAGATTACATAAGAGAACTCCAGTTGATAAGGTTACATATGGCCAAATATAATCTGAACTTTACATACAGTGGTGGAGAGTGTTATTATTGATATTATTGTTGTTACTATTATTTATGGTGGCTATTATTTGGTAAATACTTCATACATTTGGCTATTTTTATAAGAACCTAATCATTGTATGTATGGTAAAGCGGCTTTTGAAGGACTGCCCCTTTTGGGGAGGAGATGAACAGCTGCTGCTGCCCGGAGATCGTGGCCAAGCATGGGATACTTCCTACTTCTGGGATGCCAACTTAAAACTGAGTAGTAGAGCGGAAGTTCTCAGTCGGTCTCGCACACTCTGGCTTGACAGCGCACACTTTTGGTGATCGGCTCTGGTTCTCAGCCTGGCTGGCAGTTTTGGGATTCAATGAGTTTTATAAAAGAATATAGACTAAGTTTAGATCTAAGATTATTCATTTGTATTTCTACTTTCCTATTTCCCTAATCAGTATCACCTGTTTGTTGGCTAATTAATTCCCAAACAATAAAAGTTAATCTCTCTCTGATTTAAGCTCAGAGGCTTCTTTTTCTTACTGGTCTGGGAGATATATAAGGGAAAAGTTAAAAGGAGAGTTTAATGCTCTTACATCCAATTTTAAATCTCACATATGGCATGCAAATGACATTTTGTCTTTTCTTTTCTAGTTCTATTATTAAATTTACTAGCAGTAAAGCAGTGCTTTTCTTGATAAATGTGTTTTCCCTTTCTTTCAATGAGTTTATATACAAAACTAGTTTTTTAGTTTGTGTTATCCCCAATGCCCCAATTATGTCCTTTTCCATGTTGTCCCTGCCCCTAACTGATTAAAATAGGAATGCTATTTTGGGAAAAAATATACCACCGCTATAGGTGACATACATGGACCACTATACTCCATGATAATGCTATTGAGATATCTTCTAAAGTTATCCATCACAGATAAAGACAATCTTCCTAGATCATTGTTAGATGGTCAGGAGTCAAAACCCAGCATCCTGTGGCTTTCTCCTTAGGCACATCCTATATGCCACTCATGTAGTGAGATACCTATCCTATTGTTGAACTTCTGGCTAAACTTATCCTGCTATTCTTCCGGTACTGGAGATTCACCAAAATGAAATATTTGAGGAGTCGTTTCTGAGGCTGAAGCACCAGTACTTTAACGATGTTCACTGATTCTTCTGCTGGTTTTTGTGTAGTTATTGTTTTTCCTTTGTTCTCAAAGAAGACCATAACATCTGGATGGCGTCATGACTTGCACTGAAATTGAATTTAAGTGAGGGAGGTTTCTGCAAGGTCACCAACCTCACTCCCACCTCCAGAACCATTTGGAACCAGTGGTGAGATATATATCAGGATGACTGGAGAGAAAGACATTTGTTCCCCACCCCACCCCACCTCCACTTCAACACCAGTTTGCTTATCATCCTGATATGTACTGCAGTATAGTATGTGTCCCTTGGTTGTACCTCTCAAATGCTGCTAGAGGCTCCTATCAGCTAAGATAGGCATGAGATAAGGAACTGTATGGTGATAAGAATAAACTACCTTAAAGACCAATTCATCCTGTCTGCCTTTAATGACAAGAAATGTTATCTCCAAAATAGCTGAAAAGAGAAGGTAGCACGGAATAGTAGAAAACCTCCCACCCTTCCAGGAGTCTTAAGGCACTCTGTTCTAGTCCTCCCTTGGCTAAGACTTGGCTGTGTCACCATGGACAAGTTACTTTTCCTCTCGTAGTTAGTCTTTCCATCTGCAAAATAAAGAGGCTGAAATATATTATCTCTCAGTTCTAGGCAGTTTTGACAATCTCTGGATCCAAGTAACTTAAATAAAGATAAATTTAATATTTTTCAACTACATTGTATCTTTCCCAATCACCATATGCAGAATAAATCAAGAAAAAAGTCTCCTTACATACTTATTTCCATTGACTTTAATAAAGGAGGAAGTTAGAATCAGGATAGATTTGAATTTATATACCCCATAATTCTTAATAGTTGTGCGACTATTGTGCAGGATCACCTAAGTCTTCTGAATTTCATTGCTGTCATCTGTGAAATAGGGATAGTAATATCTTCAGGAACTACCTCACAGGGTTGTTTTGTAAATCAAATGAGCTTATATGAAAATCCTTTGCAAATCTTAAAGTGCTATATAAATATTAGCTTTTTGGGTCCATTTTGAGGAAAAACATGTTTTGAAAGAGGGATGAATTTTGAGAAGACCAACCAATTCCACAGTTGGAAGAAGCAAACTCTGATTGGACTCCAACAGTAAAATGTGTATTTTCCCCTTTGTCCATTAGAAAGCACTTAGAAGGGCATTGAAGAGTTAAATTAAACTGAAGATGTCAGAATTCATCATCTCTCCAATAAGCCTACTCTTTTTCCTGGAATCTATATTTTTGCTAGTAATATCATCCACCTAATGACTCAGGCTTGAAACCTTATAGTTGTAAAGAATTGTTATTTGAGGTTTTTATGCCTTGGCATGCACTGGCCTGGGGCTCCGCAAACCGCATGGTGTTCCACCCACTGGTTGTAGCCGTTGCCATGGCGCTAGCACCTCACATCATCACCGACGCCTACATGGGCCTGGCAAAATTATAATGATTGGAAGCCTAGTGAGGGCAGTCATGTGACTGTCAGAGTAGCCAGACGATTGGTTGGGAGCTGTGTGGGATTTTGGGAAACGGGGAGAAGTCGCCATTCTAGCTGGAAGCTAGAAGGCTACAGGAGCTCTGCTGTGTATTCTCAGCTGATTCCTGGGTGGTGGTATTTCTTCAGGTTGTATAATTTCCCTTTCCCCATTTTATTTCCTTTCCCTTGATCCTACTGATCCTGTTTGTGGTTTTTTAAAAGTTCGTTCCTGTTAAAATAAATCCGGTTCTGTTTTGAGGGAGGCTGCTGGTCTCCTTCCTTGCCCCAATATTGCGGTGAGCCGCTTAGCTAACACTCCCCAATTAAAAATTGGTCCCCACAGTCATTCCTTTCTTTCCCTGCCACCCCCACCAAAGTTCCTATACTCCTTATGTCTCTGGAGTATTTGGGTTTCCTTCCATGCAGTTTCAAAAGTTAAAAGAAAATATTTCTTCCTTAACCAATTCATGAACACTACTATTTAGTACACAAAGAATTCCAGTAGAGACAGTATAAGAAAGTATCAGTGTCGGGGGCAGCTAGATGGCGCAGTGGATAGAGCACTGGCCTTGGAGTCAGGAGTACCTGAGTTCAAATCCGGCCTCAGACACTTAACACTTGCTAGCTGTGTGACCCTGGGCAAGTCACTTAACCCCAATTGCCTCACTAAAAAAAAAAAAAAACAAAAAAAAAGAAAGTATCAGTGTGTTTCACATACCTCCTAGTTTGTGAAAGAAAAATTTCAAGATAACATACTGCATTTGCATTGAGGATTGATTCCACTTGTGTGCAGTGTAGTAAAATGGATAGAGAGCTAGATTTGGAATCAAGAGAAACTGGGTTCAAATCCAAACTGTTAAGTCACAACCTCATCCTGTTTTTCCATTTGAAAAATGGGGTCAATTGTGCCTCATGGGACTGGTATAAAATTCAAATAAGATAATGGATGAAAAACACTTTGCAAACTTTGAAGTACCACATGAGTGCAAGTTATTAATGGACAATTTTGTCTTGTAGTCCCCTTCTCAAAAACCTTCAATGACTGGCAGCAAGGTGTAGTTGACAGAATGTTGGACCTGAAGTCAAGAAGACCTGAGTTCAAATCTAGCTTCAGCCACTTATTAACTGTGTGACCCTGTGCAGTTGCCTAACATCTACCTGTTTCCTTAAGTATAAAATGGGGATGATAATATCACCTACCTCCCAGGATTGTTGTGAGGATCAAATGAAATACTTGTAAAGCATTTTATAAACTGTAAAGCACTATATAAATGTTAGTTATAATGACCCACTACTTATACACTCTAAACTTCTGACATTAAAGGCCTGCCACAATAAAGCTCCAACCTATCTTTCTGGCCCTTTCTACTTCCCACACTGCTAGTCCTATATGTGTACTCCATACTCAGGCAACTACTCATTTTCCCTTAGCCAGAACCTGTACATACATGAGTGTATGTACATACATACATACAGACATATATGTATATGCATCTTTTTTACATATGATCTTTTGTTTTTATTTTATTTTGCTTATAACCCTCCCTATTGTAATGACATTCTATGAATGTTCCATAGTCAGGTATCTATTTGCAAAGAAGGATGGAGAATGTTGTCCTAACTTTTCTAACCTAACATTTATGTTGTTCATACTGCCCCTCCTGGTTTCTCCATCTGTCAAAATCCTCCCTACACATTGACAATATGCCATCTCCTCTATAATGCTTTCTCTGGCGTGACCTCACTCTCCTTTGAACCATCATGGTACTTTGCACTTTCTTATGTCATTTATAATATTCTGCTTTGTTAACAATGGTATACTTTGAGCAGGGTTGCTCGCCCACGTTTAGTGACCACCTCTCACCCAACTCTTACTCATGACTCCAAGAAGTTGTAGCATGCCCAGTGGCCATACCCTGGTCAAAAAAAAAAAAAAAACCCAACAAAAAAATGTTTTGGCAGATGGGCTAAATCAGGTTGAGGGTAAGCAATGGTCTCAAACCTGTTGGTGAGTTAGGGGCTGTCTATTCCAAGCATGTGAAGACTTCCCCCACTGGAATGGGTGGATATGAACAATCTGTTCGAATGGGCCACGAAAGTGGCTGAAGCAGGCACCATGGAGTGCCACGCAGGTATTGGTCCATCCACTGCAGCCCAAGCCATTGCCAGTGATCTTGACTTTTGTCTTCAATGACTCTGGAATAGAGTGAGGCCAACAACTTCACACCACCCTCCCTCACTTAAATCTAATTCAGTCATGTCAAGACATGTGATATCATTAGTTTTCAAAAATAAAGGATGAGAAACAATACTTTTTCTTTACCTATACTCCCCTCTATCCCTTGCACATTGTAAACCATGAACAGATACTGAAATCTATTGTTCAGAGTAGGAAAGGAAAAATTAGGCAATGTTCTTTCAGTTCTTGCATACCATTTCCTTTTCACCTGCCTTTCTTGCATATCCACCTTGGCGGATAGTAAACTCTTACTACTTTCAAGCAGCAGACACTCACTGTAGACAAAGGGAGTGGTGGCCCTGTTGGTTTGATTTATGTGAAGTTCAGTGAACCTTTTGGAGATATCCTACCAATGTGAATTTCTTTTGTGATATTTGCCTTTCTTCTATTAGAACAAAGATGCTATTTCACAAACTTTAAATCCTCAACATAAGTGCCACCTATGTCATTTTTTTTTTTAAAGTGAGGTAATTGGGGTTAAGTGACTTGCCCAGGGTCACACAGCTAGTTAAGTATTAAGTGTCTGAGACCGGATTTGAACTCAGGTACTCCTGACTCCAGGGCCAGTGCTCTATCCACTGCGCCATCTAGCTGCCCCCACCTATGTCATCTTGAAAATTTTCTTTCATAAAGCAAAAAGTGTGAGAAACACACTTCCATTGGAATTCTGTGTGCTAAATAGTACCTTTTGTGAATTCATTAAGGCAGAAATATTAGTTCTTCAGGTGCATTAATTTTGACACTGGTTAGTGTTTAATTCTGGGTGAATCAATGATTTTTTAAAAAGGTATAAATTTGAATGGATACATATTCAGAAAATGTTAGAGGGGGCAGCTAGATGGTGCAGTGGATAAAGCACTGGCCCTGGATTCAGGAGGACCTGAGTTCAAATCCAACCTCAGACACTTGACACTTACTAGCCTGTGTGACCCTGGGAAAGTCACTTAACCTTCATTGCCCTGCAAAACTAAATAAATGAGAGGGAGGCAAAATGATTTACCCAAGATCACACACCAAAGTAGGACTATAACCCAGGTCTCATGACTCCTAGTCCAGTGTTTTTTCCATCACCTACTCAAGGATTAATAAAGGTTAGAAGAGTAGTAGCACTGGAAAATGACCCTTATTTGCAGAATACCTTCTCTTCCCCTATTTAAAATAATGGGAAAGGTGGCTATTATCAAAGTAAACATGCTGTTGTAATACTTGAGAAAGAACTAGCAAAGGATCTTCATATTGTTAAATTTTGTAATATGCAGTTTCTAGCATGCACATATTGGGGAAGAAAGGATTATAAATTTGTCAAAAGTCTTATGTGTGGTATCACATTGTATATTTCAATATTAATGTTAAAAGTGCGAAGTGAAATGGAGTGCTTATCTATAGGAATTTTGACAAATCTCCCCATACTTGACCTTATTACACATAGCCAATTATTTTTGTCAGTGAGCATGCACATTGAGTTGTACTTTATGGGCAGCTCAGTTGTTTGATATTTTACCTAGTATGAGGTTAACCATTATGAATTGTAAAAGAACACATTTTCTTATATTTGTCTGCTCCTAACGTGATTTTATTAATTATAAATATTTTAAGGTAATTGTCATGATAAAATATAGGAGAAATTTGTCTGGTTCTCTAGAGATTCCCTTCCAGCTTCCTCAATTCCCTGAGTCTAAGTATGTTTACTTCTCTAGTATGACTTTTAATTGATACATTTTATGTGATGTTTTTGTGTTGAAATATCCTTACAGAGATGCTAAAAAGTTTTCTGTGTAGTTTGAAATTATTTTGCAATAGGTTCTGTATCTTCCTTTTTCTTTTTCCTCCTTCAACATCATGGTGCTGTCCAATAATTTTATATTAGAATGCATGGGCAACTTTTTTTTTTTTTAGTGAGGCAATTGGGGTTAAGCGACTTGCCCAGGGTCATGCAGCTAGTAATTGTTAAGTGTCTGAGGCCGGATTTGAACTCATGTACTCCAGATTCCAGGGCCGGTGCTTTATCCACTGCGCCATCTAGCTTCCACCCATGGGTAACTATTAAAACAGGACTTTAATACTACCACAAATTGCTCTTGAGACCAATAATCAAGTCTCTGCCTGAGATCAAAAGGCAAACCTATTTCAGCCACTGCCAATATTCTCTCATTAACATTTGATTTTTCTTTTGACAGTTTCTAGGTGTTCACAAGCACTAGAAAGGATGTTTACTGTGGACACTGAGCAGAAATACATTAGATAGTCTAAGTGTCTTGAGATATCTTACAGAGGAACAAAAATTTGACATGCCATACTTCACTTTATGTTCAAGAGGTTTTAATAAAGATTTGATTTTCAGGAACTTCTTGCTCTGTATAATACATTTAACTTTACATGAAACAAAGATAAAAATAAACTTTCTTACAAATTATATTTTCCAGTGATTTTTTTTTGCAGTAAAAATAGCTGCTACATAAATCCCTCCTGATCTCTGAAAAGGAGTTACATATTTTCAAAAATAGAGTTCCTATTTTAATCAAACAACATTAATTGGGGACAGGGAACCACATAGGAGAGGACATGTTTGAGGTAAGGAGGATGGGACAAATACAATTAAACCAAAAAAATAAGTCTTGAATATAAACTGATTGAAAGACATGCACAGAAGTGGAAAACATAGCATTTATCAGGAAAAGAACTGCTTTTTAGCTAGTAACTTCAACATTAGAATAGAAACCACAAAAAGGTCAGTTATGCCCCATACAATAGTTTTTTTTTGCAAAAATGCCCAAATGTACAAAGTATTTGCCAGATAATAGCCATGGCAAATAATAACCTCCTATACCTTTTCCCATGGAGGAATGTATTATGTATGTTTAATATACATTTCACAAATTTCTCCTCTGCCTGCCCTTGGCAGAATAAATATTTTTCTAATGTTGTAGGTACTATTAAAATTAAAGATTAAACATGGGATAGGGTTGTGTCCTTCCTGGTTCCTATTTCAAGCACACTTTAAAAAATTAGTTTAAATTACAATATATAATTTCTGTTAAATAGTGCTGCTAGAGGCTTTCAGGAAGAGCCATAAGATTACAACAGCATACAAATACTATTATCTGAAATGGCATTATTTTTTCCTCCCTGTTGAAGGAAATGCTTTTGCATTTGCTTCACCTGGTTCTACAAGGCAAAACCAAAGTGCCTGTGGCTTCCTAGCACATCTTTGCTTTAAAATAAAATCCTTATGTGCCCTGCTTTCATCCAAGAGAGCAAAGTATTCCCACCCTATCTTTCATCAGTTAAAGAGAAATATAAAGAACGTTTTGTCACTGGGCTTCTGAAGCAAGGAGCTGTGCTGGCTTCCATGTTTCTCAGTGAGATGACTGTTTAACAACCATGGTTTCTGATGAAACAAGCCCACTGCTTCGTTTATGATTTTCTAGGGCTTACAAAATTTCTCCTTTTTAAGGTTCTTATTTTGCAGCACTTGCCCCTTTCTGGTGTAGTCAGTATGGGTCGTCCACAGTGGCATCCCATTCACAGTATATGTGGAGCATGGCCACAGCCACTTGAGGTACAGACCCATGCAGGGCTCAGTCTTCTGTGTCTGGCTGCACTCCTAGCATGGTGTGAAGTTCTTCTGCTGTATAACCAAGAAGATTCTGGAGGTCGCACACAAAGCGGTACACATATCGTTTACCAGATGTTTTGTGAATGATATTCTTGTCATAATAATAGCGGAGGCCCCGGCTCAGCTTTTCATAGTTCATTTTGGGCTTGTTTTTCCTCCTCCCCCACCGTCGGGCCACCTTTTTAGGAAAAGGGATATGAAAAGGAATACTTAGATTCAAGAGAACTGTATTTTCCAGTAAATTTTCCAATGCGTTCTTATATATTTTTTTTTCTGGGGCTAAATAAACTCTTCCTGTCTTAGCAATATCTACTTGTTAAGAAGGGGGGAAAGCCCACAGCAGACTGGAAACCTTAGAACTAGGACAGCACCACATTGATGTCCTCTTGTGTTATGGGAAGTCATTAGAACTTTGTACATCAGAGTGAAGGTTATCCTTTGATGGAGGATACTGAACCCTTTAGAATTGCTTACATGTATTTTAGAATGAATCTTTCCTTTCACCCATCTCTTTAGAGATATTATATATACTGGAGGCCAAAGAGCTGTACTTTAGGCCTGAGAAAATAGCTAATAAGAATGCCAATATATTTTAAAGATGTAACACTACTAGAATTTGACTGGGATCTTGGAATAGGGTTGTACTGGGGCATCAAGATAGATGCTTAAAATTCTGGATTTATTATCCAGAAGTTATTATTTTGCCTTAAGAAATGCTAGATTTTCAAAAACACTTTTCAAATGGTTCAAAACATTTAGGGTAGCTAGGTGGCACAGTGGATAAAGCACCGGCCCTGGATTCAGGAAGACCCGAGTTCAAATCTGGGCTCAAACATGTGACTAGCTGTGTGAACCTGGGCAAGTCACTTAACCCTCAGTGCCCTGCCCTCCCCCCTCAAAAAAAAGAGCCTACATACTTCATCTGGATCAGCAAGTTTAAACTCCCATCCATCTCCAGTCCAACTAATAAATGACTGACAAGATTTGTCTGTTAATAATTCTAAAAGGAACTGCCATAGCTGAATAGGTCCACTTCCTAGAAAGAGAATAAGGAAAAATTAATAACATACTTCACTAGACTTTCCCACAAAGATAACAGATATTGCTGTAACTTTAAGATCCAAATGGAATGTCAGAGAAATGGCAGTTGTTAACTGTCGGTTTTTTTAGCTTATAAAGATGAAGAAGAAACTTCTTGAAATTTTATTTTTTATCTTGAGTTAAATGGTGGGACTATATTTTTAAAAGAAAGGAGAAATCAGTTACAGTGATGGTTTTACAACTGACTATAATATTTTCATAGCTAAATGTAAACAATTATGCTTTGTTATTGATCAGAATGTTAAGCTGTTTAGCAAATTTAAGAATTATTCAATACTAGATTAGGGACTTTGACAAAGAGAAAGTTATTAGCAACTGCTCATGAGGTTTCTCTAGGTTAAGAGATTTCTCTAATTTACTAAATAATCTTTGATAAATTGGGGCTGAGTTTAGTGAATAGTTAAGCGCTATATTGAAGTTTTATTAACTAATGCGGAAACATATTGACATAATTCTGGATTGCCCTAGATAAACTTAAATGTAGGAAAGAATCAAGTAGCTGGCTGTGGGATGACATAAAATTAACTCCAAAAACTTTGACACATTAAAAAAAAATCCTAATACAACAATGCTTACATCTTTCCATGAAGGTAAAATTCTGAATTAGGCAAACTGAGCTAAGAAGTGCACTCTTTTGGTCCTGATTAGCTGCAACAGATTCTAATGTAAAATCACTGTCTTTTAAATGGCTGGGCCTAACTGCTGGTAGAGTTGTGCACTGATCTAACTATTCTGGAAAACTATTTGGAACTATGTCCAAAAGGCTATAAAATTGTACATACCCTCTGATCCAGCAATACTACCACTAGATCTGTATCCCAAAGAGATCAAAGGAAAAAGGCCAATATGTAGAAAAATATTTATAGCAACTATTTCTGTGGTAGCAAAAAAATGGAAATTGAGGGGATACCTATCTACAGGGGAATGGCTGAACAAATTGTGGTGTATGGTTGTAATGAATACTTCTGCTTGATGACCAACTGTGAAAGGCTTAGTTATCATCTCTAATCAAGACAATGATCCAACACAATTCCAAAGTACTCATAATGAAAAATGCTATCCACCTCCAGAGAGAACTGATGAACTGAGTGCAGACTGAAACATACTTTTATTTCTTTTATTTTTCTTGTTTGTTTTTTCCAAACATGGCTAACATGGAAATATTTTAGATGACTTACATGACATATAACTGATATATGTCTTGTCTTCTTCAATGGGCTGGGGAAAGGGAGAGGATTTGGAACTCAAAATTTAAAACAGATGAATGTTAAATAAAGTATTAAAAATGACTGGGCCTAAGAACCTCAAATTTTGTCTTTTTCACCACTATATTCCCCATTCCTGGTAGAGAATAACTGCTTCCCTATTCTTTTGTTTTCCCCTATCCTCCACAACTTAATCTTTTGTACCTTACCTTAAATCTTTCCCTATTATATCCAAGTCTTGGATTTTGGGGAAGGCACTTCCCCTCTCTCTGTGATTATTCTCCTCTATTCTAAAGCAGGGCTTCTTAGCATGCTCCTCCAATCCCCTTTTTGTCATGGACCCTTGCCCAAGAATTGTTTTAAATGCATAAAATACAAAGGATTACAAAGGAAATAAATAGTTTTGAAATAGTTATTAAAATATTTTTAAAAATGCAAAGATTGTAGGATAGTAACCACTGCTCTAAAATGAGGGGGTTGGATAGACAAAACTCCTTTTTGCTGTCATTGAGTGATTTTGGATAGGATGCTCATGAATTCTGACTGTGTCTGGGTTGATAAAATTAAGAAACTGAATTTCAGACCTATGAACTGACTAATCCAAGTCAAGTCTAGCATGCTTTACCATCTCCTCTGGCTTTTTGCCCTCTGGATTCCTTGGTATTGCTATTTGACCTGCCATGGTATCCTAAAAACTCCTCTGTCCTGCCAGTGCAACCTAAGGACAGCTAGGTTTTTCTATTTGTACTGCAGCTGAATCACCTAAGTAGTATACAGTCTCCTCAATTAAAATAGGGGTCCTTGATAGCAAGAATTGTCTTGTTCTTCTATTTATAACCTCAGAATATAGTAAGGGCATGATAAACACTTTTCTAGCCTACTGAATTTCAAAATACTCTAGGATAGGACTGACATTTCTGGAAAAAAAGACTTAAGATGATCACTCAACATTAAAACTTCTCCATCTTACCCAAAGAGTAATGATGTAGTAGCCTTCTAAACAATGTATTTCTTAAAATACCTAACCACAGACAAAGGTTGAAAGGGCAGTACCTCTAAAAAATTATGTTTTGTAATTGGTTCTTTCTTTCTTTTTATCTACTTTTAAAAGATTAGTTTGGTGACAGAGAATTACTATTTTAATCTATAGAGTGGGGCTTTTAAAAATGTTTTAATCTTTGGTAGTTAGGGTGCCTTATATTATGTATAACCAATGTATGAAGAAAACAAACATATAAGGGGAAAAATATAAGGCAATGAAGAAGCATTAGAAATATTTTGGTATTTAAAAACAAAGTAACTTTAAAATTGGTCCCAAGAGTAGGAAGGGTCTGAAAGAGAACTTTGAAATAGGTTTAGGGGGCAGCTAGGTGGCACAGTGGATAAAGCACCGGTCCTGGATTCAGGAGGACCTGAATTCAAATCCAGCCTCAGACACTTGACACTTACTAGCTGTGTGACCCTGGGCAAATCACTTAACGCTCATTGCCCCACCAAAAAAAAAAAAAAAGGTTTAGATCACTGTTTTAATTCCAAAAAAGTTCAATAAGGCCTCTATTATTTGAGACTGGCTTTGTTGCCTCCTTATGCCAGCTTGTTTCCTTTGAAATTCTTTAAGTGGGTGAGTCAGTGAAAATTCCAAATACCTAAGTCCTCCCTAAAACCTTTCCTTTTCAATTGACCCAAATGGAATACTCTTTATTTTTCTCCATTGCATTTAGCTTTCTATACCCTAAGATTCCTACAAGATTTTCATTTTTATATTAAGGTATGTGATCAGTCATGTGTAATTATGGAATGTAAATAATAATGTACTTAAACTAGAACCATCCTCTATAAACATGGAAATACAGCCATGGAGGGAATCAGATGAACAAACAACAAAGGTCTCAGCCTACAAGCCCGAGGAGGTTACAACACTTGCCTGTAAAGCCAGCAAGAATGGCAGCTGGTATAACTGGTTTGCCTTGTTCTACTGGGTCACTTCTTTCTTGAATGTAATCCTTGAAAGACATAGTAGGTTTATTCAGGCATAGGGACTGGTTGCAGTCATCTTCAAAGCTTTCAAACGAAGGCACACGCTGCACATCCAGTAAAGATGACTGGCTATTCCATGACTGTAGCAGAGAATCAGAACTTTCAAAACTGTCCTTGCCATTCTCAACAGAATCATGTTTTCCTGGCTTACCTTTTGAAAGACAACCAAAACAAATATTTTGATTTTTATGAAACAATGGATCGATTTCATTAATTCCTGTACCCACTTTTCTTTGCCTTAGTATCTGAGTTGATGCTCTACTGATGTGTAGCTTAAAAATGTTCAAGTGTTTTAGGATAAATTATTCTGTGGTATATTCTTCAGCTCTATGAATTGAATCTCTCACATACAAATACTTATATAGGTAGTGGGAACTAACCTATAGTGAGTGACAATGAACACAAAGTAATATGGAAAATCAGCTGATTCCTAATCTAATGGTTGACTACAAAACATGCTTATTAAGAAAAATCAACCCTGCAACTCCTTTGTGTTCTTCAGTGGTTTTCCTAAAATCCAACCCCCAAACAAATTTATACAAAAAGGGATTTCAATCTTACCAGGATTGTTGATGAGCAAATTCAAATTGTTTCCTGGGAAGTCTGGATTCACTGAGCAATAGTTCACACTTATTGTGTCAAGTCGGGATTTGGAGTACAACTGAAACTCCTGCTCAGAACTAAGAACATTAGGTGCTGTAGATGACTGACACAAACTATCCAGGAGGGTTGTTTTGGTACAACTTTGAGTCTGCATTCCATATGACAGCTGATCCATACTACCTCCTGTAACATATCATTGAATAGTATTGATAGAGCAAATGGTAATACTGTCTTTACCTTTTCAAAACCCCAAACCAAATATTTTGTTATAGGCTACTCTAGAAAGCCTCAATCTAATAACACCACTATCTGTGAAGAGGTTTGACAAATGAAAAAAAGATTTCACCAGGTTTTTCAACCTTTTAAGAAAAATCCATTTATCCTCTCATCCAAAGCAGACTTTGCTGAGAGAGTAACTTGCAACTCGCTTTTCCCAGATCTAGAACTTAAATGTCATTTCTTCTGGGTGGGTGATATTCTGTTATTGTGGGAGAAATCCAATTTTCTGGAGAATGATGTAAGTTAGTTTGCTTCAGTGCAGCTGCAATGTGATTTTAGATCTGGAATGGATGGCTACTATACTGGTACTATGAAGACTTTTTAAACTGTTAACAATTATGACATACCAGGAAAACCCATAGGAGGTTGTAAAATATTCATTTCTTTAGCTCTTGGTGGAGAAAATGGATGGCCAATTGTCATTTTGATGTTATGTCATAGAAAATTCAGGCTTCTGACTGACTGGCAATAAGAAGCTTGAATAGGTGACTTTCTGAAGTCTTACATTAAATTATTCTAAGATTAGACCACCAGGAGTATCTACTCTTTCCATAAAGTTCAATTTTATTAATATAGAAAAGAGGGTGTAAACTGAAAAGAAAGACTTCAAGTTCATTCTGGGCCTTTTAAAATGTCAAGGCTCAGAGCATATTTAAAGATGACTTTTTGAACTGGGTCTGCCAACTGTGATTCCTTGGGGTTTTAAATTTCTAAGGTTAATGAGGTTGTTAAATTCTATTTTGAGCTATAGTAATTGTCCAGATAAGATCTCATATTACAGAATCCTAATTTAAGATAAGACACACATAACAGAGTGATATTCTTAAATGTAAAAGCAATTAGACTAACCTAATGAATTACTATTGATCCAATGAGGCATTGAAGTGAGATGGGAGTTTTCTGCATATAGATCTTCTGCTTTTTCTTGATTCTCTGAAAAACAAAAATTTGAATTTAAGTACATATACTGCAAAGTGTTATGTGTGTGCACGCACATACACATACATACAGAGGATTACACATATATGTATATTTTTACCCACACATTTACTTACATATGCAAAAAAAGAGAAAGTTAAGTCAATGTCATACTTACAAAAACATCAGAGTTTTCCAAACTATATGACATATCTAAAATGAAAGTAAAATCTTCTGATGTATATATTTAGGGATTTTGAGATTATGCCTCCAACTTTTACTTCATTATTTTATTTATTTATACATTCAACTTACTTTAGAGTAAGGAAAGATTGGTAAAATGGAAATTAATGTGATTAGGTTAAAAAAAATTATAAAAAACATGATACTGCTACCACAATGTACACTAACACCATCATTTCACTCTTGGACTATTACGACAGACTGTTACAATAGCAGTAAGGGTTGGTGTCTCTGTCTCAAATCTCTACCTACTCCAGTCCATCCTCTACTCAATTGTCAAACTGATTTTCTTAATGCATAGGTCTGGCCATGTCACTCTCCTACTCAGTAAAACTAGTGATTCCCAACTACCTACAAAATCAAATATAAAACCCTTTAAATCCCCTTAATAACCTGGCCCCTTCCTACCCTTTTAGTCTTCTTACATTCTATTCTTCCCACATACTCTGCAACCCAGTGACGCTGGATTTTCCTTGCTGTTTCTCACACAAGACTTCATGCATTCATCTCCTGAATTCATGCATTTTCACTGCCTATCTTCCATGCCTGAAATACTCTCCCTCTTCATCTCTGCCTCCTTGCTTGCCTTCAAGTCTCAGCTAATATCACATCTGGGGGCTATTTCCAGTCATATTTCTTGCCACTGGACCCAGATGGCTCTAGAGGACAGAGTAAGGCAAGTGACTTTGCACAGTCCTGTGTCACTTAAATCCAAGTCACTTCCAAGTCAAGACATCACCTTCCTGATGTCACGGTCCTCTTTGAGAATTAAGAGCAAACAACAACAATATCCCATCTACTGCAAGAAGCCTTTCACAGACTTCTTTAATTTTAGTGTTTTTTTTTCCTCTGAGTTTATCTCCAAATTATCCTGTATATCTTGTTTGGACATATTTAGAATTTAATATTTCCCCAATAACATGTAAAAACAATTTTAACATCCATTTTAAAAACTGTGTTCCAGATTTTCTTCCTTCCTCCCTGCCCCCCCCCCCCACTTTAAGAAGGAAAGCAATTCAATGTTATACATGTATAGTCATCATGCAAAACATTTCCGTATTAGGTTGTGAAAGAAAACAGACAAGCCTCAAGAAAAATAAGGTAAAAAATTATACTTAAATCTGTATTCAGACATCACCAGTTCTTTCTCTGTGGATAGATAGCATTTTTCACCATAAGTCCTTCAGATCTGTCTTGGATCATTGTATTGCTGAAAATAGCCAAGTCATTCACAGCTGATCATCTTGTAATATTGCTGTTACTTTGTACACAATACATTTCACTTTGCATCGACTCATGTAAGTCTTTCCAGGTTTTTCTGAGAGTATCCTGCTCATCATTTCTTATAGCACAATAGTGTTCCATCACAATCACATACCACAATTTGTTTGGCCATGCCCCAATTGATGGGCATCCCCTCAATTTCGAATTCTTTGCCACCAGACAAGAGATGCTATGAATATTTTTTGTACATATAGGTCCTTTTTCTTTTTCAGGTACCTCTTTTTGGATACTGACCTAGTAGTGGTATTGCTAGGTCAAAGAGTATGCATGGCTTTATAGCCCTTTGGTCATAGTTACAAATTGCTCTAAAGAATGGCTGAATCAGTTTCTTGTTTGGACTTAGTCATTTGAATATTATGTCCCCCTTACACTGTGAGCTCCTTGAGATGGGGGACCTTTTTTCTTTGTATCCTCAGTTTTTAGCACAGTGCCTAGTACATAGTAAATGCTTAATGACTTGAAATGACTTCTTTCATTAAAAACACACTCTCTCTCTCTCTGACGTGTATACACATGTATCTATGTATATATTTATATGCACAGGGATGTGTACATACATACACAGAAACACACATACTGATTTACATATCAGTTAAGATTCCTTTGCACAAACCAGTAAGGCAGCAGCATCATCATCACCACCACCACCACCACCAACATCCTCATCAACAACATTTATTATGTGTTTACTATGTGTTAAAAGGATTCAGCGATACAAAATGCAAAAACACAGTCTCTACCCTCAAGAAAACTGAGAAAGAGCAGTCAGATAGGTAGAAGGAAGGGCAGTAAGGTGGCACAATGAATATAAAGTGCTAGGCCTGGAGTCTGGAAGATATGAGTGCAAATCTTGCCTCAGGAACATAGATAGAGCCAAGATGGTAGATTAAGGCAGGAACTCGCCTGCTCTCCCAAAGTCCTCTCCAAACAACTTTAAAAATAAGATCTCAAAACGAATTCTAAAGCAGCAGGACCAATAAAAAAAATGAGGTGAAGCAATTTTCCAGCCCAAGACAACTGAGAAGATCTGCCTCCCTGTAGTAAGAGTACAGTACAATACAGTGTAGGCAGCCCAGGCAAGCCAGCAGCAAAGTCCTGTGCCTGGCACAAACCAACAGCAAGGTCTCAAGTGACATCCTACTTCACACCCAGGCACAAGCCAGCTGTGAGGGCAGGTACAAGCCAGAAGCAGGCACCACCTTAGGCACCCAGGGCGGGTCTTGGGGACAAGTAAATTAGCAGCAGCCTTTCCTGGAGCTCAGACCATAGATGGGAAGGGAGCTGGACAAGCAGTCAGAAGGAGATTATAGCAGACACTTTATTGGCACCCAGTACAGGATTCTGTTGCGTTGCTCAAACAGGAATTGAGGTCACAGGCCCAAGTCATAGTCCTAGGGCAAGGAGGAGCACTAGCACACTGGAGCATGTGGGTGCAGAGGTACAAGGATTCCAGTCACAGGTCCAGGTTGGAAAGAGTGCTTGTGGTCTTTCAAAGACCAGAGAACAGACAAGGAGAGCAGTGACCACATCTCTCCTTATATCATACCACCTTGGAAGAACTGAAAACTTGCAGGTCCCCAGAATTAGGTCTGAAAATAGCAGCAAGAAAAACCTGAAGCTTGGAACAGTACCCCTCCACCACAGTAGCAAAGCCCAAACTTTAACATAAAATTAAAAGTCAAGAAATAGGCTAGAAAATGAGCAAACAACTACAAAAAGAACTTGACCATAAAAAGCTAATATGGTAACAGGGAAGATCAAAACAAACTCAGAAGAGGACAACAATGCCAAAAACAGCCACATTGAAGCCTCAAAGAAAAATGTGAATTGTTGTCAGACCCAAAAAGAACTCCCAGAAGAGCTCAAAAAGGATTTTAAAAAATTAACTAAAAAAGTAGAAGTAAAATTGGGAAAAGGAATGAGACTGACACATGAGAATCATGGAAAAAGAGTGAACAGCCTGGTAAAGGAAGTTTTATATCTATATTTATCTTTAGAACTTATATGTTCTAAAATATCTGTAGCAGCTCTCTTTTTGGTGGCAAAGAACTGGAAACTGAGGTGATTCCCATGAACTGGGGAATGGCTAAACAAATTGTGGTATATGATTATGATGGAATACTATTGTGTAATAAGAAATGATGAGCTGGTTGATTTTAGAAAAACATGGAAAGATTTGCATGAAATAATGAAGAGTGAAAGGAGCAGAACCAAGAAAACATCGTATATTGTAACAGCAACATTGTTCTAAGAACTAGTTTGAACAACTAAGTAATTTTGAGTATCATAAATACTCAAATAAAGTACAAAGGACTTATGAAGGAAGATGCTATCCCCAATTCGGAGAAAGAATGATAAAAAGTGTGCAGCAGAGAACAAAAGAAAAGTTGGAAGGAAGCACAGAAAAGCAGGACCATTTTGAAAATGATGTATATTATTTATTACATCGTTTTTCAAAAAAAGTTAACAGTATGAAATGGAAATTTATGGTTTTATGTTGTGCTGTGTACACGGAAATGCTCTTTTTTTGTCTTTCTGTACTTAAGTTCAAAATGAATAAAAATATATTTTTTAAAAAGAATACAAGTCATTCCTTAATTGATAAATGGTCAAAAGATATGAACAAGCAGAATTCAAAGAAACCAAAGCTATCTATAGTCATGTGGAAAAAATCCTCTAAATCACCATTTCAAATTAAAACAACTCTGAGGTACCACCTCACACCTATCAGATTGGCTAATATGACAGAGAAGGAAAATGATAAATGTTGATGGGGATGTGGGAAAAATAGGACATCAATGCACTAGGTGGAGTTGTGATCTGATCCAACCATTTTGGAGAGCAATTTGGAACTATGCCCAAAAGGCTATAAAATTGTGTATACTGTTTGATGCAGCAATACTACTACTAGATCTGTACCCTAAAGAGATTAAAAAAAAGGGTAGAGGATCTAGTTGTACAAAAACATTTATAGTAGCTCTTTTTGTAGTGGCAAAGAATTAGAAATTGAGGGGATGTCCATCAACTGGGGAATGGCTGAATAAGTTGAGGTATATGATTGTAATGGAATACTATCATGCTATAAGGAATGATGAGTAGAATGTTTTCAGAAAATCCTGGAAAGACTTACATAATAAAATGATACAAAGTGAAATGAGAAGAACCAAGAGAACAATGTACATAGTAAGAGCAATATTGTATGGTGATCGACTGTGAATGACTTAGCAATTCTCAGTAATACAATGATCCAATATAATTTCAAAGGACTGATGATGAAAAATGGTATTCACCTCAAGAGACAGAACCAATGGATCTGAATGCAAATTGTATCACACCATTTTTCACTGTATTTTTTGAGGGTTTTTGGTCTTTTTTTTTTCACATGACTAATATGGAAACGTTCTGTAAGACTACATATGTATAATCTACACCAAATTGCTTATTATCTAAGGGAGGAGGGAGGGAAGGGAAAGAGGAAGGAGGAAGTGAGTTTAGAACTCAAAATTTTATAAATGTTAAAAATTGTTTTTACATGTTATTTGGGGAAAAAAAGTGTTATTTTAAAAAAATCTGTCCTTAGATGCTTACTGACTACGTGACCCTGGGTAAGGCACTTTACTTAGGTTGGCCTCAACTGTAAAGTGGAAATAATAACAGTACCTACTTCTCCCAGTTGTTGTGAGGACTAGATGTAGTAATATTTGTAAAGCACATAGCACAGTACCTATAAATAATAACAATAATAAAATACACACACACACAAAACAAAAAGCACTCTTTCTCTCTGTATGTGAATAATCCAGTTCCTCCCTTCCCAGGGGTCAAGAAGGATGAGGACTAAGAAAAGCCATTAGATTTGTCAATTAAAACTATCATAGATACCTTTGAAGATAGCAGTTTCAATTGAATGGATAGGATAGAACCTAAACTACAAAGGGTTTAGATGAGAGTGAGAAGGGAAGAAACGAAGGTATTGATTGTAGGTAGCTTTCTTAAGAAGTTTAGCCTTCAGCCCTCCCCTAAGCCATTTATCTTATAAGCATGAATAGAAGGGGGGGGGGCAATGGGAGGAAACAATCTAATAAAACCAACTAAACCTGACATCATCTGTAATATTCAACATCCATAGTCTCTCTCCCTGTGCCACGGTCTCCTCATCCCCTCCTCCCCCAAAAGAAGGGAAGGAGGTACTTTCTAATCTCATCTTTGGAGCCAAGTCTGGTCATTATAAATTCACAGCACTTAGTTTCAATGGTTTTGCAGTTCTTTTTTACATTTATGTAGTTCATTGTGTATACTGTTTTCTTCTAACTTGCTTTCCTTACTTCACTTTTGCATTAGTTCATATAAATCTCTGTATTCATCGCATTTTTCCTTTTACAACTCAGTAATGTTTCTTCCATTCAGGTGCTACAACTTACTGTGTCCACTCCCCAGTTGATTGGTATCTACTTTGTTTCCTGCTTGTTGCCACTATAAAAATACTGCTACATATTTTCCTCTGTATTTGAAACTGCCTTTGTATCACTGACTTCTCTGAGTAAATGACTAGCAGGGGGCATTTTAGATATTTTCTTGGGATAATTTCTAATAAGGCCATTTATTTCAAATACTGTAAAAAAACCCCAGTTCTCCCAACCCTATCAGGAAAATGTGTATTCGGTGTCTCTCTTCACTTGTCCCCAGAAGTAAGAAATGTCATTCTTTAGATACCTTTAATCATCTGCTCCAGGTGCTCCCAAAGAATGTCACCCACGAAGTCAGGTGCCAGTTCGAGAAATCGTTCCTTGCCAAGATTGCATAAGACTTGACCATTCATGATAAATTTTTGGAAGTTTACATCCATTAGACTGAATTCATTGGTAGCCCAAAAAAGCCACTGACATACCTGCTCCTCTGTCCAGAGCCAGGGATCTACATTTGGGAAAAAAAGGACCATTGAGAGACAGCATAGAAAGAACACTGGAATTCAAGCTAGGCTTGAATCCCAGTTTCAACACTTATTACCTGTGTGAATAAGGACAAGTCACTTAATCTCATTTGTAAGATGAGGGTAATACTACTTGAATCTCACAGGCTTATTGTAAAAAAACAAAACAAAACAAAAAAACAACACTCTGTAAACCCTAAAGTATTTGATAAATATTATTATTATTGTAGGAGGAGGAAGAGTATAAATGAAATTTTAAAATTTCCTCGTTGGTAATTTAAACCATTAATTTCATATAATCTAAACACATTATAGATTTTTTTTAAAGTGTGTTATTAAAATGCTACTATGGAAAATTATGAGAATTAAACATCACCAACAATTCAATGATTAATATTTTAGCCTACCTAACTCTATACTAGCTAGTCTCTGAAAAGCATCTTAAGCATCTCTTTTAAAAATAAGTCAAGATCAAAGTTATTTAATTCAATAGTGGTTGGTTAAGATGGACTACTTAGTTTTATTTTACACACTGAAAACTGGCTACAAAAACAGGTACTTACTGTTAGGAATACCAAGACGACACTGTTCCTTTGTGAAACCACTAAAAGTGGCTTTTAAAGCTTGACTCATAACAGCCTTACTACATGGAGTTAGCAGGGGCAATTCACAATTGGTAGGCTCTAGAAAGTAGACAATACAATTATATTTAAAACATGAACTCATAATAGAAAATTAGAGTTTGGTGGCAAATACACATAAATATTCTAAAATAAAAAAGAGAATATATGTATTTATATCTATCTATATTTATGTAGAGAGATAGCTACTATATATCTGTATCTACATATAGATACAGATATATATTCCCTATAAGAAAACAGCAGTCTGGGGCATGAATTTTGATGTCAACCTATCAAGAAACATTTAGTAAAAAGTCTATTATGTCCCAGGCACTGGGGATAAAAAGACAAAGACAAAGACAAAAACAAAAACACTTATTGGAATGCAGGAAGTATACTTTGGTTTCTTTTTTCCTCAAATTCTTCAATTATAACACAGGGATAATAATAGCACCTACCTCACAGGGTTGTTGTGAGGATTATATAAGATATTTGTAAAAAGTGCTTAACATAGTGCCTGGCACATAGCAGATGCTATATAAATTCTTATTTCTTTCTGTTCCCTTCCCTCTGTCTTCCCATTTCTCTACAAGCACTACGTTATAGTGATCTAATGTATTTTATTTCTCATAATTCCTTCAAGCTGATCCAAATGGGCCGGGTCTATATAGGAAAAATATCTATGAGGCATCTATAAAAATTAATGTAATTCAAGAAACAAAACAGGTGTAAAGTTATCGCAAACCTAAGTTCCATTTAACAACTTGATCAGTGAAAGGACCCACCCAAATGAGCTTAAAAATATGGAGATTATTGCCATTATGTGTAAACATGGTCATAATTTTTATTTTTCAAAAACCTCTTAAAATGAATTCTCTGGATTTTCTTGCCTTTTTATTTATACATTTTCCTTATTCTCAACTGTACCCATAATTTTCTATTAATTTTATGGGTTTCATTTTACATATTACGCGCCCCCCCCCCCAATCCAATGCTGTCCGTGCCCTGTGGTTCATGCCCATAGCAAAAACTACACTGCTTGACGAGAGGATTTCCAATTGATTGTTTTTTGTTGTTGTTAAAGAAAAAAACACAGATTTATATATAAATATATATATATATATATATGGATGAGCAAAAATGATTTGTTGTAGTTCAGTCATTTTCAGTCATGTCTGATTCTTTGTGAACCCATCTGGGGTTTTCTTAACAAAGAGAAAGGAGTGGTTTGCCATTTCCTTCTCTAGCTCATTTTACAGTTGAGGACCTGAAGCAAATAAGGTTAAGTGACTTGCCCAGGGTCATAAAGCTAGTGTCTGAGACCAAATATGAACTTAAGAAGATGAGTCTTTCAGACTCAGGCCTGGCATTCTATCCACTGCATTACCTAGTTGATTAGGTTTGCATAAAAGCAAGGAGGCTTGCTTTCATGAGCTCAGATCAAGATTTGGGGGTTGCATTTCAGTAACTAATATTTTCTATGTAGTGCTTAGTGTTGAAACCAAACTCCAATGAATCTTTGCGGATACCTCTTCTACTTTTACTTGAAGTAAACTCTTTTGTTTGTGTGTATGTAAACCCTATGCAGGTTAATTTTCTCTTTAAGATTGTTTGTTAGTAGGTTTGACTTGACTGTCTTATAGACCACTTATCTTTTTATCATGATATTACATCCCTGAGGATGAATCTGTCTGACTTTCCATAAATCTACCAATATAAAATTATAGGATGGTAAGAATTAGAATGGACCTTAGAGAGATCATCTAGTTTAACTCATTTTGTAGAGTAGGAAAATGTGGCACAAAGGGGTTAAGTGATTCAAAGTAGTCACTGGCAAAGTCAAAACCAGAACCTAGGGATAAATAAGATCTGCCTCTCAAAATAACTGCTCACATGGGAAAGCTAGCCTTCAGAGTGTGGGTAAATCAACTAAAATCTATTATCTTTTCACAAAACAACCAACCAACAACAAAACGAAAGCCAAATTTTAAATGACAGTGGGTTATAGAAGCATCAACATCCTACATGAAAGAAAGTTTCCATCAATTAGCTCCATCTGCTAGTTTAGTGACAGTAATACTGCTTAATAAAATATGTAAACATCAATATCAACAAAGAAAAATGCCACAAGCTTCATTATAACATCAAAAACAACAAAATCTTCATTCCTATGTCTGTGACTATATGTTCATCACTAAGAAAGATGCAGTTATGTACAAATCTCTATTTTTACCCTACCTAGAGAAAATTACACATGATTTGTGAATTGACCAGGAAATTACCATTAGAAACTGAATCCAAGCCTGTTGGTACCTCTTGAAGTGTCTGTTCCTCATTTAGTGAAGGGAAAAATCCTTCAAACAGTGAATCTGTGCATTCAAAGGTGTCAAAAGCCGGTTGACGCTGCAAAAATAAAGTATAAAAATAATTAAAGTAAGTTTGATTTACTTTTAACCTACCTGAAACTCTTAGTCATACCTCACAAAATAATTGAATTAACAATAGAATGGCTGCTATGAATTTCTGTGGAAATCAGTTACCAATCAATACTGACTTTACTATGTGGTACACCTAAGTTTTTAAGATGGCCAAAATAATCAAGACTCTTGCATGTACCTATTTTTATATATTTTCCACTTGCTTCAGTAGAATGTAAGCTCCTTAATGGCAAGGACTATTTTTGTCTTCTTTTCTGTATCCCTAGTGCATAATAATGTATCTGGTACATAGTAAGTGAGGCATCTAAGTGGTACAGTGGATAGAACTCTGGGCCTGGAGTAAGGAAGGCCTGAGTTCAAATAAAGCCTCAGACACTTACTAGCTATGTGACCCTGGGCAAGTCACTTAACCTTATTTATTTCAGTTCCTCATATATAAAATGAGTTGGAGAAGGAAATGGCAAACCACTCCAGTATCTTTGCCCAGAAAATCCCAAATGGGGCCACAGAGTCAGACACAACTCAAAACAACTCAACAACACACAGTAAGTAGATAGTGAATGCTTGTTCACCAAATGACATAATTTTATTATAATGTCATGGGTTATTCTTGAGTCTAACTAAAAGATAATAATCAAAATATATAAAAAGGCTAAATGATCAAATATTGAATGCTAGCACACTAAAAGAGTCTTTTGATATAATCAGGTTCAAAACAGCTATATTTTGGAGTTTGAAAAAAGATTCTAAATTTTTGGAAATGTAAATACATGAAAACAGAATAGCCTCATTCTGTAACTGTCAAGTTCATAATAAGAAATTAAAAAACACTTTAAAATAGAAGATTTCACTACTGGTTATAAAAAAATTAAAAATGAAGATAGAGTTAGTTCAGAACTCTAGAGATAGTCAGAAAAAATATTTAAGTTAGCAAAAACTCATGATTCTAGCATTTGAAAATTACCAATATATGTAAAATAGGTTTTCTTTATGTAGATTTCTGGCCTCTGGACACTGCTACATCTAGTGACAACACACTGACAAATATATCTAGTGACAAGTTTATTTATTTTTAACTCTATGTTTCTTCAAGGATTATAATTACACTTTTCCCAATTATTTCCTGTGGTATATAATATAGCAAAATATCAATTCACTTTGAGCTCCAGTAACATGTCAACTGCCTGCTATGAATACCTATTCCTAGATGTCCCACAGGTACCTTATACTCAACAAGTACATAAGAAAACTCATTATTATCTGTTTCCCCTACCCCTCAAACTGAAACTGCCTATACTCCAAACTTTCCTATTTCTGTTGAAGGTGAAACCATCCTTCCAGTCACTTAGGTTCACAACTCTGGAGTGATCTTTGACACTTCCCCTTTCCTCACACCTAAAAAACAATCAATTGCCAAATCTATAGTATCCTAGCTCCATGATATCACTCACACCCTTTCTTTATCTACAGCCACCACAGTGGTTCAGGTGTTCATTACATCTTGCTCTGGATACTCCTTGCATCTAATCTTTCCTTTCTCCAATTCATCTTCCACATAGCTTCAAAAATAATCCTGCTAAAGCTCAGTTGTGATCTTATCAGTCTCCTGCTCAGAAATCTTCAGTTACTTCCCACTGCCACTGAATAAAAGACTAGCTCTTCAGCTTGTTATTTAAAGCCCTCTCTAATCTGGCTCTATGCTTCTAGCCTTATTTCATACTGCCTTCCTTTATGAATGCCAGATTCCAGCCAAACTTCTTCTTAAACCCAATAGTCAATCTCTTGCCCTCATTTACACCCATGGCTAGAAGGTATTCCTTCATTTCAGGTTCTTGGAATCTCACTAGTTGTTACTGGTTTCTCTTTCCTCAGTTTCCTTTGTATTACTTTCATTTTGTATGTTTTGTATTTGCCCATTAAAATATAAATTCTTCAAGAAAAAGGACTTTGAATCACTAATATGCCTAATACAATGTGTTGTACAAAGCTTTATGTTTTGCTGAATTGAAATTCAGTGCTTTAAACAAAGAACTGAGCATCTAGTTATGCTGACAGGATTTTGTTAATACTTAAAATTCTAGGCAAATGAGACTAATTTTATGAAAAGATGAATCCTGATTGAGATAAAGAATAAGAAATAAGAAATGAAAACTTCAAAGTATGTTTCTATTCCTATTAATCTATACTAAATTAATGAATGTAATTTTCTTTGGCATACTTTTAAGTGTATGCTTAAATGTCACAATGTCTAAAGTGGCTCTTTATGTTAAATAAGAACCTTTTGGTTTATTAAGAAACTACCAATAGTCTTTAAATATTGTTTAATACAAATGAAACCACTATTGAACCAAGCACAAGAATGTTAAGATATTCTTCTCTCCCATAAGTAAGAGATAATACTTTAACTTAAGAAAAATAAGTATTTGGAGAGGCCATATTTTTCTATATAAATTGAAAATCTTATACCATGTGTAACATGAAGCCCCATCTATTGAGTCAACTAAAGGAAAGATACATTGAGACTATTAAACAAGTAGAAGAAAGATTTTTTATGTTTTCTCTCATTTCAGAAAAGTAATACTATGAATATGATATTACAAGACAGAGTAAAAGTTGAAGCCCAGACAAAAGAACTGGAAATAATTAACTAGAATCTTTTGGAAAAAATAACAGACCAGCAAATCAGATCCTTAGGTTACTTCTTTACCAGGCCAACTATGTGAAAATCTCCAATGGGGGGAAGCCTATGCCTAGCAGAAAGAAAGTCAGACTTGGAATCAGGAAGATTTGGTTCAAATCTTATTTCAGATTGTTATTCATCCTTCATTTTCGAAGAAGATCAATGACATCATGGGGTAATGTCTTGACTTGAGCATGAAACAGATTTAAGCGAGGTAGAATTGCAGTCATCAGCCTCATTCTCTCTTCCACAGTCCAGTGGCAAGACAAGTCAGGATAGCTGGTGATGACCTCAGTACCTTTAATGTCTGACCAAGCTCTAAGTGGTCCCCAGCACCTGCTTCAGCCCCATTCTTGACTGTTGATACAAATTGTTCTCTTCTACCGTTTACAGTCAACATCTACCTTTCAAGACCCTCAAAACCCATTGGTTACTCTTGGCATGGTTTAGTCCATCTGCTGAGGAGGTTTTACTGGGTTGTTTCTTCTGTAATTCTATTGATTCTTGGAGCCACAGGTGAGGGTGTCTAATTTCAGATACTTAATAGCTAACTGTGTGACCCTAGGCAGATTACTTATAAGCTCCTCATCTATAAAATGGGGACAATAATAGCATCTATAACACAGGATTGTTGTGAAGATCCAGTGACATAATACATGTAAAGTGTTTTGCAAACTTTCATAAGCCATACGTTAATTATTATTATTATTATTATAATAGATATTAGGAAAAAATAACATTAAGTCAGTAATGTTAATCCTCAGGTTAGTTTTCAATGGTCTTAATTATGGGGAAATTCCCAAAGGAATCTGGGAAGGAAGCTATGTGAAATGGAACAAGTATTATATTTAGAGACAAATGAACAGAGTTCATTGTCTCTGCCACTTATTATCAGTGTAAACTTAACGGTTAAGTCTCTCTGGGTCTAAGATTCCTTCACTATAACTAGAAGGGATTAGACAAGGTGATCTTGAACATGCTTTCAAGTTCCAAATTTATGATCCTATAAATAAAAAACTTACTTGAAATTCGTGTGCATTATACTTTTTAAAAATCAGTTTCTCATTTTAAAATGAGAACTGTTTTCATCCATACCTAATCTCTATTTAAAAATATTACCTGGGCACTGTTCAACTTACTTTATTTTTACAACAAAGCTAGATGGACTGGTGTAAAATAAACTGAACTAGAAACAGGTTTAAATGAAGTAGAAAATATGGTCAAATGTTTTAGGCAGGGCATGAAAATAACAAACATTGGAGGGGCAGTAGGAAAAACAGGAACATTAAGGTACTGTTGGTAGAATTGGTCCAGCCATTCTAGAAAATAATTTGGAATTCTGCCTAACAAGTCAACAGACTATGTACTTTTTGATCCAAGTATATCACCACTCAGCCTATATTCTAAAGAGATTAAAGAAAGAAGAATATTTATAGTAGCTGTTTTATGTGAAGTATCAAAGAACTAGAAACTAATCAATTAGGGAATGGCTGAACAAATTCTGTTATACTATGAATATTTGTTACAAGGGTTCTGTTTTGGATTATTGTTTTCAATGGGGGAGGTGGGAGAAAAAAATTGTTAACTGAGGGAAAAATAGGAAAGAGTTCTCATATCTCACTGTTTATCTGTCTTCAAAAATATTCACTTACCTTAAGTGTTCCTCTATAATAGTTAGACACAGGGGCTACTTGGTCCATGTTCTTGATTCCAAAGTCATTCATCTTAAAAGCAAACAATATTTTAAAATTAAAAAACTCAGTTATAACTTGGTCACACAAACACAACTTTAGAACTGCATTAACTTTTTATTCAACACTCGTTTAACAAACATCATTTAATAAGCACTTATTAATTGCTATGCAAAGAGTACTATGCTCTGTATCAGAAGATACTAAAAAATACTGAAAATTTTCATTTAAAGACTTATTTTTTTTGGGGGGGGATTGATTTTGTTTTTTTTCCCAGGGTAATGAGGGTTGTGATTTGCCCAGGGTCACACAGCTATTAAGTATCAAATGTCTGAGGTTGAATTTGAACTCAGGTCCTCTTAAACCCAGGGCTAGTGCCTTATCCACTGAGACACCTAGCTGCCCAAGACTTATTTTTTCTAATGAAGCTTAAGATGAATACATTTCTCACTATATGTGACAAAGAAGAAGTCTATTTGATTTTTTTTAAAGAATGGCAATTCCAATTTTATTTATTAGTCCTATTAAAGGCATTATATTATGGAAATGTCTTTTGCATCTGGGCACTAAGTAAAGGATATTTCTACTCTCTAAACTACCTGGAGGGAAGCAAAACAGGAAGGGAAAGAACCTCAGGATCACTTTCATGATCATTCTGAGAGCTCACTTTAACCTGAGAGGTTTGGCCTGAGAGGTACTGAGAAATTCAATTCAGATACAGTCAACACTGAATATATCAGTTGCTGGAAATATAAAGATGAATAAATATATCTCAAGGCAGAATGTGATAGAAGCAATGGAGAATGTCAGAAAAGATTCTAGGAATACTTAAGGAGGAGATTATTTTCAGCTAGGAGGATCAGGGAAGGGTTTATGGATAAAAGTGGCACCCGAGTTGGTACTTGAAGAGAAAGATTTCAACAGGTAGAGATAAGGAAAGGGTCAGATCATGCTAATCTGCCTGTACTAAATATGTTGAAGGTCAGTGTGTAAAATTGCCATTCAGTTATGAGGCAATGGATTCAAAGATAAAAAAAATTCAAACTATTGGTTTTGGTTTGTTGGGATTATGACTTCAAGTGAAGATCAAATCAGTCACTGAACTTTCTTCTCGACAGACAGCTGAGGCTTCCACTCTAGCTTTATAGTGCTTGTAAAATGATTCATAAAAGTTTTGTTGGCTACAGACCCTGGAGGCCAATCAGCCGTGGGAGGTGAGGCTCTCCTCAGGCCCAGATTAAGAAGGAATGTGGGAAGGAAGCACAATGATAATAATTTACACTTGTATAATTCTTTAGTTTACATAGCCCTAGTATATATTTGTAGACATCTATACATTAGTTCACTTTATCTTTACAACCTTAATATCAGTATATTGTCTCCTCTTTAAATGTAAGAAAAGTGAAGTTCAGAAAGATTAAAAATGGTCAGTAAAAGAGGAAGCCAGGAATTAAATCTGTCTTCCAAAATCAAATCTAATCCTTTTTAGATCTACACAAGGTTCTTCCTTGCACCCTTTTCTCTTGATCTACTCTCTTTTGTTGATTTCATTAGTTCTTATATTCAATTATCATCTCTATAAAGCTGACATCCAGATCTATATATCTTTACAAGTCTCTCCCAAGTTCCAGTCCTGTACTACTATTTCTAGTTAGTCATTTCAAACTGAATGACCCATAGGTACCTCAAACTCAGTTTGTCCAAAACAGAACTCACTGTAACCCACCTCTCTTCTGAACTTCCCTGTTTTTGACTAGGACACCACTGTCCTTGAAGTTTAACATATAAAAAAATCCCAAACAAAATACGCCCCCCCCCCAAGATTTTGACAACTGCACCAATCACTTCCTGGCAAAGAGAGGGAGAAGAAATGGAAGTAATGTCAGATTTTATATTCTTTAACTCAAAGATCACTGCAGATGGTTGATTGTAGCCATGAAATCAATACACTCTTTGGAAGGAAAGCTATGGCAAATCTGGACAGCATACTAAAAAGCACAAACATTACCATGCCAACAAAGGTCTGTATGATCAAAGCTATGGTTTTTCCAGTAGCAATTTATGGCTTTGAGAGTTGAACTATGAGGAAGATTGGGCACTGTAGAATTGATACTTTCAATTTGTGGTGCCGTTGAAAACTTTTGAGAATCCCTTGGACAACAACATCAAATTAGTCAGTACTTAAAGAGATTAATTCAGGCTATAGACTGGAAGGTCAAATACTGAAGCTGAAGTTTGAATACCTTGGCTCCATGATGAGAAGATGGGACTCATTGGAAAAGACCCTGATGTTATTGAAGTCAAAAGGAAAGGGGATGGCAGAGGATGAGATGTATGGTGTCATAGAAATAACGAATATGAACTTGGACAGACTTGAGAGATAGTGAAGGATAGAAAGGCCTAGCATGCTATGGTCCACTGGGCCATGAAGAGTCAGACATGACTGAATAACAACCACCACCACTGTCCTATTTATCCAGGCTTGAAATCCCAACATATCTTCTATTCCTCCTTCTCCCCACAAATCCAATTAGTTGCTAATTCTACTTGATTCTACCTCTTTGTTCTCTCTCACACCTATCACCACCCTTGTACTTACAGGCTACCAATCTAGTTCATACCCTCATCACTTTATGCCTGGACTATTACAATGATCTTCTCACTGCTTTCTGTGTCTCAAGTCTCTCCTCTTCCCAATCCATTCTCCATACAGTGTCAACATGATATTACTCAAGGGAAGATTTGACCATGTTATTTCCCAGCTTCAAAGATTCAGTGGCTACCTACTGCATTTAGGATTAACTAAAAACTTCTTGTTTGGGTAAAGCCCTTCGCAATCTGGCTCCTGTCTACCTTTCTGAAAGTATTATATATAATGGCCTTACTTTACTTTCCAATCAAATTGGTCTTCTTGCTGTTTCTCATATGACGTTCCAGCCTAGGACTTTCTGCCTTTGTACAAGTGTATCTTTACCTCACTTCTACTTCTTAGAATCCAAGCTTCCTTCAATCTCAGTTCAAGATCCATCTCCATGAAGCCTTTTCCGATTCCCTCAGTTGCTAGTGACCTTTTCCATCCCCCAAATTACTTTTTATTTAACTTGATCTATATTTTATATTTACATATAAATATACCTTCTATTCTATTACTTATATTCAAGAGAAGCAATATGGCATGGTAGTTATACTGAATGTGTGACCCTCAGCAAATCACCTAACCTTTCAGTGTTCTAGACCAGTGGTATCAAACTCGAATAGAAATGTGAGTCATTAAACATTGGATTCCTGAAGTTGCATGCTGACTTCAAAACCCACAGTTAACATTATCTATGTCCTATTGTATTTTTATTTCTTTTGTTAAATCTCTTCCCACTACATTTTAATTTGATTCTTGTCTGCATGGGAGTGTAACTGGCTTAGTGTTTGACACCTCTACTCTAGGCAACGCTCTAAGACCGTAAGTTGCAGAGATGACAGTTTGCATTGGTTGATGAAATTTTCTCAGGGGTTCCTCAAACTAATTAAATCACAGGTCCAGTTCCTGTCACTATATTTTGTATTTACTGCATGGAGCATGGACTAAATGTAATATATCCTGACACAAGTATTACCACTGATCATGCCCCTAAGACATATGTGTCTTATGCACCACCATGATCTTCTTATGTATACATCCTATTTTCCCCTTCTTGAAGGCAGGTACTATTTAGTTTTTGTCTTTGTATTCTCACAGGCTAGCACAGTGCCTGTCACATTATAGGTGCTTAATAAATGTTTGTTAAGTGATTGGTCTACTTCATAAAAGTTTCAGCTCCAGAATACACATTTCTAAAATTAGGAAATAATCAAATTCACTATGGTTCTGTTACTTGCTCAAGTTCAAAGAAGGAAGTTTTAGGCCTGGAACTTCACTTTTTCAACCAATCTTTTTTTTCTTAATCTGAGTTCTGAAACTATATTATAAGATTCTATAATTTTGGTTATAATAGCTCACTGAAAAATTTAGTAAAATTTTATAGTAGAGTATTTCTATATACTTCTCCAAGAAGTATAACCTGATCCCTCCTGTTACAAATAATCTCTTTTTCCCCTGAACTTTTAAGGTTATCTTTTATGTAGATATTAAATTTTACTTTGTTTTGTAGTGATTTGTATACATATCACTTCCTTTAAGAGATTAAATTCTTTCAGAGTTGGGAAGACATGGACAAGAACTACAAAGGTTATGTTACAGTTGCCTATATAACTCTTGGTATATTTGGGCTGGCATGATCTACAGATGGAAGGCACACTGTCAGGGAGAATTCTCATCTCCCCATCCCCCATGTAGGAAGGAAACATGAGAAGCCAGGAAGAAGTGAAGAAGCTAAAGGTGTAATTTTGAAACCAAAGATTAGCACTTTAGTGCAAGCAATTCAAGGTCAGGTTTTCACTTTTGGATTGGTGAGGAGATGGAGGGAGTACTTACTGACACTATCATTATCAAGAGGCTAATCAAGGGCCAAGATGAGAAACACCGTGGCTGTTTGATTCTGTTGATACAGATGTTATAATGCATTCCTCCTGACCTCTCATCTTTTCTTTCCTTCTTCCATGGAGACAGTGTTCCTGTTCCAAAGTTACCTAGTCTTTAAAGTTATTTACACCTTCTGTTTTAATTAGTATCATGGTTGGCTAGAAAAAGGATTGGTCCTAACTGGTTTTGGTTGTATATTTCATTATTTGTGAAGGGAAAATCAGTGGGGGGAAGTGGTAGGAGGAGAGGCAGCTGGCAAAGTATGAGAGAGAAACAAAGAAGATAAGACAACCTTAGTATGAATTTCCAGGAGGAAGGTTTTTGCTTCCTATTTGTTGTTCAGCCATGCTTTCTTCTTCCTTATTTGCCCACAGAAATGGAGAGAAATTATTCCATAGGAGTCAAATGACTAGAAAGAGTAATGACTAGAGAGAATGTTCTGTTGCTGGGAGAAGGAGAATAGCTGGACAGGGCCAAATACACCCACATTCCAAAGGTAGGGGTCAGCTATGAGGGAGTAGCAGCTCCTTCTTCACTTTCAACCTAACAGACCTCCAAAACCTTATCACTTGGCTACACACAAATGGAAGGATATGGAAAATATGCCCCATGTATATCACAGATTTATGAATTAAGTTGAATAGTTTAAACTGTGGCTAGATTTATACTTAGGTTAGTTTCCAACTACTTAGAATTATTGTTAGTAGTAGCATAAATCCACCCTAAGAAATATTACTCAACCTCTTTCTGCTTCAAAGTTTGGGTAGAAATAGAGCTTCTGCCATATTGGAGAGCACTAATTGCTTACAATACAATATGCATTATTAGTATGTTCCTGAGGGCTACGTGGTAATTATATAGTACTTTAAGATTTGCAAAGTGCCTTGGTGTATTATCTCATTGGAGCCTGACCACAATCTTGTGAAGCACATGCCATAGGTATTATTATTCCCACTTTACAGATAAGGAAATTAAGACTCAGAGAAATTAAATGACTTGCCCAAGTTCACGTGGCTGTGAACTTCATAAGTAGGATTTATTCCAATTTATCTGCATATCTAAACCTACATATAGCATAGGCTGTATTCTTATTGATTAATTCTCATTTTGTTAAATATCTCCAAATTGAAGGATTTTGTAATTTTTGTATAAATGTTATATGATATGTTGATTAAGTAGGAAAGCCTTTAACAGAGGTGTGTATATGTACACACACACACACACACACGTATTTGTCTTCTCACTAGCTAGTTGTATGAACTAGATGAATATAATTTTCCATAAACATGCCACATGCTAGAGTTCCTCTCTGTCTTCTCTCCCCCCCCAGGCTCTATAAACCCACAAAAGTTTACTTTTCTTCAACTGGTTTAACAGTTGCCCACTTGCTTTATCTGGAACCTCAGATCCAGGTCATTGCTCAAAGAATCCTGGGCCCCAGTTAATCAGTGTCTGAACCTGTCTGCCCTGCTTAGTTCCACCCACACTCCCAAAGTATTCAGGTTAGCTGGGGAAGGGAGCTTAGACTAAGGGCAATCTAGCTCCCTTGGAAAGGAGATCAGTTAAAAGGAGATGCTATAGCTTTGACTTTTTCATTAACTTAAAAGGAATTTCTACCATTCCACTTAAAACTGTTTCCATTTACTAATTTTTCTGTTTCCAAGAGCCAGTTACTAGTACTTGAGCAAAGACACCAGCCATTTCCTCAGGCTGGAAATGATAACCTATGAATGGTAAATGGAATGAGCAGGGCTACTTTGAGTGGGTGGAGAGAACCTGGGTGGTGTGTTTTCTTTTCAATCATGACACTTTTTAATGTTAGTCTGAGTTAAATTTCAGGGTTGAATGTTTTTCCAGTTAGAATTTTATTCAAAACATTTCAGATGATAATGTAGTAGATTATATGAAGCTTAAAAAATGAGAAGTCCACTTTGAAGGAAGCAATTTATTCCAATTCACCAGTAGATCATGATTAATCTCTATAGGGGAAATTTGTGTTATCACTATTCTAAAGACAGATCAGTGTAATAAATCTCAAGGTTTATTGCAAATTGGTAATGTAACAAAGTAATGGAAGTATGTTATGTTCTATAGCCAAAATATCTCATTTTCATTGCTAGTCATTCATTTTCCATAAACTTAAGGTATTATACATTATTCTTCCAAATTTACTTAGTAAAAATAAATGTTCATCTTATATAATTGTAAATGCAGGTGTAGCAAAGAGAGTACTATTCAATATCAGTTGTTCCCCTGCTTTAAAATGTAATTATTTTCAATTATTAACGGATGTTCTTTTCCTTTTTTGGGGGTAGGCAAAAGCAGTTATCAATACAGCAACAAAAACGGTGATACTTGGTGTGTGTTATGTTTTAACAAGTTATGTTGAGTAAAAAAAAAAAAAGTAATTTGATTGGGTATGTCTACCTGGAAGTATTTCCTAGAACACTTTGATTCTGCATGGTTTTACAAAACTAATTAAGAGTTGGACAACAAAAGAATTCTATTTTGTAGTTAGCGATTATAGCTCTTTATGTAGGAGTGTCAGGGAGCATTTTCTCCTATATTTGTATTAAAAGCCAGAAATATACTTCCAGATTAAGCTGGAAAAAAATCTAGTATAAAGCTAAGACTTAAGAAGCCTCCCCAGCCCCCCCCCCAAAAAAAAGGAGGGAGAGAAAATAGAAAAGTAAAATGTGTCCATAAGAATGCTAGAGCTGGAAGGGATGACCCCACATTTTAGAGGTAAGGAGAATGATGCTGAAAAAGAATGACTCTTACAATGTTGTTCAAGATAGCAAATAACAGTTTGAAGACTGAAACAAATCTATTTCAATTCAAATCTAGTGTTATTTCATTTGTGTAAATTAACCATGATCCACTGGTGAATTAGAATAAATTGCTCTCTTTCTTTAAAGTGGACTTCTCATTTTTAACTTTAAAATGCACTGTATCTAAAGTGATTTTAGTGTCTGTTATACTGGATGTGTCCTGTACTGTAGTGTATAAAAAATTACTATCTTAAAATAAGAAGACACCAGCCCACCTCCCCACTGTTACTCCAACGTATGAGTTTGCATTTTCTACTTAGTACCATGGTAGGTGTGTTAAGTGACCCATGGTTTTGTTTTTTGTTTTTGTTTTTGTTTTTGTTTTGTTTTGTTTGCTTAGGGGAAAGGCAAGGAAGGTATCTCCAGTGCGTTTTGAAGGAAAGCCTAACTGAAATAACATTCTGACCTGAAATTTAGCCCAAACTAACATTAAAAAGTTTCAATGTTGAAAAGAAAACACTCTCCATTCACAGGCTATCATGCCCGGCCTGAGGAAATGGCTTATGCCTTGCCCAAATACTGAGAATTTAACTGGACTGAGTGGCTCAGAAATAGAATACAATTTTAAAGAGGTTTAATTGAAATGGTAGAAACTCTTTCGATTCACCAGGTTCCAGCCTACTCTCAGGGAGTGTGGGTGGAATTAAGCAGGGAAGACAGGTTCAGACACTGATTAACTAGGGCCGAGGTTTTGCCGAGCTTCTTTGGGTAACGACCTGGACCTGAGGTTCCAGGTAAGCAAGGAAAGTAAACTTTTGTGAATTATAGAGCGAATTATAGACTGAGAGGGGAACCCTGGCTTGTAGCATGTTTATGGAAAGTTATATTCATTTGGTTCATTAAAAACTAAATCACAATCGGGGGAAAAAAACCTTGGCCTTGTGCCCCTCCCAAATCCGGGAAGCATTTTCATCCTGTGACGTCATAGTAATAGCAGTGCTCTGATCCGGTCTAATTCTAAACAATAAGAGGGTCAGACGTCAGAGTAGGGGCTATTTTATTCATTGTATTTGTTATATCTCCGGTGCCTAAAAAATGTCAGGTACAGAGCAGGAGCTTAATAAATGCTTGTTGATTAAGCGAATGAATATGCACGAGGCTGATAGGACATGGGTTCATTAATCCCTATCATTTCAAGCTATTTTAACCTACTTTCATCCTTTTACCACACAAAGTATTGCATTTCAAGTTTATTAGGGAAAATCCCCAAGAAAACGGGTCTACCACACACACTAGGTTCGCATTTCCTCTAAATAAAACAAAACCCATTATTCTTCCTCACCCTTTTCGCCTCCCCCCCTCCCCCAGCCATAGTCACTTTGTACATACCGCACCAGGTGAAACATGTCCAGTACAAGGACTAAAATCACTCCATTTATAGCCAAACTATAAAGATCACAAGATTCTCTTCCTATTTTTACCCACTCCCTTCATCTGAGCAGATTTTAATATTATCTATATGGATAATAATAAATAGTACAGTGGAAGTAAAAACGAGCAACACATCGGGAACGAAACTCTTCAGCGTTACACTGAGCCTTTAGTGCCCCACTTCCCCTTCTAATTAGTCGGTCGACAAGCACTAATTAAGCGCTTACGATGTGCTACGCACCTTGCCAAGCGCAGGGGATACAAAGAAGTGCGGGGGAAAGCGGTTTCTGCCCTCAAGGGGCACACATTTTCATGGCGGAAGCATTGTACCCACAAGATACATACGCTGTAGGTGGAAGGTGATCTCTAAATTAAGACACTTGGGGGCGGGGGTGGGATCAGTTAAGGCTTCTTGCAGGTGAGAGCTGAGATTTTTCAAGGAAAGTAAGAAAAGCAGTAAAGTCAGGCTGCGGAGGCGAGGAGGGAGAGCATTGGCATGGAGTCGGGAGATGAAGGGTCATTATTTTAATGTCGACTAGAAGCGTAATAAATGGTGGGCCCAGCCCCGTGTCATTCTTTTTCAAGGGCCTTTCCAGTCTGGAGGTAGGACGCTGGGAGAGACAAGGAGGAAGCTAATTTACACCACCCTTCTAGGAAATGCAGCACTGGGGAGGGGAGGGGAAGCGAGGGGAGGAGGAGAAGGGGAAGGGGGAAAAAGGGAAGAAAGGGAGTCGTGAGGAGGGGGCGCGGCGGTGCCCAGGCCATTCTTCCCCCCCACCCCCAACACAGCTGGAAGCGACGCTTCCTTCCAGCGGCTCAGGAGCTGGGCAGTTTCCAGCCGTGGAAGAGCGCTTCTCCGTCCCCTCGCCGCCGGCCTGGCCCTCGACATCCCCTACCACCATCACCCATTTTCCGTTCCCGTCCCGTAGGATGGGGGGCCCGCTTTCCCCCTCCCTCAGTCATTCACCAGGGGTACAAATCCCTGCCTCGGGGTCGGGCCGGGGAAAGAGAGGCAGGAACCCACGGGCCACCGCCGGCGTTCAGTCACCTCCAAGTCCCCGGCCCCAGAGCCCCTTCCTACCCAGGGAGTAATCCCCTCCCCTTGCTGGGGGGCTGTGGGGGAGGGGGGCGGGAAGTGGTCCTCGCCCCGGCCGGGGAAGCGGCGGCGGGTGGCGCTTACTCACCTGGGCCGCGGGGCCGAGAGGTTCCAGCGCAGGCCGCGGTCGACAAAACTCGGGGCACCCCTGCCTCACAAAACTGGGGGGCTCCCAAGAGGCTCAAGAACCACTACGCAGCACAATCCGAGCCCGGCGAAGACTCAGCCCTGGAGGAGGAGGCAGAGGAGGACGAGGCGGAGGAGGCGGGGGCGGGCGGGTCAGCACCAGAAGGGAAAGGGTCCGTTCGGCTCTCGGTATTGGACCTGAAATGGCAGCCCGGCCCCCGTGCGCTGGGCTCCGAGCTCTGCTGCCGCGGGAGGAAGTAACTCGATCGTCATCCACTCCTACGGCTCCTCGAGGGAGGGAGAGGGGGCAGTGGAGGAGGAGGAGGGGGAAGGGCGAGGGAGGGGGAGGAGGAGGAGGCGGAGCTCCGCGGCTTCCGCCTGGGCCTGCTCTCGCTCCGTATTTCTGGCTTCTGGTTCCTCATCTCCCTTTCTCTGCCCTCGCTCCCGATTCCTATAGCTGTCTCATCTTCCCTCTTTCCCTTCTCCTCTCTCCACCTCCTCCCCTTTATTCTTTCCCTTGTTCTGCTTCAATCCAGAGTGAGAACTCCCAGTCTTCCACGTCGTCGATCCCTCTTGTGTTTCCTTTGCTCTGGACGCAGGACCTCAATGGCGTCTCTATTGCCTTCTCTTTGCTCTCGAGGCGGCACAAAAGCACAGCACCGAGGCCCAGCGCCGCTGTGCAGTGTCTGGCCACCGGCTTAACCTCGACGGGTAGTTTACTCGCCAATTACGGCGGTTGGACTACAAGTTATCTCAGGTCCTTCCAACTACAAATCTGTTTCTATAATCGCCCCCACCCTCTCCGCCCCTCCCCCTTCTCTCCCCCCTCCTTTACCTCCATCCCCTCTCCCCTTCATTCTCCATCCTCCTTCAGTTCCCCCTTCTCTCCGTCCTCCCTCCCCTTCCCTTTCATTCTTCCTTCCTCCCTCCCTCCCTCCCTTCCTTTTTATGGATCCATGAGACATAATATGAAAAAAAAATCTACCATTCTTCTTTGGACAAATGCTTCATTTAAGCAATTACTGTCTCTGTGCTCTCCATAGCAGCATCTTTCACAGATTAGTGATGTACCACAAACGCAGCTCTGAATTCCCTTTATTCAACAATTTTTTAAAGTACTCATTATATATATAGCATTGTTTTAGTGCTGGAGATAAAGGTAGAAATGAAAATGAAACAGTGCCTGCCCTCAAAGAAATTTACATTTTCTGGGAGTAGGGGAAGTTCATTCATTCAAGAAATATTAAGGGCCTACTATGTGCCACGTGCTGCGTTGAACACTGAGGGGTAGGTAAAAAAAAGAGGCAAAAGACAGTTCTTGCCCTCAGGGAATTTATAATCTAATGGGGGGAGACAAGATGCCAACAAATACATACAAAGCAAGCTATGTACAGGATAAATAGAAAATACTAATAAGAGAGAAAGCACCGGTTAGGGAAGGGTTCCTGTAGAAGGTGGGATTTTAGTTGGGACTTAAAGAAAGCCAGGGAACTCAGTAGTCTGAGTGGAGGAGAGAGAGCGTTTTAGGCATATGCAACAATCAGAGAACATGTTTGGCATGGAGAGATGGATTGTCTTGTTTGTGAAACAGCCAGGAGTCCAGTGTGACTGGATGGGAGAGTTGGGGATTAAGGTGTAAGAAGACTGGAAATGGAGGAGAGGGCTAAATTACGAAGATTTGAATGTGAAACAGGATTATGTATTTGCTCCTGGAAGTGGTAGAAAGCCACTGGAGTTTATTGAGTAGGGGGTTTGATATGATTAGACCTGCATTTTAGTGGCTGAAGGGTAGATGGATTGGAGTGGAGAGAGACTTGGGGCAGGCTGACCCTCCAATAGGCTGTTTCAGTAATCAAAGCATGAAATGATAAAGTCCTGCACTAGAGTAGTGGCAGTGTCGGAGGAGAGAAGGGGACATATACAAGAGATGTTGCAAAGATGAAATTGCTAGGCCTTGACAATGGCTTGGATATGGGGGGTGAGATATAGGAATCCAGAATGACTCCTGGGATGGGTGCTTGAGAGCCTGGGAGGATGTTGTTGCCCTAGACAGTTAGTAAGGAAGATAGGAGGGAAGGAGAGTTTAAGGGGAAAGATAATTTCTGTTTTGGTTGTATTGGGTTTAAGATGTCTACTGGGTAATTGGAGATTGAAGAGAGAAGATCTAGCAAAGGAGACAAAGGAACAGTCAGGAGGAAAACCAGAAGAGAATGGTTGCAGCATTTATACAGGTAAATAAAGCATAAAGAAAATAATACAAAGTAATTTCAAGAAAGAGATAGGTAATAACTGGGAGGACCAGGAAAAGCATCATAGAGTGAGATTCTAAAAGGTGGAGGCGAGAAGGTACTGCATTCCAAACTTGGGTGAATGCATGCAAAAGCAGGGAGGTCAGAGATGGAATGTCTTGTTCAGGGAACAGGGCTAACAGGGCTGATTTGACTGGGTGGAGAGTGAGTGAAGGGGTTCATAATATGAAATAAGACTGGAAAAGTAAAGGAGAGCCAAATTGTGAAAGGCTTTAAATGCCTTCCTTCTTTCCTTCCTTCCTTCCTTCCTTCCTTCCTTCCTTCCTTCCTTCCTTCCTTCCTTCCTTCCTTCCTTTCTTTTGCAGGGCAATGAGGGTTAAGTGACTTGCCCAGGGTTGTACAGCTAGTTAAGTGTCCAGTGTCTGAATTCAGATTTGAACTCAGGTACTTCTGGATCCAGGGCTAGTGTTTTATCCACTATGCCACCTAGCTGCCCCCTTTAAATGCCATACTAAGGGCTCAAAAAATAATTTCTGGAGACAAAGAGGAGCCATTAAAGATTTCTTAGTCATAGGTGGGCATACATGTTCAGAACTGTGTTTTAGGACTATCAGACTGGCATATGTTTAGATGATGAATTGCAGAGGAAATTCTTTAAAAAAACAAAATATATTATTATTGATATTATTTTAACAGCATCTACATTTCCAGTGTATTCCTCTTCCCTCTCCCTCCCTGAAAGTAACATATATATGTGTATGTATGTCTATATATGTTATACACACACATATATACACACATGTATATATTCCCCTTACAACACAGTAATAATCCTTTTTTTTTCTTTTTGTTGAGGCAATTGGGATTAAGTGACTTGCCCAGGGTCACACAGCTAGTAAGTGTCAAGTGTCTTAGGTGGAATATTGAACTCAGGTCCTCCAGAATCCAGGGCAGATGCTCTATCCACTGTGCCACCTAGCTTCCCCTAGTAATAATCCTTTGCATTTGTTGTAGGCTAGGTCCTCAAAAGCCCACACCCATTTAGTTCTGGTCACTGAACATTGAATAAAGGAAGAGGTTTACTTTGTTCTAACACAGCAAGGATATACAGCAAAGCTACAATAGCACTTAGTTTCTCTGGACATAGCCCCTTTAACTCCCTTGTCTCCAACTTGAAACAAATTTGGTTGAAACAAATATGGCAATTCCATATGGTTTCAGGTACTTACCAAGTCTGAGGGTCTTTTTTTATGCCTCTTGACCTTGAAGTTGGATCGAAGAAACTGGGCCAACTAAGTTGCATGGGGGAGAGGAAGCTGGGGCTGAAAGAAGTTGTGTGGGAGAAGGAAACTCAGGGAAACTGAGGCCAGGAAAAACTGATCCTATTACACACTACCCTTTGGTGACAAGGGGCTAAAGCTTTAACGGGTCTTTAATTAGACAGTCCTCCTGTCACCAGTGATACTAAGGGAGGGAAAAGGGAAACAAAAAATGTGGAGAACAAAAGCAAATAATCTTAGGGGTTTTTTTTTCTCCCCACTTTGAAGGACCAATTCTCAAATTTTAATGGAAAGTCTTCCTACCATGGGCAAGACTAAGGGAAAAGGGAAAGAACAAAAAATAATAAAAACGTGGAGGAGAACAAAAGCTAGAAATTGTAGACCTTTTCTCCATTAAGAAGGACTATGTTTCAAAGTCACAGTCTTTGAAGTTCACACTGAGTCTCGTAATACAAAGTGGTGATGATGAACCAGAGTAGCCCCAAACCCCAGAGCCATAGCACCGATGATAAGACCTCTAGCATAATTGCAGATTTCTTTTCCTCAAATGAGATGGTGATGATGAACAGGAGGTTAGCTCCCATAACATCAGGGCCTCTGCACAGATACTTCTGGCAGCAATAGTTCCTCATCATGCATCGGTATCATATGTAGTAAAATCACTAAGAGGTCTTAAACCTCTTGCATTTCACCTGTCTAGGGATCTAAGTTGACAAGACTCTGCATCTTTACCCACTCCTTCTTAAAATGCCTCTGATCAGTAAGTGATCAGGATATGTTGACTTGCATGGTCTCAGGCACCCAAGTCTGAGAAATCCAGACTACCACACTGGGCTGGGACTTTTTTATGCCTTTCAATCAGGAAGCTATATCAGGAAAGCTAGAACCAGTCAGGTTGTATGGAGGGGAGGAAGCTACACCAGAGAAGCTTGGCCAGGAAAATGATAGTCCTAGTACATCAGTCATGTAGCACAACTTAAAAAAAAAAATATTCCTTGGTCAATCAACATCAGTTTTTTTTTCTAGTTCTTTGCTACTTCAAAAAGTACTATAATTATTTTAGTTTATATGGGCCTCTTTTTTTTTTTAAAGTGTGTGTGTGTGTGTGTGTGTGTGTGTGTGTGTGTGTGTGTGTGTGTGACTTACTTGGGGCATATACCTAGTAGTGAGATCTGTGAGGCAAAGGGTATAGACATTTTAATCTGTTTCTTAGCTTTTGTTTGAACGAAATCATAGCTCTACCAATAGAGCAACATTGTGCTTGCTTATCTACAACCAACACACAGTGGATGTAAAATCCATTTATCTAAATACAGCTTTATATTTTCTCATAACATAATGGTGAGAGACATAGGCAGTTTGGTTTGAATTGTTGGAGTTAATTATTTTTATTTCCAGAACCAGGCACAAATCTATAAAAATTTTAGGTATATATATGTGTGTGTGTGTGTGTGTGTGTATAATTATAGGTTATTGACAGTTGTCTATAGATAATCTTTGACTATAGTATCCCACATATCCTTCTCCCTTTACTTCCCTATTAGCCAACCCATATAATGAATAGTATTTTGTAGAGAGGGAAAAATAAGTCAGCATAACTGATGAATCCATTGAAAAAGTCTGAAAACATGTAAAAACATGTATAATGTATAACACCTGTAGATCTCCCACCTCCACAAATGGGTAAATTGAGGGTGTCTTCTCATATCTCTTCATTTGAGTCTCACTTGATCTTTGTTTTTGTTTTATTTACTTTGGATTTTTAAGGCATTCTTTCCATTTACATTGTTGCAGTTAACTGTGTATATTGTTTTCTTGGCTCAACTTACATTTCTCTGTGTCAGTTCATATAGATGGTTCCATATTTCTCTGTGGTCATCATACATAATTTCTTCCAACATAGTATTTCATTACATTTGTGAACCACTATTTGTTTAGGCTTTCCCCAATTATCTACTTTGTTTCCAATTCTTAGCCATCAAAAAGTGTTGCTATAAATATTTTTATATGTGGTCTTTTCTCTTATTGATGGTTTCCTTAGGGTATAAGCCCATTAATGAAGTTTCTTGTTAAAAGGTATGGACATTTTAGTCACTTTATTTGCATAATTCCAAATTGCTTTCCAAAATGGTTGTACCAATTCACAGCTCTGCTAACATTGTATGACTGTACCTATCTTTCCATAATCCCTCCAACATTGACTGTTGTCATTTTTTATAATTTTTGCCAATTTGCGTGGTGTGAAGTGAAACCTCAGCATTGGTTTGATTTGTATTTCTCTTTATTACAGATTTGGAGCATTCTTCTATGTGATTGGGGATATTTTGCATTTCTTTTGAGAACTGTTTGTTATTTCTATTGGGGAATGGCAATTACTTTTTTTTTTGCCGGGCAATGAGGGTTAAGTGGACTTGCCTATGGTCACACAGCTAGTAAGTATCAAGTGTCTGAGGCTGGATTTGAGCACAGGTCCTCCTGAATCTGGGGCTGGTGCTTTATCCACTGCGCCACCTAGCTGCCCTGCAATTACACACACACACACACACACACACACACACACACACACACACACACACACACACACACACATACATATTTATTGTTTATATATTTTAGATAGCAAACCCTTATCAGAGATATTTGATAGAGAGTTCTTCCCTTCCCTTCTCTTCTCATCTTAGATGCATTAATTTTGTCTGTGCTGAAGCTTTTCAGTTTCAAATAGTTATCTATTTTATCTTTTGTAATTGAGTCTGTCTCTTATTTAAGAATACATCTTTTACCCATAGCTGTGAGAGGTCTCTGAGAGGGTGGATCTTTCCCAGGGAGGAATGGGTAAGTCTTTTTTGGGAAAGAGGGCTTGGTCTGACAAAAACACAAGTCTCTGAATTCCTGTTTTAATTGAGTGATACCATTCTGATTGTCTGGGGAAAGAGTTTGGACATTGCTTTGGCGGGCACAAATTTAATTTTCTGCCTCTTCATTTTCAGTCCTCAATTTGTTTGATGTTTCTTTAACAGAGGCTAAATTACTTTAGCTTCTCACTTGGTAGTTTCAAGTAGTCACTTGTGAAAAGCATCCCACTTGGGATATTTAATTTTCTTGCTGGCTTCATCAAGACATTTAAGATAATTTATTTTATCCCAATCAAAAGTTCCCCAGGTTAGCCAACAATGATGGGAGTCATCTTTGATTAATTTCTGCCAATTAGTTGAATGCCTGCAGGTTTCTGGGCCATGTTGTAGTGACATGTGGAAATGGCCCTTGCTTTAAGCACATGACTTGGATCACCTGAGAACTCTAAATTTTCAAAGATGGGGATTTTTCTTCCTCATCACTTTCAAGGTTTAGAAATTTCTCCCTCACTACACAAGGGACTTATGAATTTCCAATAAAGGGGAGTTCCAGAGATGGCAATTTTTCATTTTTCTCCCCCACTGTCCATAGGACATATGGATTTCCCTTTTAATAAAGAACTTAACTGAAAAGGACTTAGAGATTTGAGTGGGAAACCGTATTCACCAATCAAAAAATGAACCAAACCAAAAATAAAAAACAAAAAACCAAAATAACAAACCTGGTGACAAGTTGAACACAAACGGTCCTTGTTTGTAATTAGCCTCACCTTTGGAATGAAGTTGGTGGTCTACTACATCCTTGTCAAATCCCACTTCTGACACCGGAATGTCAACTGTGAAAACCTATCCCACTAACTATAGAGCAGTTCTGGTTGAGTTGGAACAAAATTATTTATTTAAAGAGAAAAATATTAACCGTGGATGTTGGGGCAACCAGATAATGGAACCCATAGCCTAGGAAAGCTAGGGGGCAATTTATGCTTGAAAACCACAAAGGGGAGATTCAGAGAGGGGTCAGCGTAGTAAGTGGACAGTCTTTTTCAGGAACAGTTGGGAGATAGAAGCAGTATGTTTTGCAGCAAATGTTGACCACAAGGCTGGTGTAAGCCAATTTGAAGTGCACAGCTTAGCAAGGTTAGCCAGTGAACACCAGCAAGGGTGTTTTGGAGTAAGCAAGGCTTCTGCAGGCTCCTGATTAGCGCCTTTCAACAAATAAGCTTATTCTGTGTCTACTACATCTATATAGTAAGGTAACTCATGGAAAATGGACATGTTGGTCTCGGAAGTATATTCACAGTATGATCTTAATATTAAAGTCATATATCTATTTAGGGTAATTCTAGGCATTTTAATAAAAAGCCTGCATACCCTCTTTTCCTAAAACAAACTGAAATAAGCAGTATCGATCAGTTTATTGTACTTGTATTGAGATTTAAACTGAATTTTTATAGTCAATCTAATTGCTTCGTAGTTCAGTTTGAAGACAGTAGAAAATACTGACTCTTCCAAATTTAGTGAATATTTCCCTAGACACCATCATTGTACTTGAGAGGTCTTAAGAAGGAATTTGTAATAAAGGGACCTAGATTCAAATCTTGTAGTTTTGAAGTTGGGCAAACTACTTAACCTTTTTGGACCTCAGTTTCTTCATCTATAAAGCTGAGGGGGTTGGAATAAATAACTCCAAAGGTCCCTTCTAGTTCTTGATCCTTTTTCAATTCTTTGGGCCTCATTTTCCTTACCTATAGAATAAAAGAGTTAGAATGGGATAGTAAAAAGCAAAATCAGAAGTTGTAGGTTTGAATCTTGGCTCTGCTACTTACTACCTATAAAAATTTGGATACATTATTTAACTCTTCTGGTTCTCATCTCTTGTTCTTTAAAATTAAGGAGTTGGAGCAGATGGTTTCTAAGACCTCTTATACCTGTTAATGAATTCTGAGTTGCCTTCTAGTTTTTTTTTTTTTTGCAGGGCAATGAGGGTTAAGTGACTTGCCCAGGGTCACACAGCTAGTAAGTGTCAAGTGTCTGAGGCCAGATTTGAACTCAGGTACTCCTGAATCCAGGGCCGGTGCTTTACCACTGTGCCATCTAGCTGCCCCCACCTTTTAGTTTTTTTAATTTCAGTTTTTCATTATTTTGTTAAGGGCTAAAATTCTAGCTAGTCTGTCTAAAATATCTAATGTGTGGTCAGAATTGGAGGCTTTCTTGTTATTGACATCACAGACTAAGATAGATGACCTGGAACTCATTAGCATGTTTACCTTGAGATTTTAAAAGGCCTAGATTCTAGGGGTTTAGAAACTTCTTTGGGGTCTCTGGAATATTAAGGTTCTTGATTTTATTCTTGCTGAGGTTCAGGTGGGTTGGGTTAGGAGTCTGTCCAGGCCCCCACATGTGGTTAGCTCTTGTAGTTCTTGTAGCCAGCTCTTGTAGCTGGCTAATAATGGAGAACATTGTCTAAAAACAGTAGATTGATTTTGATCATGCTGAGATAAGCTCAAGGTTGTCAAAATCTAAGGACAAAGCTCCAGAGCTGCAGTTATTCAGGACCAGACCCTTCACCTTCTCCCTTTGACACCACCTCCCCCCCCCCAACCCCATCTTCCTGTTCTATAGTTGCAATGCGAGCCATGTCTTTATGACCATGGCCATGCAGACCAAGTGAAGTCCACCCTGAGAAACCCAAAAATCAAAGTTCCCCAACCCAGGGGGACTTCTAGGAGAGAACCAAAGGCAACCAAAGTACTGAAATATTGGGGATGGAAAGGTAAACAGCACCAAGGGCCCCAGAACTCAACTTTTACTACTTAGTCAGTCATATGAGGCTTATAAAACCAGTGTTTGGAAAGAGATGGAGCAGAATACTTTGTAGAAATAAGTTCCTATGGAATTTCTCACTGATAATATTTTATTTTATTTTTTTAAAGTGAGGCAATTGGGGTAAAGTGACTTGCCCAGGGTCACACAGCCAGTAAGTGTTAAGTGTCTGAGGCCAGATTTGAACTCAGGTACTCCTGACTCCAGGGCCAGTGCTCTATCCACTGCACCACCTAGCTGCCCCTCACTGATAATATTTTATGAAGGCTCAAGTGAAAAATATTAAAAAAAGAAATACTTTTTACACATGTCAGATCTCTCTATGTAGACGGGAAAATCTAAATCGAAATGAATTTTATAATTGAAATCATAGTACTTATTTCAGCACTTTATGCAGTAGGTAAGAAAACTGCTAACAGCAGAAGGGAGTGAGCTGCCTAAGGTCATTTGTCTAGTCAGCTGACCCTTCCTTCAGAGCTTTTCTATAGCTCCATACTGCCTCCCTTCCTCCTGATGCAGCTTACCTCCCTAGGTTTTGCTTCCTGAATATAAAACAATTTTTTGATAGGATTATTAAACTATTAGATGAAGAAATTGCTTTTGATATAATTTGCCTAGATTTTAGCAAAACTTTAGATATAGTTTCTTGTTCTTGTGGAGGAGAGCTATGAATTAGACGATAATACTATCAAATGGATTCAGAACTGGTTGGAAGGTTTCCAATAGAGTAACACAGGGATCTACTCTGGGCCCTGTGCTAACATTTTCATCAATGACTTGGATGAAGGCATAATTGGCATGATCATCAAATTTGTAGGTGATAGAAATATTGAAAGGAGTAGGTAATTCAGTGGATGACAATATGGATCAAAAAGGATCTTGAAAAACTAAAGCATTGTGTTGAATCTATGATGAAATTCAGTAGTGAAAATGTAAAGTCTTGTACTTAAGTAAAAAAATCTACTTCATAAGTATAATATAGGAGAAGCATGAGTAGATGGCAGTTTTTTTTTTAAATATGAAAAAGATGAGGACTTGAGTGGACTGAAAGCTAAATATGATTTTGAGTTTTGATGTAGTAGCCAAAAAAAAACCTAATGTGGTCTGAAGTTTCATTAAGAGAAACATAATTTCCAAGAATAGTAAAGTGATAGTCTCCTTGTACCCTACCCTCATCAGACCTGGAGAATTGGGCTAAGTTCTGGCACCCACAGTCTAAGAAGGGCATTGGTAAGGCAGAGAATATCCAGAGGTAACCAAGGTTGGTGAAGAACCTTGACTATCTAACATGAGGATTAGTTGAAGAAATAAGGCATGTTTAGTGTGGAGAAAAGGTGACATTATAGCTGTTTTCAATTATTCAAAGGGCTATCATGTAAAGAAGGACTAAACTTGATGCCGAGTGAAGTGAGCAGAACCAATGTTGTATGATGATCAAGTGTGATAGACTTGGCTCTTCTCAACAGTGCAATGATCCAAGACAATTCCAAAGGACTCATGATGGAAAGTGCTCTCTACATCTAGAAAAAAGAACTATTGAATCTAAATGCAGATAGAACCATATTGTTTCCACTTTTTTGCTGTCTTTTTTCTTCTTTTTTTAGGTTTTTCCCTTTTATTTTTATTCTTCTTTCACAACATGACTAATGCAGAAATGTGTTTAATGTGATTGTACATATATAACCTATATCAGATTGTTTTCTGTCTTGGGGAGGGGGGAGGTAAGGGAGGAAGGGAGAAAAATTTGGAACTAAAAATATTATAAAAACAAATGTTGAAAACGATCTTCACATGTAACTGGAAAATAATAAAATACTTTTATGATTAAATTTAAAAAGGACTACATTTGTCCCATTTAGTCCTAGAGAACAGAACTAGGAGAAATAAGTGAAGGCTGAGCAAATTGGGCTTGATGTCAAGAACACCTTCTTAAAAAGTAGAGCTGTCCAGTGGTGGAATGGTTTACTTGGATAGTTGGTGGGTACTCTCTCTTTGGGGTTTTTCAAGATTATTTGTATTTGGAACTAGATTTGTTAGACTAAATGGTTTCTTACAAATCTCAAATTTTGTGGTTCTAAAAAGATAGACTACTTCCCATAGCCTCTACACTAAGCAAGTTTTGCTGCTGTGTGCTCTTTTTATTTTGTCCTTTAAAATTTTTATTGTTTTATTTTTCCATTAGCATAAATCCACCTTCTGTCCTTTCCACCATCCCTTCTCCCAACTGAGAAAGAAAGAAAAGTGAAACATCCATTACAAATATATATAGTGAAAAAAAAAAAGTTCTGGTATTGGCCATGTTAAAAAAAAATCAGTCTGTATTTTGAGCCCATTATGGCATATGGTCATGCCATATGCTCTTAAAAATATTTATATCTTCTGTTTTTACATCAACTATATTTCCCAATATGTTCCTCTCTTCTTCTCTTCCCAGAGATCTATCCCTTATAATAAAGAATCAAAATAAAGAAAAATGGCATAATGCCCTTAATTAGGTAGTAGTAAACATTTTTGAAGAAATACCACATTTTCCTAACATTTATCTCCTTTTTCTTAACTGTCATTCAATATTGTTTATCATTATAGAAACTCTGTGTTTCATATTCAGAAGTTTTGATTGTTGACCCTTTTGTTTCCAGTCATAAGTATCACTATGCTTCACAGTAAACTAAACATAATAGAAATGTGCTTTAAGATAAAAAAATTGAGATGCTGGTTTGTGAAGAAGGCAAAGAGATGTATCAATAAGAAATTTATTAAGACCTTCAAAATTTTCTTTTCTTCCTCAAGATGCAAAAAAGGGGGCAGCTAGGTGGCGCAGTGGATAAAGTACTGGCTCTGGATTCAGGAGTACCTGAGTTCAAATCCGGCCTCAGACACTTGACACTTACTAGCTGTGTGACCCTGGGCAAGTCACTTAACCCTCATTGCCCTGAAACAAACAACAACAAAAACAACAAAAAAAGAAACAAAAAAAAAAAGAAAGAAAAAAGGCATGTGGAAAAACATAAAATTCCATGATAATATGATAGCTGTTTATGTATGCCCACAATACAAATACAAAAAGATGAAAAAAGGGAAAAATTTTTCTTTTATATTGTAAAAAAATCCAGATTTGATCAATAAATCCATCGACTTAATAAAACTATCAAATGCCTACTGTGTGTACTTTGCTATTTACTGGGAGTACAGATATGACATACAGAAGTCTATCAAGAAGTTTATAGTTTATTAAGGGGTAATATGACATGTATATAAATAAGAATAATACAAAGTAGAATGTGATACAGACCAGGAAAAGATCCAGATAAAATCTCTGGGAAAAATACAAAAGGTACAGGAGGAGAATCATGAAAAATTTTATGGAGGAGATAGCACCTGATCTGGACCTTGAAGATGTCAATAGACAAATGTTACAATTGGAGTGATGCCCCCTGCTGGAGAGATACTGTAGGAAAGCTCCGCCACGAGGAGAAGGCGTCTGAGGGCAAGCCATGTGGCTTGGAAGGTCAGTTTCTTGGTACCAGGAAGTGACGTTTGCTATTGGGTACTGTCGATCAAAGCTACCAGCCAATTAGCTTGGAACTCTGTGTGTGTGTGTATATGGGATGTTTCTGGTTTTCAGAGGAGGCTTGTGGAACGAAGAAGGGGTAAGTCAGTCTCTCTCTTTCTCTCTCTCTCTCTCTCCCTCACCAGGACCTGGTGGGGAGTGGAGCAAAAATGCTGCCTCCCTGAGATAGATAGATGAAGGCATCTAGACCTCTTTCTCTCTCCTCACCAAATTCTTATGCTCCCTAATAAATGCTTAAAAGTCTAAACTCTTTCTAAAGCTTATAATTTATTGGCAACTACTCATTAGAATTTTAGACACATTATACAAAGCTGTAGTATGTGTGATCCAGGTTCAGGGATAAGTTTCAGTTACATTAGGCAATTGGGATTTTGCTCCAGAGTGCATGATTTAGGAAACACATGATTTAGTAACCTCTAACAAGAAGAAAACTCTCATTGGGAAGCAGTCATAGAATGGGAGGATGATAGTGGGGAGGGTTAGGGCCACTGGTGCCACTTTCCCCATACTTAAATGGTCATCATGCCTCTTCTATGTCTTGCATTTATATTCTTGGTTCAGTTGACCTTTCCTAGCTCCTCTGGGTTTGCCTATCAAAGGACCGCTATCACTGAACCCTTGAGATCAGGGAAATTGGAGCCAGACATTTCCTTTTCCTATGGGCCCCAATACCATAGCCTTCCACTTAAGCAGAGGCTTGAAAAAAGGATGTGGGAATTGGAATGGGAATGGGCAGTAGCCTCTGAATCTTCAAACCTCTCCATTCGTAAATTTGAGTATAGAGGGGAGGGGAAAAGGAAGGTTTGCCCTGTCACCAAGCAGGGGTGCATCAAGAGGGTCCATGAAATAGGCGATCAGCTGCTATAAATGTTCTCCCCCTCTGTTGTATCTGTTAAGAGTTTGGAGGATCTTGTGGGTACCTGCAAATATGTAAGGACATGAGGAAGGGTACCCTTGGACTGAATACATGAAAGCTCCCTTTTGCCATCCCTTTCTTAATTATATTATATTATGTGGGGCAATACCACATTGTCATGCATCAGCTCTAGCAGGTCATTCTCAACCCAACCACCTTTAGACTTTGGTATGAGGTCCTTTGTCCAGGGCCACCCCAGAGGTACCTTTGCCTCACCCACAATAAATACTAAGATAGAAAAATAGGAAGAGAGTTAAGATGGGATAGAAGAGAGAGTGTGAGGCCTACTACTACCTATACATATGTACTTGACATCTTTAGTTTAGATAACCAATGGCCTAACTAGCACCTAGTTAGCAAGAATAACTAATAAAAATAAGAAGTTTTTTAGCTCATCTTCCCACTTCAGGGTATTTATTCATGTTTCTTGCCCTATGTAGAAAAATAGCTAGTTACAGCTTTGAGAAAACCAATTAAATATAAAGAAGCAAGAGAATATAGGGTAGAATTTGGCAAGAGCTGGAAGGCCAGTTTGGCTAGAATATAGAATGTATGAAGGAGAATAATTTGAACTATAGGAAAAAAAGTAGGTTAGATAGAATCTTGCCAGGGAACACTTTTTGAAAGATGTCTGCCATATGTGAATAATAACCTTTTTCTTTTACTTAAAAATCAGTGGAGGGTTAATTAGGGTTCCTTTTTATAAGTTAAACAGATATAATACTATATTAAGTCTTCACTGTATTAAACCGTGCTTGAATTTTTATACAGGCATTTATTTTTCATATCCAATGAGACAAAGAGCATCTATTTCATGCATGTACACCAGGCACAGTGCTAAGATGTGGAGATTCAAAGAAAGGTAAAAACATTCTCTGTCCTCGAGGGCTCCCATTCTAACTGATGGGAGACATATAAATAAGTAGCTATGAACAGGACACATATAGAAGAAATGGAAGATCACCCCAGGAGTGAAGTTTCTGGCAGCTGGGGGAGCAGGAGAGGACTCCCATATAAGGTAGCATTTGAACTGAGATTTTAAGGAAGCCAGAGAAACTAAAAGGAGTATGAGAAGAGTGTATATTGTCACCTTATTTAACTTATATGCAGAGGACATCATGTTAAATGCCAGGCTGGATAAATCAAGAGCTGGAATTAAGGTTTCTTGGAGAAATATCAACAATCTCAGATATGCAGATGATACCTTTCTGCTGGCAGAAAGTGAAAAGGAATTGAGAATCCTCTCCATGAGGGTGAAAGATGAGGGTGTCAAAGCTGGCTTGAAGATTGAATTAAAAAAAAACCACCACTAAGATCTTGGCAACTGTCCCATCACTTCTTGGCAAATAGAGGGAGAAGAAATGGAAGCAATGTCAAAATTTATATTCTTGGTCTCAAAGATCACTGCTACTCAAAGATCTGTAGCCATGAAATGAAAAGATGCTTGCTTCTTGGAAGGAAAACTATGGCAAATCTGGACAACATACTAAACAGTAGAAACATCAACTTGCTGACAAAGGTCTGTATAGTCAAATCTATGTTTTTTTCCAGTAGCAATGTATGACTATGAGAGTTGGACCATAAGGAAAGCTGGGTGCCACAGAATTGATGCTTTTGAATTATGGTGCTGGAGAAGACTCCTTGAGAGTCCCTTGGACAACAAGGAGATCAGATCAGTCAGTAATTAAAGAAATTAATTCTGCCTAGGCATTGGAAGGTCAAATACCAAAGCTGAAGCTTAAATACTTTGGTCACAAAATGAAAAGATGGGACTCATTGGAAAAGACCCTGATGTGGAAAGATTGAAGGAAAAAGGAAAAGGGAATGGTAGAGGATGAGATGGATAGTGTCATGGAAATAATGAATATGAACTCGGACAAGACTTTAAAGATAGTGGAAGATAGAAGGGCTTGGCATGCTATGGTTCATGAGGTCATGAAGAGTCGAACACGACTGAACAACAATAAGAGAAATTAAGTTGTATGTAGGTGAGGAAGAAAGCCATTTCAGGCATGGAGAACACCCAGTACAAAGACAAAAAAGACTGGAACAGTAAGTAGATCAATTTATCTGTAAAGTAGCTATAGTTGTTGTTGAGTCATCCCAGTTTCAGTTGTGTCTGATTCTTTGAAACCCCATTTGGGCTTTTTCAGCAAAGATACTAGAGTGGTTTGCCATTTCCTTCTCTAGTTCATTTTGCCCATGAGTAACTGAGGCAAACAGGTAGTAAGTATCTAAGGCCAAATTTGAACTTAGGTCTTTCTGCCTTAAGGCCCAGTGCTCTATCCACTGCAACATCCAGCTGCTCATGTAAGGTCGCTAGGTGATGCAATAGATGTATCACTAGTCCTGGAATCAGGAAGATTTAAGTTTAAATTCAGCCTCAGACACTTACTAACTGTGTGGCCCTAGGCATGTCACTTTGTCTCAGTTTCCTGATCTGTTAAATGAGGATACTGATAGCACCTACAGCCCTCCTGGGTTATTGTGAAGAGCAAATGAGATAACAATAATTCTAAAGCACTTAGCATAGTGCCTGGCACATTTGTTGTTGTTGTTGTTCAGTCATTTCGGTTGTGTCTGACCGATGAGGAACTGAGGCAAAAATGGTTAATTGATTGACTTGCCCTGGGTCACACAGCTTGAAAGTGTCTGAGGTCAGATTTGAATTCAGAAAGACTTCAAGCCCAGCATTCTATCCACTGTGCCACTTAGCTGCCCTACCTGTTACATAATAAGTGCTACATAAATATTAGCTATTGATTATTTTTGTTATTTGTATTGTGGAGTCAATAGAAGGGAATAAAATGTAAGAAGGTTGGAAAAAATAGGAAGAGGCCGGGTTATAAAGAGATTTATATGTCAAATAGACATATTTGGTTCTATACATATTAGGGAGCTATTGCTTTTTATTGAGTGGGAGGAAACAGATGAAAGGGAGTGCTTAAGTCTTATATCATATACTTATGCATAGGAATAAAATATAAATAACTGATAAGATTAAAATGGTGCCTTGGGGATACTTCCATTTCAGTAGAATACAAAACAATATCTCAAATAATGAATCTATACTAATAGAATTTCAGGTATTTTCTGGTCTGGAGTGATACTAGTGACCTTCTTGGAACCTATAATATAATATCATAAACCTATTAATCATTAATCCTAGCTAGCTATGCTACTTACTTACCCAAGTTACCATGATCAATTCAGTTAACATCTCTCACCTCAGTTTTCCCATTTGTAAAATGAAATGAGTGGATTAGATAAACCCTGCAGTCTCTTCTAGCTCTAAATAAATTCTACGATCTTTAGAATCATATAGTGTTAGAGTTGGGAGGGACCTTGGAAGTAATCTAGGGGGTAGCTAGGTGGCGCAGTGGATAAAGCACAGGCCCTGGGTTCAGGAGGATCTGAGTTCAAATACGGCCTGAAACACTTGACACTTACTAGCTATGTGACCCTGGGCAAGTCACTTAACCTTCATTGCCCAGAAAAAGAAAAAAAAGTAATCTAGTACAACCACCCATTGGATATTTCCATTTGGATGTTATACTGTCATGTTCAATTCGACATTTTCAAAACTGAGCTCCTTACCTGTCCCTACAAATTTATTCCTTTATAATTTTTGTTTCTGTTAATGATACTGTAATTCTTCTAGGCAATTAAGTTCTTCATCTTTGACTCTTTCCTTTCCCTCATCTTCACATCCAAGCAACTGAGAATGCCTATATATTTTATATCCGTGATATCTCCTACATCTGTTTCCTCTTTTCTATTTCTGCTACAAATACTCTAGAGTGACCACTTTTAAGAAATTTTCCTCAACTCAATTCTTGCTGGGTGTTTTAGGATAGTCAATAAGTTCAGATAATTGACAGAAAACCCACAAAGTTTGTTCTCTTTACTTGTATTATCTCATAAGCATATTTTATATCTTCCTAATATCTAGAATATTATATGAGGCACTCCCATTGCCCTTATTCTTCCTGTCATGAAATATTAATTAGCAATCTTCTGTGTGACTCTAGCTGTGGTGTCACACGCCAGTGTTTTAGATAACTAAGACTTGTTTTTCCTTTTTTTTAATAATAGTTTATTACCAGTAAAATAAAAAAGTAATTTTTCAATGCCACTTGGACCCGTACAAGTGTTTATAGAGGCCAGGTCATTCTCTATAATGTAATTACTACATTATATGTCTGTAGTTCCTGAAGTTAATAGGACTTCCAAAATAATAATCTGGATAAGACACAAAAGTAGCACTTTGTTGATCAGAATTCTCTCTCAATCGAAGCTGACAAATTCCACTTGTGTTTTACTTTTGCTAGTCATTCAGAGGTCATTAGAAGCATTAGTTCACAACAAAAACATTTAATAAAATAGCAATCAAGTTAAACAGTAGAACATACTGGGAGAAAAAGGAGAATCAAATAAGGGAATCTTTATTTGTTTGAGGTAGGTAAGATGATGTTAAATGACAACAGAGAGGAAGCAAAACTTTTATTTTCTTTCTGTTGCCTATGTAAAGTAGAATGACTTTTATGATAGGATGACATACAAAAATGAATAATAGAGGCAGCTAGGTGGTGCAGTGGATAAAGCACTGGCCCTGGATTCAGGAGGACCTGCGTTCAAATCCGGCTTCAGACACTTGGTACTAGCTGTGTGTGTGTGTGACCCTGGGCAAGTCACTTAACCCTCATTGCCCTGCAAAAAACCAAAAAACCAAACCAAACCAAAACAAAATGAATAGGTGATACCACAAATAAAAGGAGATAATAAGAAAGTATGTAGGAGTCCTTGATAAATTACATCATTAGGTACTGAAAGAACTAGGAGATGCTATTGCAAAGTCATTGTCAATAATATTTGAAAGATCAATGGAAAATTTCCATAAGATTGGAGAAGAGTAAATGTTGCCCTGATTTTCAGAATAAGAGAAGAGAACTAGGTATGTACAATATATGCCAGAGAAAATCACCTCCATGCCTAGGACAATTTTAGAACAGAATATTTTAAAAGGGGAAGCATTGATTATGAAGAACCACCAATAGGATTTCATCAAGAGGAAGTCATGCCAGAATAATATTATTTCTTTTTTGGGCAGGATTACTAAACTAGTAAATGTGAAGAATGCTGTGTAGAAAGTTTACCTAGATTTTAGCAAAACTTTTGATAAAGCATTTTCTACTATTCTCATAGTTAGTTTCTGCTGGAGAGAGTGGGAAAACACAGAAACCTGGCAAAGTAACACGTCCTTAGGGTAACAAAAATTTTGATGGAGGCTTGGACTGACATTGTTTTGTTTCAGGAACATTTAAATCCCACAAACATACTTTTGTCCTGACTGCTCTTCTTCTATCATTACTGTTTTCTTCTAATTTTGAACCAATGAATTGTTTCCAGTATTTAAAATTCATAATCACACTCAAAAAGATTTTTAGAAAGCTATAAATATTATGGGGATTTTTTTTTTTTTGGTATTGATGGCCTCCTTGGGGTATAAGCTCGGTAATGGAGTCTGGTTAAAAGAGAATGAACATGTTTATTTACCTAATTCCAAACTGCTTTCCAAAATGACTGTACCATTTCACAGTTCTGCCAACAATATATTAGTGTACCTATCTTTCTCCATCCTCTCCCACATTGACGGCTGCCATTAATTTTTTTTTTTTTTTGCCAATTTGCAGGGTGCAAAGTGAAACATTAGGAATGTTTTGATTTTTATTTCTCTTACTATTAGTTATTTCAAGCTTTTAAAAAATGAGATTGTGAATACTTTGCAGTTCTTTGGAGAGCTGTTTGTTTATTCTTTAACCACTTTTCTATTAGGGAATATTATTAGTAGTATAAATTAATTGTTTATATATCTTGGATAACAAACCATTATCAGAGAAATTTGATGTAAAGATTCCCTTCTTCTCCCATTCAACTTTTTTCCTTTTTATCATAGGGGCATTAATTTTGTCTGTGTAGAAGCTTTTTGGTTTCAAATAATCAAAGTTATCTATTTTATCTTTTGTAATTGCCTCTTTATCTTGTCTGGTTAAGAATATATCTCACACATAACTGTGAGAGAAAGATATTTTTTTTCTTTTCTAATTTTTTTATAGCATGATTTTTAATATTAAGGCCATGTATCCATTTAGAATGTATTATGGAACATAATGTAAGATATTGATCTAAGACAAATTTCTGCTAGACTGCTTTCTACTTTTCCCAGAAGTTTTTATCAAATAGAGAATTCTTCTTCTAGGCAATTTATTTTTCTACTTTATTATACATTGGATTATTGAGTTTTATAATTTCTGAATCTCCCTTGTCTGATATGTTCCATTGATCTATTTCTAATTCTTAATTAATATTAGATAATTTTGATGACTGTTTTATAATATAGTTTGTAGTCTGGAAGTGTTCTTTCCTTTTCTTCACACTTTTCATTATTTCCCTTTATATTCTAGATATTTTGTTTTTCAAATGAATTTTGTTATTCTATTATCAAGCTCTGTAAGGCATCTATTTGGTAATTAAATGATTAATTATTAAATTAAAAGTATAAATTTATTTTCATAGTATTATCATTTTTATTATATTGGCATGGCCTAGTCATGATCATTTAATATTCCTCTAGCTATTTAAATTATTTTTTATTTCTTTAAAAAGCATTTTGTAATTTAATTTGTACAGGTGTTTTGCATGCTTTGGGAGGTTGATCTGTAGATATTTTGTGCATTTTGTAATTATTCACAATAGGATTTCTCTTTCTATTTTTGCTTCTTGGGTTATGTTATCTTGAAATGCTATTGATTTGTGAGTATTAACTTGGTAGCCTGCAACTTTGCTTAAAGTATTTTCTCAATTAGTATCTTTGCTGATTCCCTAGGATTTTATAAATATATCATCATATTGTCAGCAAAACAATAATCTTATTTTGCTAGCATATACAGAAGTAATTGTGAGGAGAGTGGGCATCCCTGTTTTTCTTTTAGATTTTTTGGAAAAGTTTCTATATATCCAATTGTATATTATACTTGCTTTTGGATTTAGATAAATGCTTTTTATGATATTAAAAAATCCCTCTATGCCTATACTTTGTAAGGCTTTTTTGTTTTGTTTTGAGCATAAAAGTGTCATATTTTGTCAAAGATCTTTTCTGCATATATAGAGATGATCATATGGCTTTAGATGTTTGGGTTTTTCATATGATTAATTATGTTTATTGTTTTCCTGATGTTGGAAATCTTTGTAACCCTAGCATAAATCCTATTCAGTCATTACGAATGATTTCTTGGGATAAATTGCTATTTGACAGGATTTGTTTAGAAGCTTTGCATCAATGTTCTTTAATGATATTGGCCTATAATTTGCTTTCTGTGTTCTATCTTTCCTTTATTTAGATATTAGGATGATATTTGCCTTATAAGGATTCTGGTAGGGCACTTAATTTTTTTTTTGTGGGGCAATGGGGGTTAAGTGACTTGCCCAGAGTCACACAGCTAGGAAGTGTCTGAGGCCAGATTTGAACTCAGGTACTCCTGAATCCAGGGCTGGTGTTTTATCCACTGCGCCACTTCGCTGCCCCACTTAGGGTGCTTAATTTTTGAGAATAATTTGTGAAGTATGGCTGTTAACTGTTCTTTAAAAGTTTGATAGCATTTTCCTCTGACTGTCTTTAGCAGTTTCTTTACAACTAGATCTCTTCTGAGATTGGACTACTGAAGATCTCTATCTAGTCTAATGATGGTTTGGATATTTCATATTTTGGGAGGTATTTTGTTGTTTCTTTTGTGTTTTGTTTTATTAGCATGTAACTGTCAATAGTAGGTTTTTATTATCCTTTCTTTATCTTCTATTTTTGTTGTGAATTCACCTTGCTCATTTGGTATTGAGTTGACATATATTTGGACATGTTGTCTGTCCCAATAGAATTCAAGCTCTTTGAAAATAGGGATAATTTCTTTTTTTCTCTTTTTTTTTTCTTTTTTGTCTTTGTTTCCCTATTTCTGAGCATCATGCCTGGAATGTAGTAGGTGCTTATTCAATGTTGATTGATCAATTGGTTGATTGATAGGAAATGGTGATTTTCTATTTTTAAAAATAAATCTTTAGTGCATTAATCCTCTCTTTGTCTATTTTTCTTTTTATTTTGTTTTCTGTGTTGTAGGAACATGATTTACCTCCCAGGGATTCTTTTAGTTGTATTCCAGAAATTCTGATATGTTGCTTCATTATTATAATTTGTATGTAGTTACTAATTATATATTTGAAAATTTGTTCCTTGACCCACTAATTATTTCAGATTTCATTGTTAAGTCTCCATTTAAGTCTGTATCTTTTGTTTGTGGTACTTGATCCAATTTATATTTTTGGTGCATTATGGTCTATAAATAATGTATTAGCTATGTCTTTCTTTTTACCTTCATTTGCAAAATCTCTGTGCCTTAGTACTGTTATTTCTTAGTGGTCTGGGAGATATATAAGGGAAAAGTTAAAGGGGGAGTTTAATGCTCTTACATCCAATTTTAAATCTCACAGTTTTCAGGTAGTCCAATGATTTTCAAATTATTTGTCCTGGATCTATTTTCCAGGTCAGCTGTTTTTCCAAGGAGATATTTCATATTGCCCTCTATTTTTTTATTCATTTGGATTTGCTATATTATGTCTTGATTTCTCATAAAGTCATTAGCTTCTATTTTCTCTATCCTAATTCTTAAGCAATGATTTTCTTCAGAGAGTTTATGTACCTCCTTTTCCATTTGGCCAATTTGGCTTTTCAAGCCCTTGACTTTTTTTTCATGACCCTCCTGCATCACTCTCATTTCTCTTTCCATTTTTTCCTCTACCTCTCTAACTTTTCTCTCTACTTCTCTTTATCTTCAAAGTCCTTTTTGAGTGCTTCCATGGCCTCAGACCAATTCATATTTTTCTTGGAAGCTTTGGATGTAGGGGCTTTGACTTTGTTATTATTTTCTTCTGAGGGTATATTTTGATCTACCTTTCCACCAAAGAAACTTTTGATAGTCTGCTGCTTTCTCTGCCTGCACATCTTAACTGCATATTTCTTGGCTTTTAACTCCTTCTTAACATGTAGTGCTGCTTCCAGGATGCACTGACCCAAGCTACAGGGGGTTCCGGGGGTACGGTTAGGCTCATTCTCAGCCCATTTGGCCTGTAAGTAACCACAGCCTGCTTTCTCTTTAACGCAGAAGCAGAAGTTTGATTTAAATCTGATTCTCTATGGTCTAAAGCTTGGTGTGCCTGTGCTCCTCCCCCACTGTTCCACTGTTGCTCAAGTCCGCTTCCTGGTTCAGAATATGGGTGCTTCACCTTAACTCCAGCAGAGACCACAGTTATCTCCCTCCCCCAGCTAACCACTGGACCCCCTTAGCAGTCTGTGAGTTGAGTTTCAGAAGAAGCCTCTGATGCTGAAGATTCTGAGGCTCTGGGGACATGACCTATCTGGGACTGGATCTGTGTCATGCACTGAATTCCTCTCTAACCCCAAACAACAGATGATCCCAGTCACCTAATTAAGCTATTTTTGACTGGAAAATAGTCTCACTCTGTTCTTTTGTGGGTTATGCTGCTCCAGAAGTTGTCTTATGGCATTAATTTTGGAGGTATGTGGATGGGTTTGTTGGGAGTGGGAGTGGGGAGTGGGGAGAGTCACAGCCTTTCCTCCACCATCTTGGCTCTGCCAAGCAGTTTCTCTGCTGTTCATTAATTTAGCAGAGTTTGTCTGAGCTAAATCTCCACCCTGAGGTCAGAGCTTTCCTGAGGTCCTTTCAAGTTGTCTTTGGAGGACGACTGCTTTACTCTGACTTTTAATTATTTCTGCCACTCAGTGTTCACTTTGAGGTTTCATTTTGTTCACTGGAGAAATTTTGGTATTTTCTGTCCTACTCCACCATATTTCCAGAATCCTCTCTGCATGTAGCTGTTTTGACTTTTTTGCCTCCTTCTGTGTGTATTTTGATCTTCCCTGTCACCACTGTAACTTTCTATGTTTAGGTTCTTTTTTGTTGTTTGCTTGTCTTTCTAGTCTATTTCTTGATTTTTAACTTTATGTTAAAGTTGGGCTCTGCTCCCAGTGTAGAGGGGGCACTATCCCAAGCTTCAGGTTTTTCATACTTATATTTTTAGAGCTAGTTCTTGGGGGTCTGTAAGTTTTCAGTTCTTCCAAGGTGGTTTTATCTGGGGAGAGTTGTTGCTACTATTCTCCTGGCCTGTGCTCTGGTTTGTGAGTGATCACAAGTACTCTTTTCCACCCTGGAAGTGTGACTAGGGTCCCTGATCCCCTGAGGCCACAAGCACTAATATGCTACTGCTTCTCTTTGCCTTGGATTGCAACCTAGAACCATGTACGGGCAATGTAACAGAGTCCTGTACCCAGTGCCAACATAGGGTCCCATGTAATTTACTTCTGACTAGTTATCCATACTGTCAGTGAGCTGAGAGCTTTGGAAGTTGCTGCTGTTGTTGATTCAATTACCCCCAGTGCCTGCTGCTGGTTTGCTGGAGTATGGCAAGCACTGGACTGTGCTTTGCTCTCATTCCAGAACTTTGCTGTCAACCTTCTAAGTTGTCTTGGGCTGTAAAGTTGTTTTACCCGTCCTTTTGTTGGTTCTTCCACTCCTAAATTCATTTGAGGCATTATTTTAAAGTTGTTTGGTGGAATTTGAGAGAATTCAGGTGAGCCCCTGCCTTTAATTTGCCATCTTGGATCTTCCCTGATTATGTCTAATTTAAGAACTTCCTTGATTTTGTAAAGTTTGAGAGGCCTGATTCCTGAAAGTTCAAGGGATTGTTGTTGTTTTAACACAAAAGTTGGAAAGAGATATAATCTGAAATACAGGCCAAATGCCTTGTATGCTTTCCTTAAAATAACTTTAAAAGTTTTTTTCTTTTTGCCTAACACTGCCCATAAAATGTATTATTTGAAAGAATAAGACAGTTATAATGGGGGATATCTGTAAATTCATTTTACTGGGGGAGGCTGAGGCTGATGGATCACCTGAGCTATGATGTTCTGAGTTGCAACAGGGCTAAAGCTGATCATTGTTTCCCCCAAGACCATTATCAACATTATGACCCTCCATGCAGGGGGTGCACAAAGGTGCTGAAGAAGGGGCTGACTGGCCTATGTTGGAAACGGAACAGATGAGTGTTTTTATACTGATCAGCAGAGTTATCAGTCTGTAAATTGTTGTTGTACTTCTAACCTAGTAAAGAAAGACCTGTCTCTCATTCAACCCACTATGCCCCAAAGTCAATAAACTGTGTATAACTTTCAAAATAGTGATCCCATTACTAGGTTTCTATCTTATGTGGGGGCCAAATTTAATATCTGAAGAGTTAATTGGGGGGCAGCTAGGTGGCACAGTGGATAGAGCACCGGCCCTGGAGTCAGGAGGACCTGAGTTTAAATCCGGCCTCAGACACTTATCACTTACTGGCTGTGTGACCCTGGGCAAGTCACTTAACCCCAATTGCCTCACAAAAAAACAAACAAAAAAACCCCCCCAAAAAGAGTTAATTGGGTGGCTTTCCTAAATATCAGGGTCCCGGAGATAATGAGGGACCTCTAGGTTTAAAGCTCCCTCCCCTCTGAAACTGCCTTTTTAGATATTTCTCCCAGGTCAAGAAGAAAGGAGTCTTACAGCCTCTATTCCACAGATGTTTTATTAGGGAGAATAAATTAAACAGCAAAGGTGAAATTAATAAAATCAAAGACAAGGAAATAGGGAAAAAGAAATACCGATAATCCTCCTAGCTCTAACCTAAGTCTATTCAAAAGAGCAGAGTACCTTACCACCTGGAGCTTGTAGTTCAATGGAAAGCACAACTTACAACTAGGCTTGAATGACTTGGCTGCTGCTCCTCCTGCTCGCGCCACCAGAAGGGAGGAAGAAGGAAGAAGAAGGAAGAAGAAGGAAGAAGAGAGAGAGCTCTGGAAGAGACTCAGACTTCCCTCAGTGAGTGTCTAATTTTCCTCCCCCAAAAGGTGAGGTCCTTCAAAAACTGCCTATGGAGAGAGATTTCTCCTTCTGACCTCAGTAGCATACATAACTTCAGGGTGGGCCAGGTGTGGTCCCTCCCAAATGAGTCAGCTGAATTTAATTTTACCATACTTAAAGAGGTAAAAAAAAAAAGAAAAGAAAAGGACTTATATATAACTATTTATAGCAGCTGCCATAATGGCAAAAGTCTGAAACCTAAGGGATGCCCATCATTTGGGGAATGGTTGAATAAATTATGGTATATGAATATGTGATGTTTAAAATCTAAATGTGGGTCCTAACCTCCCAGTTTTTTTTTTTTGACGGGGGGAAACTGGCTAAGATTACTGATAAATTCAGTAAGAGTTTAGGCTTTTAAGGATTTATTAAAGTATATTAGAAGTTAGTGAAGAGAGAGAAGTTGAGAAAGCCACCTTTATTTAGCTATCCACACTTCTATAGAGAACACATAGAGTAGATCTTTCTACTCTGCTCTGCCCTTGCCGCCACCACACCAAAATCCTGGATGAAAAGAGAGAGATTCAGCGAGCCAGCCTCCACTTCCTACTTCCTGTTTCCCTCCCCAAAAGGGGAGGCCCTTCAAGCTGATTGGTTGAGAGTGGTCTCCTGTTGATGGTGTAGTCCACAGACTCTGAGAACAACATCCTACTCAGGGTCGGCCACAGTGTGGTCTCAATTTAATCATTCTTAAGTAGGTTCTCAGTCAGTTTCTCAGTCTCACCCAATTCAATCAATTACAAATCAATCTTCAGGTGGGGCCCCTGGGAATCTGCCAAATCCCATTATTTTATCACAAATATAACAGAGTAAATAATTTTGCACTGTAGGAAATGGTGAAAAGGACAGTATCATAGAAACCTGAGAAGACTTGTGTTAACTGATGTGATGCAAGCAAAATTAGAACAATTTCTAAAATAACAATGTTATAAAGACAAACAACTTTGAGAGAGATTTACGAACTCTGATCAGTGCTGTTGCCAAATGAAATTCCAATGGACTAATAATGAAGTATACAATCAACTGCCTGATAGAGAGGTGATGACAATATTTCTCTTTCCCCAGCCACCTTTTCTCAGGAGGAAAAGTTTTTTGAGACCATTTTAGGCTGTAATTTCATAAGATCAAGTTAATGCTTTATTTTTGTGGATTTTCTGTTTCTATTTTTCTTTTTGTCTTAGTAAGGCAAATTTTGAATTACAATAGGGGGACTAGAAATACCAAAACCTACTATATAATACAGGGATCTCCCTTAGAAAAGCTACCTGTAACAATTGGAATGACGCCGCCTGCTGGAGACTTACTGTAGAAGAGTTCCGCCCATGAAGCGAAGGTCTTTGAGGGCAAGACCAAGAGTCTTTTCTTTGGCTTCAGGAAGTGACGTTGGCTAGTGGGAGGAAGAAGGAAGAGACTGGTGCTCAGTCTCGCTCTCTTTCCTGAGGACGGCCATTTGATCCTCGAACATTGAGGAATTTGCTAATAATCCTGTGCCACGCATTCCCCAAATACTTAATTTATTGGGAACTCTGGAGTAGAGTGAGTCAGGAGCTTACACAAGGGGATGCACCAACGTTTATCTCCCCCCCCCCACCCATGCCTTTTCAGATGAGCCCTTGCCCAGGAAACCTCTGACTCTTGCACCTTTTTCAAATTCTAACACTAAGCATTTCTCTCCACATTTCTCCAATCCCTACTCATGCTTTTCTTTTTCATGCCTGGAGGCAACGACACAGCCTCCTTCAGAAGCCTTTGCCCCCTGAAAGGGGGAGAAGGGGAATCCCAGCCTGCTTCTCAGGCTAGAATGCCAAATAGCCCTGGGGTCATGTCTGACTCTTCATGACCCCATTCTGGAGGTTTTCTTGGCATAGATACTGGAGTGGTTTGCCATTTCCTTCATCACCTAATATTATAGATGAGGAAACTGAGGCAAAGAGGGTTAAGTGACTTGTTCAGGCTCACATAGCTACTAAGTGTCTGAGGCCAGATATGAATTGAGGAAGATGAGTCCCCACTGTACCATTATTTGTGAGTCAATTCAATGAATTATGGTCATTATATAGAAAGCAAGGATATTGCTATTGGTTGAATTTGCATAATTTTCATATTTGGAGGTCATAGTGATAGTAAATCCCACTAACTGTAGTAGGCATGGACCTTCCCTAAAGACTCAATCTGTGGAATTATCTAAGAGCTGTGCTGAAGAGACTGCTAGAAACTTTTAATGTGGCATTTGGGAGGCCAATGGGAACTTTACCATATGGACTTCATTGGGACTTTTTGGTATTGGTAGTGTTATGGGGGAAAATGGGGTCTGGATTTGGGCTAGGGGTAGGGGTTCTTAGGAATTCCACAAAAGCAGTTAGAATAAGATGGTATTGATATGGGGGGAAGTGGGGTACGGGTATGGTTAGGGGTTGGGGTTCTTAGGAATTCCTCTTTAAAGAATTACACCCTCTTGCACACAAAAGTAGTTAGAATAAGGTGGTAGTTTATTTAGGAGCAAGGGAAGGGAAGGGTGGGGGGAGGGAAACCATGAAAGAAATCCTTGGACTTTTCATGGGGAGATTGGCATAAAGCACATGGCTCAGAGGTACCAAATCTCCTCGAACAGGAGACTGGAAAGTACTTTTATAGAGGCCTGATGGGGGTGGACCATCTGCCTGTGGAGTGAGGGTGGACCATCCCCCACTGGTGGTAGCTGGGGGAATTGGGTGAGGAGTGGAGGACCATCCCCCACTGGTAGTGACTAGAGGAATTGGGTGAGGGGTGGCTACAGATCCCTCTTCAGAACGTAAAGGCCTCAGACACACCCAAATTTATCTCCCCAGGGTAAGGGAGACCAGCTTGAAGGGTAGGAATCCCAAGCTAGCTCAGTCCGATTTGGTTCAGTTTATCTCTCTAGGCGTTATCTGTCCTCTGGTTTAGTTTCTCAAGGAGAAGATTCCTCGGTGTGCCCCAGAGAAATTCTGGGGTGCTCTGCACCCCATGACAGTATTTTATTTAGGGGCAAGGGAAGGGAAGAGGGGAGGGAAGGGAAACCATGAAAGAAATCCTTGGACTTCTCATGGGGAGATAGGTATTGTAATGGGGGAAATGCAATATGGGTTGGGTTAGGGGTTGGGGTTCTTAGGAATTCCTCTTTAAAGAATTACACCCTCTTGCACACAAAAGTAGTTAGAATAAGATGGTAGTTTATTTAGGGGCAAGGGAAGGGAAGGGTGGGGGAAGGGAAACCATGAAAGAAATCCTTGGACTTCTCATGGGGAGATAGGCACAAAACCCTTGGCTCGGAGGTACCAATCTCCTCGAGCAGGAGACTGGAAGGTACTTTTATAGAGGACTGATGGGGGTGGACCATCTGCCTTTGGAAAGTTCCTTTAGTGAGGGAGGACCATCCCCCACTGGCAGTGACTGGAGGAATTGGGTGAGGGGTGGCTACAGATCTCTCTTCAGGACACAAAGGCCGCAGCCACACCCAAATTTATCTCCCCAGGGTAAGGGAGACCAGAATGAAGGGTGGGAATCCGAAGCTAGCTCAGTATGATTTGGTTTCACTCATCTCTCTAGGCGTATCTGTCCTCTGGTTTAGCCTCTCAAGGACAAGATTCCTCGGTGTGTCCCAGAGAACTTCTGGGGTGCTCTGCGCCCTCAACAGTAGTAATGGAAGACCTTGGAAGCACTATGGAAGAAGTACAGGGATATTTTTGGAAGTGAGGATAGGGACAAATAAGCCAAATGCACCACAAGTGATTTGCTGTAATGGGTAGCATCAGTTTAAAAAGTTTAAAAGGAGACAACTTCTACCCTCATTTTTTGGGGTGAATTTTAAATCTTTTTTTTTTCTACAATTATCTTTTTTTCTTTTTCTGTAACTGAATCCCACTATGGATAATCCAAATGGGGCAAGTCTTTAGGGGATTATGCTTAGATGGGGCTAAAAGTTCATAACTGCCTGAGTTCTGGATTTCACTTTACAGTTTTATTAGTACCTTCATAGACTGGCCATTATTTTCTTTGTTATGAATCTTTTTTTTTTTTTTTTTTAGTGAGGCAATTGGGGTTAAGTGACTTGCCCAGGGTCACACAGCTAGTAAGTGTTAAGTGTCTGAGGCCTGATTTGAACTCAGGTACTCCTGATTCCAGGGCCGGTGCTCTATCCACTGCGCCACCTAGCTGCCCCTGTTATGAATCTTTTAATACCTTTTTTTTTTTGGCAGGGCAATGAGGGTTAAGTGACTTTCCCAGGGTCAAACAACTAATAAGTGTCAAGTGTCTGCGGCCAGATTTGAACTCAGATCCTCCTGAATTTGAGGCTGGTGCTTTATCCACTGCCCCACCTAGCTGCCCCCTGTTATGAATCTTTTGTTTTAGATATGGAGGAAAGAGAACTCTCCTTTGCAAGATAGTTTTATAGACCAGCAAACAAGAGTTATGGGCTCTGTACTCCCTTCTTTGATCCTCATAGAGCCTATTCACAGGGACAATAATTGTTTAGGGATATTCTGTTCTGCTCAAATTTATCACCTGATTAACTCAAGACCATAGAGTTGTGTGTCAGGAGAGATCCAAATCTAAAGCCTTGAGCCATTTAGGTGGGGCTCAGAGATCTAATTGCTTCCTCCCTCCCAGGTTGGTAATAGGGTGTTGTCAAACCTTGGAGAGGTGGAGCAGAATAGATCCAATCTATCAAACCCTTTTCCTTTAGGAACTTTATCCACTCCCTAGAAGATTTCCATAGGGAACTTATTATATTGGAAATTCATCTTTATGGTACCAGTTAAACACAATTCTCACTTAAAAAGCAACAAAGGACATTTTCCATGTGGAACATGTAACCGATTAGCTGACTGCAAAAATAAATCTTTGGAAAACACTATCCAAACCTGTTATGGAACATATCTCTGGACTAAGACTTCAACAGCAACCAATTTGGCTACTGTGTGAAATTCTGTTTCAACCTTGCTAATTGTTTCTTGGTAAACACCCATAGAATAATTCACCTTTTTGTTATGGGAAGCTAGGTGGCACTATGGATAGAGTGCCATGCTTGGAGTCTGGAACACTTATCTTTCTGATTTCAAATTTGGCTTCAGACTCTAAATAGCTGTGTGACCCTAGACAAGTCACTTATCCCAGTTTACATTGGATCCTCATCTGTAAATTGAGCTAGAGAAGTATTCCTGCTCAGAAAACCCCAAATGGAGTCATAAAGAGTCAGATTGACTGAAACAACTGAAGAATAACAAAAAGCCCACCCACGGACCCCCTGCTCCCTCTGTGGAATACATCATCTAGTGATCTAGTAAGATAAACCCCAGCCTTTTAAAAAAAATTTTTTTTTTTTGTGAGGCAATTGGGGTTAAGTGACTTGCCCAGAGTCACACAGCTAGTAAGTGTTAAGTGTCTGAGGCTAGATTTGAACTCAGGTACTCCTGACTCCAGGGCTGGTGCTCTATCCACTGCATCACCTAGCTACCCCCCAGACTTTTTTTTTTTAACCTTTGGTGAGTATTCTCAAGCCTTGTCCTCACTCTTGTTCTCAGTTTCAAATTGTATGACTCTGATCTCAACAATATTCAGCAAAACCTCTGATTTGGAGACTTTGGTTCCTGCCTGAGGTCTATCAGTTCCTACTCCCATCAGCATAACTCCTTTTATTTCATTGTAACCAGCTCCATTAGCTCCACTTCATCTTTCATTGATTGTTCTTTAAAAGCTCAGTCTCAGGGCAGCTAGATGGTGTAGTGGATAGAGCACCAGCCCTGGATTCAGGAGTACCTGAGTTCAAATCCGGCCTCAGACACTTACTAGCTGTGTGACCCTGGGCAAGTCACTTAACCCCAATTGCCTTGCAAAAACAAACAAACAAACAAACAAACAAACAAAAACAAAAAAGCTCAGTCTCTGGTCGTTAAATGGTCTTGACAAATTTCAGAATTCATGACAGTCCAACAGCCTACAGGCTGGCCAACAACAACTAGACAATGCTGGATCTGGTGCTTTCATTATGCTCCCTGGCAGCATCCTCTAGTACCCACTGAGCTAACTGCTCCAGGTGCAGGGTGGCACTCTATTCCATTGAGATCACTGTCCACACACAAGAAGTGACTAAAGGTGCCACAGTACAGGAGGAAGAGAAGGGTAGAAGATAGTGCGGAGCTGGGGGAAGAGGAATTGGCGGGTCTACCAGTCAAGACACATATAAGAATTATATGAATACACCTACACAACACTCTACACAAATAAAGATGGATGTAAATCATTAGAGAAACTACTCGAAGCCACAAATCATTGGAGAAAAACTAATTGCTCATGGGTAGGTAAGGCCAACATAATAAAAATGACAATATTACTTAAATTAATTTACTTATTTGGGACTATAATAATCAAACTACCAAAGGATTGCTTTATAGAATTAGAAAAAAATAATAATGAAATTCATCAGGAGGAACAAAAAGTTGAGTTTCAAGGGAAATAATGAGGAAAGTGGGAAGGGGATTGACCATACTAAATTTCAAATAACATTGCAAAGCACTAATAATGAAGATGATTTGGTATTGGTTAAGAAGTAGAGAGACTGATCAATTGAACAGATCAGATACACAGTATACAGAAGCAAATGAACATAGTAAGCTAGTGATAGGTATGGGTGGATTTTTGTTTACTGGAGAGCATTTAAAAATAAAGAAAAAATTAAAAACATATAATTTTGTGTAGTTTAAATGGCCTATTTTATCTTTTGTCATCATGTGGAGGAAGGCCTCCAGAATGTTGGGTCCATCTGTGACAAACTTATGAGAGGACATGGGAAAGAATTTCACAGTATGGGCAGAAATAAATGAGTTATAATCTGAAAGAATTTCCAAATGAATAAATCACAGGTCCATTGCAGGCCTTCTTTGGTTAATAATCTCCTTGCCCTTCATTTTCAAATAATTCTTCCTTTAATTCCCTTCTGACTTTTTTTTTTAATGAGGTGACCTTTTACAATAAGATCATGTATTAATTTAAAGATTTTGTGCTATGTGGTGTAATATCCTTGTCCCAATCTTATTGATACCAAACTGCCTTCCAAATTTACTCAGTAATGCTCATTTGTAGAGAATCCATCCTCCTGTTGTTTGTGTTCTTCATTTTGTCAAACAATGGATTGCAATATCCAGTCATTTCCAAATCATTCTTATGTAATTAATTTCACTGATCATATTTACATTTTTGGTCTTTGTAGTTCCCAAACACTAGCACAGTGACTTTCACATGCTGAATTCCATAAAAATGCAAACTCTCTATCTGTATTGTTCACTATGGATACTTTTTGTCTTTTTATAATCTAAGAACCATTTCCAGAATTACTGTAAAGATAATATTGTTATTTTTAAAAGTTATAGTCCAAACCTCCTTCCTCTACCCAATACATACGTAATCCTGGGGCAGCTAGGTGGCCCAGAGCACTGGCCCTGAAGTTGGGAGGACCTATTAAAATTTCTCTTCAGACACTTACTAGCTGTGTGACTCTGGGCGAGTCACTTCAATTGCCTTAAATTAAACATCTGGGGCAATTTCCAGTCGTCCTGATATATGTCTTGCTGCTGGACCCAGATGACTTTGGAGCACAGAGTGATATTGGTGACCTTGCACAGCCCTCCCTCACTTAAATCCAATTCACTCAAGTCATGAAATCACCCCAATATCATGGTCCTCTTTGAGAATCAGAGAATCAGAGGACAAACAACAACATATGTAATCCCGCTTCTATGCATGCTTGGGCTGATTTTTCTGGGCCCTCTAACCTATTTACCCAGAGGGAACTATGATTTCTGATTGACTGGAGATGGGAGTTTGTCAGATCACTTGGAAGACTTCAAGAGACTAGGGCCTCAGAGAGGAAACTGATACCTCCTACCACTCACCTACCATGTTCCTTCAGACACTAGTGATTGCTGTGATTGAACTTCCCTTGAATATCATTCTCTTTCCCACTTTGAGCTGAGATTTTATCTTGTTCCCAGCCAAAAAGCCCATTTAATCTTTTAAAAATCTATGTATTTTTAGAAAGAAATGTTTATTGATAACTTTTATTACCTTACTTTGTCCTAATAAATCTTCCATATACCAAGGATTTTTTTTTAAAGAATAAAAAGAATACAAAAAAAGGGAAGAAGATGAAAAAAATCAACAAAACTGATTGAACTGATTGAAAAAGTCTGAAAATATATGTAGTTTTCCATACCCCTGGACTTCTACCTCTGCAAAAGAGTGTGTGTGTATGGGGAGTGGAACATGTCCATATTCATAATTTTTTTTACAGCATATTCATGTACCACAATTTGTTAGCCATTCCCCAATAAAAAGCTTTTGTCCTATCACTAGACTTGGATGACTCTGGAAGAGAGGGCGAGGCTGATGATTTTGTGCGACTGTTTCACTTAAATTCAATTTACAAGCAAGTTAAGATATCATCCTCATGATGTCATTGATCCTTTTCTAAAACGAAGGACAAATGACAATTGTACAAAAGAGAATTTGATCTATATGACAAAGTTCTTACATTAAAAAAAAAAAAACCAACTCAAATCTGTTGACCTTTTTTTGTTCTTCAGAAGCCTGACCAACTCCTTGCCTTTCAGAGATGCATTAATGCATCATAAGCTTATGGGAACATATGACTAACTCCTATCTCAAAACATTTTGTTTACTGAGATTAAATAAAGAGAAACTGTTTTTAAGCCTTGTGGTAAGTAAATAAGATTCAACTATCTTTGTAAATATCTACCCAGAGCAAAAAGTTAATTTTGGAATCCTTTCCCTAGATTGAAGGTACAAGAGAGAAGCAAGGACAGCAGAGTAAGAGATGTTTTTATCAGGTCTAGAAAATTTCCAAGTTGTCTCAGTTTCTTTCTGGTTAGTTAAAAAAAAATTCTCGAGTATATTTAAATGTTGGATTTGAAAATGAAAATATGTTACTGCTGTAAGAAATTATGAAGCAGCATGGCATAGTGGATGATATGGGAGTTCCAGGTGAAATTCTGACTCTTCTGCTCCCTGCCTATTTGAAAGTGGTCATTTCACTGGACTTCTCTGAGCCTCAACTTCTTCATCTGAAAAATTATATTAATGTTGGCCATAGTACACATCCTACAGAGCTGTTGTGAGACTCAAATGAGCAAGTATATATAAATTACTTTGTTAACTTAAAAGTGCAATCAATTAAAAAAAAGCAATCAATTGCTGTCATCATTATTATTAAAAATGATGAATCTAGTACCAGATCTCAAACTGTATTACAAAGTGGTAATCATCAAAACAATCTGGTACTAGCTAAGAAATAGAGTGGTAGATCAGTGGAATAGATTAGGTACTGTAAGAATCAATTTTGATTTGGGCTTTTGGCTAAAATTAGCCTTGCTTGCCTGGCTCCCTGGCCCCCCCAAGCCCCCCAGCACCTCTGGGCATCATGTTCCAGCCTCCTCTACCCACCTGGGATATGCACAAAAACCCCATGCACCGGCTCCCTCTGGCCCGTGGTTCCTGGAAGAGAAGGTTTTCTTAAGGGATGCAGGGGTAGTGAAGGGGGGATGTAGTGAAGAAGGAGCTATGGGAATGACAGAGACACTACTGAGAAAGGAGAGGGAAGATTTAGAGCAGAGGGGAGCGGGGGAGCGACTGGAGAAGGAGACGTGTCTTGGGGGTATGAGCGCAAGTGATGGCAGCTTGTGGTTAGTGGGGGAGATAACGAGATGCAGAGCAGAGGAGGAGAGTTACAGAAGGGGGGTTGGTAGAAGGAAGAGAGCAGAGTGGGGTGAGAGATTTCATAGCGGCAGGTGAGAAAGTTAAATGCAGTCAGGTTGTATACTTTGCTTTTCTTTGTCCTTTATCTAAATGTATTCTAATCAACAAATCCTATTTTTGTTGTTTAATTGAAAGGAGGCTTTTTAATCTCATTTCATTCAGTCTGGGAGAAGCAGTTGGGGAGGGAGCAGGCCCTTACAGATTGGGTCCCCATATGGGTCTTAACGAACCTGGGGGATCTTTAGAAGCCCCCCTTACAGATTGGCTAGGCAGATAAAAGCTTACAGACTGGCTTATGCAGCTAATAGCCTACAGATAGGCAGACAGTTAGTAGTAGTCAGATGCCGAGCCAGCTAATTTGAGCTATAGAAAGTTACAGATGAGGCAGATAAACAGCTAGTTATAGAATTTTATAGTACATAATATACAGTAGTAATTGAAATAGATTAGATACACAATACACAGTAGTAAATTCCCATAGTAATCTAGGAATTGATAAACACAAACATCCAAGCTTTTGGGACAACAAAAAAATCACTATTTGATAAAAATTGCAGGGAAAACTGGAAAGCAGTTTGGTAGAAACTAGGTATAGACCAACATCTCACACTGTATATGAAGATAAGGTAAAAATGAATGCATGATTTAGACATAAAGGGTGATATCATAAGCAAATTAGAGGAGCATGAAATATCTTAATCTCTCAGATCTAAAGATAAGGGAAGAATTTATGACAAAATAAGGGATAAAGAGCAATACAGGAAATAAAATGGATAATTTTGGTTACATTAAATTAAAAGATTTTATACAAACAAATCCAAATGTAGCCAAGATTAAAAAGAAAGCAGAAAACTGGGGGAAAATTTTTTGTAGCAAGTTTCTCTGATAAAGGCCTCATATCTCCAATATATAGAGAACCAAGTCCAAACTTTAAGAATACAAGTTGGGGCGGCTAGGTGGCGCAGTGGATAGAGCACTGGCCCTAGAGTCAGGAGTACCTGAGTTCAAATCCGGCCTCAGACACTTGACACTTACTAGCTGTGTGACCCTGGACAAGTCACTTAACCCCAATTACCTCACTCCCCCCCCCCCCCGCCCCAAATACAAGTTATTCCCTAACTGATAAACGGTCAAAGGATATGACCAGGCAGTTTTCAGACAAAGACCTCAAAGATGTCTACAATCATATTAAAAAAAATGCTTGAAATCACTATTGATTAGAGAAATGCAAATTAAAACAACTTCGAGGTACCACCTACACCTATCAGTTTGGCTAATATGACAGAAAAGGGAAATGACAAGTGTTGGAGGGGCATGGGAAAATTGGGATATTTAATGCACTATTGGTGAAGTTGTGAACTGATCCAACCATTTTGGAGAACACTTTGGAACTATGCCCAAAGGTCAATAAATCCATGTATACCACTTTATTCAGCAATACTAATACTAGGTCTGTATCCCAAAGAGATTCTTTTTTTAAAAGGAAAATAACCTATGTGTACAAAATTATTTATAGCAGCTCTTTCTGTGGTGGCAAAGAATTAGAAATTGAGGGGATGCCCATCAATTGGGGAATGGCTGTGTGAAAATCAGAGTGCCATCCCCCTGCTGAGAAAGACATTGTGAGAACCAAGGCAACACCCCCCTGAGGAGAAAGCATGTGACTAGCATCAGGAAGCTGCCTCATGTCCAGAAGAACTGCCTGTAAGTCATGTCAATCAATACTACCAGCCAATTAGCTTGGAGCTGTGTGTGGGGACTGCCCCTCTTCTAGTCCCGCAGGGAGCTTCGACTCTAGGAGATTGAGGATCTGTCTTTTGGTTGGAGGTCCTGGCAGAGTCACCAGGGTAGCTAGGTTTCCTTTTGAACTACACGTGTTGTTGTTGTTGTTGTTGTTCTTCTCTCTCTCTCTCTTTTTTTGGTGAGGCAGTTGGGGTTAAGTGACTTGCCCAGGGTCACACAGCTAGTAAGTGTCAAGTGTCTGAGGTCAAATTTAAACTCAGGTCCTCCTGAATCCAGGACCAGTGCTTTATCCACTGCGCCACCTAGCCGCCCCCTTCTTTTCTCTTTCACTAACTTCTGTCTGCTCATCTTTCCTTTCTTTTACTTGACTTTTAGCTCCTTAAAGTGGGACACTGTTTCTAGGCTGCAGTATCCCAAGCTTCAGAAGTCGCAGGTGGTATGATTTAAGGAGGATTAGCTTCTTCAGTTGCCTCGCCTGTTCTCTGGTCAGTAGATGACCCCAGACTAACTTGCTAATCAACCAGCTTTGTGTGTTGTGGTTGTTAGCTCTGACGAGCCTGTGCCTCTCCCCTACCTAGGCCACTGCTACTCAAGCCTACCTCCTGGTTCCCAGCAGGGGTGAAAAACCCAAGTTCTGCCTCAGCACCAGCATAGACCCCTGTAGTCTCCCCGCTGCCAAGGGCTCAGCCCTTTCACCAGACTGTGAGCTTAGTTCCAGACAACACTGGCACTTTAGCTGATTTAGAGGCTCTGTGGGTCTCCTTCTCTGGTGAGGCCTTCCTGGGACGGGATCTGTGTCAGGGTGACTGTGGGTTTGGGCTCTACTCCTTTCTCAGCACAGCAGCTCCCTCCTTCCAACCTTCCAAGCAGTTCTTGGTTAGAAGATGATTTCAGCACATTCTTCTGTGGGTTTTGCTGCTCCAGGAATTGTCCTATGGCATTATTTGGATGTTTTTTGGAGCGATTGTGTCATGAGTTTGAGAGCTCACTGCCTTTCCTCCTCCATCTTGTCTCCGCCCTGGGAAGTCTCAAAACCAAAATTTGCTAACTTCTTTTGCTAATTTCTAAATACTTTAATAAATGCTTAATGCCCCAAAGATTGATGCTATGAGCTTTTAATTTAAGGCAATCACACATTAGATTTTTAGACATAGCAATTAGGTTTTATACATGCAGCTGAACAAATTGTGGTATATGATTGTGATGGAATACTATTATGATATAAGAAATGATGAATAGGATGATTTCAAGAAACCCTGGAAAAACTTATATGAACTGATACAAAGTGAAGAGAGCATAACCAGTAGAATGTTGCAATCAGTAATAACAATACTATATGATAAAGAATTGTGAATGACTTTGTTATACTTGACAATACAATGATCTCAGAAATATCTGAAGAACTCATGAAGGAAAATGTCCAACTCCACAGAAAGAATGTAGATTGAAGCATATTTTTCAACTTTCTTTTATTTTTCTTGTTTTGTTTGTTTTGGTCTGTGTTTTCTTTTGCAACCTGGCTAACATGGGAACATATTTTACATGACTGTACACATATAATCTATATAAAATTGACTTCTCAAGGAGGGGGGAGAGGAAGGAGAAAGGAAGTGAATTTGGAACTCAAATTAAAAAAAAACAAGTGTTAAAATTGTTTTTACATGTTATTGGAAAAAATACAAAGAATGCTGAAAAAATATTAAATAAAATGATGAACCTAAATCTGAAAAAAAAAAAGATGCATCCTCATGTTGCTTTACATTGATGTCATTAAATGGATGAAACTCGCAAAGCCCAAGTACCTTACTCTCTAATCAATGGCACAATTATTTTATGTAAGCTTCAAGTTCAAAGGGGGCAGAGCAACACAGCAACCATTCTACTTATCAAGTTTGACTCAAATTCCAAATCATAGAATTGATCAAGGCACCAGACTTCAAAAACTAAGGGTTACACATTTTCTGAAGAACTTATATTGATACACACATAAAAATGTTTGGAAAGTAGGAAAAACAATATGTGTGTATGCAGATATATGGCATATTATTTATTTCAAATAAAAATGTTTTGTTTTGTTTTCCTTTTGGTTTGCTTTATGAAAAGGTTAGTATGGAGTGGAAAGTTCAAGAGACCAGAATACCCAGTTTCAATTTTTGGCTTAGTTACACACTTCAGGACAAATTTTTGTCCTGTCTTTTTTGTCACACACACAATTGGTCTGGCTCTTTTAATCTCTATTTTAGATGAGAATGTGCTTATAAACCCCTTTTCCTTATCCCTGCTCATCTTGAAAAGTGGCAAATTAAACTCTATACACATACCCTATTTTCTATAAGTTTGAGGCCTGGCATTTCCTTCTTCTCAGAAATGTTATGAAATATATTTAAATTTTTTTGATATATATAATCATTGCTATTTTTAAAAAAATCATTACTTAGTGGAATATAGCTATGCTGAGCAAGAAGTATGGGATTGTAGCAGATAATTATTAACTTATTTTGTCAAGAAGTCTTATTTATAATATCTGAGCAAAAAAAGTTATAACCACTCAAAAGATAGAGAACCCAAGAGGTAGAAGTTTCCAGGACCTTTCTTACCTGGTATGTGTGTTTCAGCTGAGTTTAGTCTATGTGAAGGTATATTTCTTCCCAGATGTTGCATTTTAATATCTAATTATCTTCTTTGTAATGTGAACATCTGCTGCACTTAGAATTTAATTTGATATTTATTTTATGAATAAGCCTTTAACAGCGCTCCTCGTATACCCATAACTTTATAAAATCCACTTATGCTTTTGAAATGGTATTTGTGCATATCAATATATACAAAATATACAATGTAGGCCACTACTTCAGTATGTTCACAATTGTCATACAAACAGTCATTTTCCCAAGCATTTTAGAAAAGTGATGCAAACATTTTTGAGTGTAATTAGTAGTGTAACTTGATCCTTTCTTTCACTAGGGATGCCATTGCCATAGCCTGGGTGAATGGCTTCCAGATTTCAATCCAGTCTCTTCTGTCTAGACTAAGTTGCTATTTTTTCCCCCTCTTAGCTTAAAACAGAATCCAATATAAATTACCCAAACCAGAAGTTTTGTCCTTCTCTCTCATAAAGATGTGAGGCAGATTTCTCTAGCCCAGACAAGAATAAGGTCCCAGATTTTTAATATGACATGAAGCATCTGAAACTGACATGAAAGACTGCAGGCATTTCATCAAGGCATGTAAAATTTGTTTTTAAGAATGTGACTTTCATTAAGAAAATGAGTATTTCTAGAGAGGTGCTATTCAGGTCAGATGGGCAGAAAAGAGAGGAAAAGATATGAAGAAAGAGAAAAGGAACAAAAGCTAATTAAGTTATCCTAAATGTCATTAATTTTTAAACATAATTATCTAATAAGATACTTTTGGGGAGTGAAAATTTTTTGTGATACTTTTCACCTGGTATGTATCTTGTTCATTGTGTTTATAATTCAAGTAAAAGTATAGATATTTCATATAAGAAAACACTGAGATTCTTGTGTTATCCATGTCCTTGATAAAAAATGTCATAGAATTACATGGTTTTAGAGTTGGAAGGGACATTAGGAATCATCTAGTTCAACTCATAGCCCAAAGAAGTTCTTTTTTTTTTTTTTTTTTTTTTAGTGAGGCAATTGGGGTTAAGTGACTTGCCCAGGGTCACACAACTAGTAAGTGTTATGTGTCTGAGGCCGGATTTGAACTCAGGTACTCCTGACTCCAGAGCCAGTGCTCTATCCACTGCGCCATCTAGCTGCCCCCCAAAGAAGTTCTAACTATAACTCTGCCCACAAGTGGTCATTCAGCCTCTACTTGAAAACTCCCCTCTCTCCACCCTGCTCCAGAAGAAATAAACTACCATGTACTAAGAGAGCACAATATTTGGGCAGTTGGAGAATTTTAATTATTAAGTAGGTTTTTTTTTTCTCTTTGGAACTTTTAGCTATTGCTCCTGATTCTTTCCTTTGGGGCCAAACTGAGTAAATCTAATTTTTCTTTGATATGGTAGCCCATCACAAACGTGGAGATAGCTATCATGTTCCCCCCCATTCCCACCAAGTCTTCTCCAGAGTAGATGTCCTCCAATCTTATTAAACACCTACAATGTGTCAGTAACTCTGCTAGGCACTAAGGTTAAAAGCAATAATGAAACAGTCCTTGCCTTCAAAAGGCTTACAATATCTCAAAAGAGAAAAAAAACCCAGTACATATATAAGTATGTATAGAATATGTGAAAAGCCATCTTGGCTCACCATTTCCTTACCTAGATATTTGCTAATGTAACAAGATCTTTATCCACTGTGACACCTAGCTGCCTCATGAAAAGGGTTTTGGACTTGGAACTTGGGATGGTGTCCTCTGTTGCAACCAATCTAAGCTATGAACCTAACAATCCTCTTCTCTTCTCCAGAGACAAGTGGTGCAAGGAGAGATGCCTCTCATGAGTTTGGGGAATAAGTTGTATATTTATGATTATACCTTCTGGAAGTTTGTATTCCTTTGTAAAAGCTAATTTGACTGTTAAGTGGCTAAATGGAACGGGGGTGCAGGGGATTTGTCCCTATATTTGGGAAGTACACAATCAATGGGGGCTAGAGCCATTTGCAGAGATCCTAAATACACACCCCAAACCTCTTTAAGGGTGCCAGAGAACACTGTGGGAGGGGTAAAATCTAACCTACTCGACTTTCAGGCAGTGAAGCCTATGGTAGTCGGTGTTACACTAAAAATTTCTTTTCTGATCCATTTTAGGATTCTCCTAGGACTCAGTCAAGCTCATTAGCCTATATATATTGACTTCTCTTCTCTCTTCTCTTTGCCTTGCCTTCTCTTCACCTGCTCCCTCCCTTGCTCCCTCCCTCCTTCTCTTTTTCTCTTTCTCATACACCCTTCTTCAGTTCTGTGGTACAGCTCCTATTTCCCTTGATCTTTCAAACAAAAATCACTGAGAGTCATTTAGCAATCACTTTTAAAATATTAATCTTTCTGTGATTGAGGATGTATGCCTCTGGACTAAATTACGACTTCATCAAAGGCAACTATCTCTTCATTTTTCTTGGGTATGAATTCCTTATTAGCCTTTTTTGTTCCATCATTTCTAGTGTAAAGGTGATTCTCCTTGACAAAGAAAAACAAAAACAGATACATACACGCAGAGATAATGGACAATCATGGCTTTTTTTTCCTTTATGGTAAGTTATCATTGTCTTATTCTCTTAAACAGTACTCTTATGCCTTCTTTTATCTTCTTCAATTCTCCTAATATAGTTAAAAATAAAATTTCTTGCTCTTAGATCATTCTAAGCTTTAGTATTCTTGGAATTATTTTTACACTATTCTGCCGCGATCTTATTTGCATCCTATAAATCTTACAAGCCAGCCCTCAGTACTTTTCATCTAGACTATTGCAATAGCTGCCAAATTTATTCTCCTTAAAGTACAAAATTGACCATGTCACTCCCCTACCCAGTAAATTCCGGTGGTTCCTTACTGCTGCCAGGGTGAAAATGAACCCTTTTGATTGGCTTTGAAAGTCCTTCACAACCTGGCCCCAAACTCTTTCCAGTCTCATTACATATTGCTCCCCTTCCTGCATTCCACAGTTCAGTGAAATTGACTTTTTCTGTTCTTCACATATTGTACTCAATCCCCTGACTCCTGTATTTTCACTATTTCCTATTCCTGTGTTGCCCAGCAGAGGTCACTGGAGAACAGTATGGATAAGGGGCATTCTCCAACCTCTCTATTCAGGGAAAATGAAAGGAATTGACACCTTTCTCCACCTACTGAGAAGGCCACTGGAAATGACATTTTCTTGAGATCTCTACTTCCCTTTCCCCACTCTCTCTTCAGAGGGTGGAAGAAAGGCCAAAGGCCTCTGGAACATACGGACCTGTCAGCTTGAAGATAATGAGATGAACTCATGAAAATTTTAGTTTACGATGAAAGTTTCAGTCCATGTTGCTTCCTTTTTCTAGAGAGCTAAATAAGCTTAAAAATACAAATTGCAAATGACATTCATCTGTTGATTGCCAATCAATAAGGATGTTGTCCAAGCTACTTTAATCAATTATCCACAGATTCCCCCCTCTCTCATCATTCTTTCTACAACAAAAACAAAAACTCAGAACACAATTACAATTCTTATCTTTATCTAGCACACTGGTTGTTAAAAATGCATATAGCCATGATGCAATAAATAGCAAACTCTTAGCAAACACTGCCACCCACTGAACGCGTCAAAACAAAGGAGACATAGAGCAAGGAGTAGATTCATCATTCTTCTTGTGGTTTCTTTAAGAAACCAGAATTCAGTCACTGTCTGCTGGATTATTTTAAAAAGTCAATTGAAAGCCAGGGAAAAGAAAAAGTTCTAACCATTACAAAGCTTAGAGTTAGTCTCCAGGAAAGCTTCTGTCTCCTTTTCTCTTTCTGTCTTTATGTCTTTCTCATTTTAACTTCTCTGAAGTCTTTAGTTAGAGATAAACTGCAGCTTTAGCAGAAAACTCAGCCCGTTGGTATGAGTACTGTGATAGAGTCTTGGAAGATTCTGGGTTTGGGAAGAAATACAGCTCTCAAGGAAATATAATTCCTGTTGATTTAGGCCCCCTTGAAAGACCTCTCTTCACCCACTAGCTAGTCCAAGCTTTACCAGAGGTACTGCTACACCTGGAATGCATTTCTACCTTACTTCTGCCTCATAAAATCATTCCTTTAAGATTCAGTTTAAGCACCACCTTCTTTATAAAACCTTTCCTGATGCCCACAAGTAATAATATCCTCCCTTCTCCATATATTTATACGTGGATGTGTTGTTCCCCAATAAAGAATATAAGCTTTTTGAGACTATAAAGATTTTTTAAAAAAAATTTTGCCTTTGAATTTCCAGCATCCAGCATAGTACCCAGCAAATATTAGACTCAATATTTGTTAATTATACATCCTCTGGCATTTGCACTTGTTTCATCTTCTGAGTATCTTTCTAAGATCTAAATTGGATGGTGAATTCTCTATTCATCTGCACTGATTTCTTAAACAATTCCTATTTTTAATCCATATTGGAATTGTTTCATGTCTTCATAAGTTATATGTATCATCTGTTAGAGATCTGTCCTCACTGAGATTCCTATTTTTGCTGTTAGTTCAGACACCTTCTGGTTTTAAAAATATGTTACAACTAAATCTATTTAAACTCTTTTAATGAGATGAGAATCTAAAAATGATTTAATTTATATAAAAGTATATGAATAAAAAAGAGCAGTGGTGATTTTTGGGGAGGGGATGTTAAACTTATACTTTCACTTATTTTTATAGAATTCATCAGTAATTTGGAGAGGTTATATTTTTCTGTGCTACCCACAAATGTAATTTGCAAATATAAGAAATAATAAATATAGACAGGTTGAAGAATAAAAAGTATTATTGTGTTTACTACATTTCCATGATAATCAAAAAATTACCTCAAATTCTGAAGATGATTAATTGTTCAAATTTATGGTCAAAATGAAACAAAAGGAAAGAAGGAGAGACAAACACTGATATGAGAGAATAAAGTTTCCAATTAAGTGACTCAAGGAAAAATAGTAATTCTCTAATGACCATAATGTTATTTGTTCTTTCTTTTTGGAAAAAAAACCCCTGTCATACTTTCCTGTCTTTAGAAAGTCTATAATATAATTATGCATGCTGATGAACTCCTATTATCAAATTTAAAAAGTTACATTTGAAAGTATAACAACTTAAATTACAAACTATTTAGGAGATATTGCTATAAAATCATACATAATGATGCTGTTATTAATTTTCCCCCTTCTAATGGATCTATCAATCCTTTACATTCACAGTAGTTCTTGACTTGTGAGTTTGTTTTTAAAAACTATTTTGATGCATTTATTTTCCTTTGTAATCCTCTGGATTTTATATATTGAAAAACATTATTGTGGGGCAGCAAGGTGGTATAGTAGATAGAGCACTGGCCATGGATTCAGGAGGATGTGATTCCAAATCCAGCCTCAGATGCGTACTAGCTGTGCAATCTTGGGCAAGTCACTTAACCCCAATTGCCTCCAAAAACATAATGAAAGAGGATCCATAGGTTTCACCAGACTGCTAAAAGGGCTGATGACACAATATTTTTTAAGAATTCATGCTTTAAGGGGCAGCTAGATGGCGCAGTGGATAGAGTACCGGCCCTGGAGTCAGGAGTATCTGAGTTCAAATCTGGCCTCAGACACTTAACACTTACTAGCTGTGTGACCCTGGGCAAGTCACTTAACCCCAATTGCCTCACTAAAAAAAAAAAAAAAAGAATTCATGCTTTAGAAGGTTTATTTATCAGTAGCATCTATTGAAGATCCACTGTATACATACCACTAACAGAATCATGGAAAATTAGTTGAGCCTCAATTACTTTAAAGTAGAATTTGTAATGATTGACTTGAGAATTCCTTTAACAAAGAACTATAGAAGCCAGCTTAAGTACTTCCATTTTGAAAACTCTCCAATAATCTTGAAGCAGCCCCAGTTTCTTGCTTTTTCATTTTTTAACATGTTGCCACACCACTTTTTTGTAGTAAGGAAAGTGTCATATAACTATAGATAATAGCTTAATCTACATGACTCTTAGGTGGCCTTTAAATGCTTGTCCTTGTCTCAGCACCCATCTTTTTTCAACAACCTCAATGTATCCCAATTTAGATGCTCATTAAAAGTCTAGGTTTAACAGGTATCTTCACACAATATACTTTATCTTCCTCTTTAAAGTATAAATAGGTACTGGAACACTTAAATGGTTGGAATCTTATAGGGATTATTCCTCAAACAACATTTTTAAAAATAAAATTTTGAGCAATCTGACCTGCCAACCAGAGAAGCTGTCATTATTTTATGCAAGGACCAAGGATGATTTGTTAAACAGTCTGTTAAGAGTGCCTGATGCTAAATTGTCTCCCCACCCCTTTAGCAGTATGTTCTATAAAAAGCGCCATGAAAATAATAAAAATTGGAAGTATAAAAATATGTTATCAGTTGCTGGAGTATATAGAATATAAATGCTGCAGGAGTCATAATAACTGACATTTACAAACTATTTTATATCTGTAGCAGGTCATGTGAACTAAGAGCACACTAGGTAGGTGTCCTTGATGATGCAACAAAAATAGGTGCTCATACCTGGCTCATTTTCTAAATTTCTATGACATACAGATAAACAGACTGTCAATAATTGATTTTCCAGGAAAGGAATATATTATAGACTTTGGCTATGAGGTAACATTGCCCATAACCAGTCACATGGCTGATAACTAATGTGTATGCACAGGCTTTCCCAATGGTTACAGTATTCCTGTATGTTCACCACAAGTACTCACTTCCCTGAACTTGTAAGCACCATCACATGATGCTGGAAAGATTAAAAACTTACCCTAGTGAAAAAGAAATGTGAGTTTCTATGAAATATAAGAACCATGAAAATTTGTATTCATATTTCTAAATTTCTATGTCTCCTCCCTTCATTTGTGAAATATGCTTTTAATAGATTAACCTCATTCACAATAACCAGATGTTCAAAATTTGCATAGCAATATGATTTATTAAAATTAGGTAAATTAGCTAGAAAAAGCTATCATGTAGCAAAACTAGAAAGCAGTTAGAGTATAATGTAAGTATAAAGAAGCTGTTTCTTAGTGTAAAATACATAAACAGTTATGAGAGAATGCCCCAGTTGCAAGATTATACTAAATTTTTGTTCTATTAATCTCCAGTGTGGCATAATCTTTGCCTTGAGTTTATTTTAGGGTAATTAAATCCATTGTCTCATTTGATACTCAGAGCTTCCTCATATGGTAATGTTATTAATCCCATTTTGCAAAATGAGAGGATTGGGACTAAGAGAGGGCAAAGTGATTTGATGGTAAGTAGCAGGGTCAGGACTTGCTACTAAGTGGCAATGCCTATTCATTTATTTGTTAATTTTTTTTTTTGGCAGGGCAATGAGGGTTAAGTGACTTGCCCAGGGTCACACAGCTAGTAAGTGTCAAATGTCTGAGGCTGGATTTGAACTCAGGTCCTCCTGAATCCAGGGCCGGTGTTTTATCCACTGCACCACCTAGCTACCTCTGCCTATTTATTTAAAAAGCAGAACAAGGGCTCAAACTCTGACCTTTTGATAATAAATGTGGTATACTTCATACTGTGAAATTCTGTGAAGGAAAAGTGATAGGGTTTATTGTCTCTCTTCTGAAAAGGGAAAAGCCTCATTCTACAACTGAACATTCAATTTCATAACAGTCTGAGAAGATCAATTATTCATCCTTCTGGAGGCACCAAAGTCCATAAAGTCTTGGCAAGGTTCACCACCCTGTCAGCTCACCAAGTTGATCAGGGAACTCTCTGTTATACATGTAAAATTTTCATTCTATTTACCCCTCTCTGTAACTACCAGTATGAGCAGAGGCTGCTGGATGAGAACAAGAGGTCACATGACAAGTAGAACACTAAAGTGAAAAAAGAGGTGCCAGGTTAACTTAAAAGGGACAGACTTCTCTGTATAGACCCATTCACCTGTAGAGTATAGCTATTTGGCCCATTCACATAAGGATGGATTAGTTGAGGTAAGAAATCAGATACCCTTTCTGGGATGGGAAAGCCAAGATTGAGAAAAACACTAACAGTGAGAGCCTCTATATTCTCCAAAATCCATATCTCTGTGTTGGAGAATGAACTGAAAATCCTGAGTCCACAGTTTCCCTACAGACTCCTAAATAAATTTATCTTATGGCTACTTCTTTGGATATGAGTGAAGATTATTTTGAACTGTGTTACATTGTGTATAATCTTTTACCTACTCATATGAGAACTAAACTTTACATGTATCAGGAGCCCTGAGTTCAAAGCAGCTTTTGGAGTTTTCTGGGGACTTCTGAAGAGCCATTGACACATAGTCAATAGTGCTATTTTATGCACTGTTTTCTTAATATGTGTTTTTGTGCCTCTGTATAGAAGGGTGTTCAATATATAAAAACATAAGAATCTGTATATAAGAATGTTCAGGAGGCAGATGACAGTTTTCTCCAAGTCTTTGAAGGAACTTTAGGTGGAAGAGGGACTAGATTTTCTTCTGTTTTTCTTCTCTGTTTGGCTCCAGAGGGTAGAAAAAGGAACAATTTGTGGAAGGTGCAGGCATTCAAAGGCAGGCATGATGGCAGAAAAACTTCCTAACAGTTACAGTTACCCAAAAGTAGGATGGGCTGCCTTCATAGAAAATGGATTCCTCTTCCTTGAAGGTCTACAAGAAAAGATGAGATAATCACTTGTTTATGTAACAGTGGGAATTCATTTCATGTATGAGATGAACAAAATGGTCATTGGAGTCTCTCCCAATTCTCAAATCCTGTGACTGATTCTTTGATCTTTGTTTCTATGGGAAGTTGACTCCAATGTCAACTCCAATACCACTTGACTAGGGCTCAGGGAACATAGCAAGTTCAAAGAAGAAGCAGAGTTTCTCAGTGGTGAGGACTTGACAGTTGGTTTCTGATTAGTTAAATAAATAATGATCCTCATAGATAACTAGTAGGCATTATTGTTGTTGTTTGTCCTTTGTTCTCAAAGAAGAAGACCATGACAAATGTCATGAATTTCACTGAATTGGATTTAAGTGAAGAAGGGCTGTGCAAAGTCACCAGCTCCACTTTCTTCTCCAGAGTCTTCTGGGTCCGGTGGTAAGATATGTTATCAGGAGGACTGGAGATGACCCCAGATGTTTAAGGCAACTGGGGTTAAACTGACTTGCCCAGGGTCACACAGCTAGTGTCTGAGGTCAAATTTGAACTCAGGTCCTCTCTAGAGTTAGCACTCTATCCACTGCACCATCTAGCTGCCCCAACTGGTAGGCATTACTATGCAAAGAGAGGGAGACAAAGTCATTCACTCACTGAAAAAGACAGCTTGTAATTTACTCAAAACATCTCCCCAAATGTGGTGACTACATATCTGTCAAAATGAGATGAAACAATCTAGGAGACACCAAAATCCCTCCTATTGAATAGGATCAGAATATTGACTAGTAGCACTATTTAGTGGTAAAATACATATATGTGTAATATATACATATACATAATATATGTATGCATCTTAAACTATGTCTAAGGTCCATCTTTGGCCAGGAATGTCCTTAAAACTCTTTTGTTTTACCAAGTCAATTTTTAATTAGCAGAGCAGGATTTCTAGTCTTTGTACCCTTCGTTTATGTAACTACAAACATATGATATGCTATACAAAATCATTTGGGATATTCTGCTTGATCTTTCCAATATTTGTATCAAGGAGATCTTCAATATAAGTGTAGATCATCCCCAGAAATTTTTATGAAGGTGAGAAAGTAAGAAGGCTATTTCAGTTCTTATTAGTTTATTTATTTTATTTAGTTTCCTAATGTTGAATGTAACAAGTAGGCTCACCCCTGAATTTCAAAAACATTTCATTAAGAACCCCAAAGAATATATATGTGTGTGCATTTATATATATGGTTATTGTAGGAGTGACAGATGTTTTATATAAGCTGGGCTGGAAGTTTCCTTGACAACCAAGGCCCAACCTGGTGTCAAATATTTTTACCTGAACTCTTACTATACTGTAGGAAATACCTTGATGGTAGAGGCAGAGGGGTGGAAATTTTTAATCTGAGTCCATACCTTTTTTTAGTTAAAGAAACTATTCTTTTAATCTTTTAATATCACAAAATTGTTTTTGTTTTCACATTGTATACTTTGTGAGTGCCTCTTTGTATTCTAACCTGTAACCCTGACTGAATCACTGAATTGGACTAGGTTAAGCTTGGGCTAGAAAAAATATTTATACATGTAATCCCTGTCCCAAAGTCCATTGGTATGGAAGATGAAGGCCTTGCCTTGTGTGAGGGGTGGGGTGGAGTTTGCAAAAGACCTCCAACCTTCACCAGTGCCTCTTCAAGACTCCAGGGCTCTTTTAGGACTCTTGAAGGCCAGTCTCTTCAGGGATACTACCATTTTGGGATTCTTCAAAGGTAGTCCCCTTTGGGGGCTCTTCAAGAGCCAAGTGAATTTTGGGATTCATCATTCAGTTGAGTTGATTCAGTGTTTCTGGCTTTTCACTTCCAGCTTAGAGAGAGAAGATGGACATTTACCAACCCCACCTTAGGTTATTTATTGAAGGAAAAGACTCTGGGAAGAAGCCTATATGAGAGGATCTGGTAGTCTCTATCATGTCCATATCCCCAGCTTGTTATACTAGAGACTTTGGGGAACTTCCCATTGGGTGAGATCTAGGACTCTTGGTTGAGCTGAGTTACTTCACTCCCAATAAGAGAGCTCCTTAACCCTGTATTGTTTTGTATATATTCTCTATGTATGCCATCACTGATTTCTCTCTTGCTATGATTCAAATGAATGAATTTCTTGGCTAAATGCTATGTGTATTCATTGTGGAACTAATATTTGGGATATAAAGTTTGGACTTCTGCTTCTCTCCCAGAAATGAAACAATAACCAGAAGTTAGATCAAATCTGAAAATCACATTGCTTATACTAATATAGTTTAAGAGAGCAGATAGTTATAATTCTAGCCTGTTACCCACCTTTCTTTAAGGCGAGCAGAATGGTTAAACATCTTGGCTTCCCCTCCTGGCAAGAATTAAAGTCTTCCTTGCAGAAGGGTGGGAGATGAAGAGGCTAGAGATTTCTATTCTCCCTTCCTTCGGGCTACACAATGACACCATTATGCTACGTGTGTGTGTGTGGGGACAGCCCTTGAAATGTCTAAGAATCCTACAATCAGATTTTCATGTAGTGGGTTACTAGAGACCAGTATCTGGGAGCAGGTATTATGTCACCACACCTGCCTATGTGAGCCTCTGACAACCATAGGAATTAAGTGACTACATTCATCTACTCATTCAATAGACATTTATCAAGTGACTACTATATGTCAGTCACTATGCTAAGGTCTGGGGATACAAAAAAGAGGCAAAAGACAGTCTTTGCCTTCAAGTAGCTTCCAATCTAGTGGGGAAATAACATGCAAACAAATTTACATAAAGCAGCCTATATACAGGATAAGTACAAAATATTTAATGGAGGGAAGGCACTAGAATTAAGAGGGGTTGGTAAAGGCTTCCTGTAAAATATGGGCTTTTAGTTGGGATTTAAAGGAAGCCAGGGAATTAGTGAGAGTTGAGGATGGTATTCTGGTCATGGGAGACAGCCAAAGAAAAAGCCCTGACCTGAGAGATGTGTTTTTCTTTGTGAAAATTAGGAGGCCCCTGTAACTGGATCGAAGAGTTCATAAGCAGGGAATAAGGTGTAAGAAGACTGAAAAGGTAGAAAGGGGCTAGGTTATGAAAAGTTATAAGGGGGCTCTGAATGCCAAACATAGTATTTTGTATTTGATCCACGAGGCAAGAAGGAGTCACTGGAGTTCTTTGAGTGGGGGGAGGACCTCCCACATGGTTGGACCTGTACTTTAGGAATGTCTCTTTGATGACTGAATGGAGGACAGATTGGAATGAGGAAAAACTTGAGGCAGGCAGACCCACCAGTAAGATATTATAATAGTCTAGGTATGGTGTAATAGGGACCTACACTAGACTGGTGGGAGTATTTACTGAATTGAATGAATGAATGCCACCATTACCTCAACCCTTAGTTGCCAGGAGAAGAATCTGAGATAGATGAAGAAAGGCAAGTTCATCCATGAAAAACAAAATAGAACAAATATGTAATCTCACTGATACATTCTGTATATAGCCCAGTGACAGATTACAATGTGTGTTATATTGTCTTATTCTGTGCATTATGCAATTTGATAGGAATTATGCAATTTTATGGAGATATTTATGGTCACCATGTGTTACTAAGAACTGATGTGTATATAGAAGAGCTAAACTACATTTGATGTTTGGAAAAAGCATTTCAGTAAGGAAACATTTAGATGACATTAGTTCATTTAGGGAAATAGGACTCCAAATATTGACTTTATGCGTTTTTTTTTTTAATGAGCCATTTGGGTTAAGTGACTTGCCCAAGGTCACACAGCTAGTAAGTGTCAAGTGTCTGAGGCCGAATTTGAACTCAGGTCTTCCTGAATCCAGGGCCCATGCTTTATCCACTGCACCACCTAACTGCCCCCAAATATTGACTTAAAAAAAGTTTAAAGTGATGACAAAAATAGTGATATTTAATTCTGTAAATACTTTTGTATTGCACAGTCTTTAAAAAAATTAATCACTCAGCAAACATTTATGGAACTCCTATTATGTTCCAGTTACTGTGCTGGACACTGGAGATAGAAAGACAAAAAAGAAAAGAGAAACATTTCCTGCCTATGGGGAGGGAGCTTATATCCTAACATAGGAGGCAATATTTACATATATGCAAAACAGACACAAAGTAACTGGGAAAGAAAAAAAAAAACAACCTATCAAGTAGCTGGTGGGACAAGGAAAAAACTTATAGGGAAGGTGGTACCTGAGTTTAGCCTTAAAGAAGACTAAAAATTCCAAGGGGAAGAATTAAGGAGAGAGTGAATTTCAGGCAAGGGCAACTGCCAGTGCTAAGGCACAGAGATGGGTGCATGATGCTGTGTTGTGTTTGAGGAACAGCAAGAAATCCAGTCTGGCTGATCAGCAGAGATCATAAATGAGAGAAATGTATAGTAAGGCTGGAAAAGGATAATGGGGCCAAATTGTAAAGAAATTTAAATGCCAAATGAGAGTTAATATTTGATACTGAAAGTAGTTATTGAGGGGCAGCTAGGTTGTGAAGTGGATAAACCACCAGCCCTGGATTCAGGAGGACCTGAGTTCAAGTCCAGCCTCAGACACTTGACACTTACTAGCTGTGTGATCCTGGGCAAGTAAGTTAATCCTCATTACCCCACCAAAAACCCCAAAACAAAAACAAACAAAAAAGAAAGTAGTTATTGGAGTTTACTGAATAAAGACTGACATGGTTAAGACTTCTACTTTAGAAAAATCATTTTGGCAGTTATGTAGAATATAGGTTGGAGTGAGGTGGGGAGTTTTAGGAGGAAAATAATGAATTCTATTTGGTATATGCTTGGTTTGAGATGTCTACAGGACATTCAGTTGAAATGTGTATTATTATTATTATTACGGGGCAATGAGGGTTAAGTAACTTGTCCAGGGGCACACAGCTAGTAAGTGTCAAGTGTTTGAGGCCGGCATTGAACTCAGGTCCTCCTGAATCCAGGGCCAGTGCTTTATCCACTGCACCACCTAGCTGCCCCCAAAATGTGTAATATTATTAATAAATGTTATTGATATGGAATTCTAAATTTGAGGGACTGTAACCTTTTGTGTTATATTATCTTCATTTCTAAATATATCCTTTCCCTTCCCCTACTCATCAAACTCAACGTTGTAAAAAATAATTTAAAAAAAGGGGAAAAAGTAGTTCAGGAAAAAAAGCCTCCCATAACCATTTCTGATTCTATATGTGAAAGTCCCAAAGTCTCCCACTTCTGCCAAGGACAGAGAGGTATGTCTTCTACACATTTTTCAGTGACAAGCTTCATTACAGCTGAATAGTTATAAAATGATCATTATAGGTGAGCAAAACTAATCTGAATTTAGCTTCAATTTACAAGTCACTAGTAGAAGACTTTAATAGTGGTGAGCATGGGGTAATGGTAAGGTAGAGTATGAAAGCACTTACTGACCACTGTCCCACCTTTTCAATAATTACATACACAGACACACAGACACAGTCTTGGATTACTCATGTGCCTTGACACTGGCAGTAAGCTGGGGATAGTGAAGGAGAATTGTCCAAATTTGTCTTGTATCTACTTCTAATTCTGTCTTATTCACTTATTCCTCGCAATAAGGAATCAGGTCTCACTGTGGTACTGGGTAGTAGAAGACTATGGGCCCTGGCTGCAGATATTTTGAAATAGCCTAAACATTTTATGATGCTTTACTTCTCAAGCCATGCTTTTTTTTTTCCAGGAGCTTCTCCTGTGACATTTATTGTAACTGAAGATTTAAGCATATTACAGTGTATAAGCACATTCCAATACCCTATATAAAATAGAATTGGTAACTTCCTCCCCAGGGAGGTTTTGCTGTGGAGAAACACACTATTCTTTTATTTTTTCACATTCACTTAACTGCTAAGTCATAAAGTAACTCCCCCAAACTGTCTGCCAATGTGCAAAATAACTGGGGTTTTATAACTCATAATGCCTTATATGTTATATTAAAAGTAAATATTTTTTGAACTCTAATATTCATATCTCATTTCAATAGTTTCTTCATCTTTAAAATAGCCATGATCCAAAACTGTATATTAATCATTTTTATTGTAGGTAAAGTCATATAGCCATATTGAAGAATATAATTCTTTAAAGGCTCTTCTCAGAATATCAAAAGAAAAGAAAACTTATATTTAACAGGTGTGACAACCCGTTGAAGACATTTCACTGAGAAAGAGCTTGACACTATCCAGAAATAAATACTTAAATTAATACAAACCATCTTTTAGATAAAGGGAGATTTAAAAAGCTTTAGGAATGTCTTAATACTTTATAGAAATAAGAAGAATTTCTCATATATGAAACACTTAAAATATCTGAATCCTGTTAAAAGTATAAAGTGTTCTTGGTTTTTTAAAAAAAATCTTTTGTACCTATTTTGGGGCAACAGAATTAAATTACCTTTTCTTTTCCAAATAAGTAGAACTTGTTTGTCCTTCATTTTCAGAGAAGACCATGACATCAGGAGGTGATGTCATGACTTGTAGTCAATTGGATTCAAGTGAGGGTGAGCTGAGCAAAGTCACCATCCTTATTCTCTCCTCCAGAACCATCTGGGTCCAGTAGCATGGTATACATCAGGATGACTGGAGATGGCTCCAGATGTTTGAGGAAATTGGTGTTAAGTGACTTGCCCAAGGTCACACAGCTAGTAAGTGTCAAGGGTCTGAGACCAGATTTGAACACATATCCTCCTGACTCCAGAGTCAGTGCTCTATGCACGGTACCACCTAGCTGCCCCAAGTAGAACTTACAGTACTCACATGACTTGTTTGATGCCAGGCTCTTTGGTTATCTCCACTGATTTAACTTATCAAAACTGATTCCCTTTGATTTGACCACAAACAACCATTTGGCCAGCTGAATAATGGTGAAAAATTGTTTTCCCCTGACACTAAAAACTTGAATGAATAAGAACCAAGAGGGAACATGCTTCACTTGCCGAAGGAATTGTTAGATTAGATAACTTAATTTTCCCAACTGTAAGGGTTTTGAGATAGTGCAATGTGTTTTCTATCTCTCTCTCTCTCTTTTTTTTTTTTTGGTGAGGCAATTGGGGTTAAGTAACTTGCCCAGGGTCACACAGCTAGTAAGTGTTAAGTGTCTGAGGCCAGATTTTGAACTCAGGTCCTCCTGAATCCAGGGCCGGTGCTCTATCCACTGTACCACCTAGCTGCCCCCAATGTGTTTTAATAGGAAATTTGTAGAGTCCCCTCTGGAAATGTTTAAGTGTTTTGTGGAGTTTGGAAAATCTGCTGTAGTGTATGAGGTATAATAAAATAACTACTTTGGTGTAGTGAACCAATCTGCCTGCCTGTGGCCTCCTCATTTTTCAGACTTCCCAGGATACCTTCTGTCAGCTCTGGATGCAAATCTCAGGCCTCTGGACTCTACATTTTTCCAAGGGCCATATCCAGTGCTCCAAAGACTATTTTTGGATTAGACCCATCTTCAATTTCTAGATCATGTTTTCTGCTCTGACTCCTTCAGGCTATACCTTTGCCTGCTCCTCTTACTGGGAATGGGATGTCGTGGGCATCATGGAACTCATTATCACCACCTGCTACAAAAGGTTAGACATAGAAGCCCTGAACAGGGCTCTCAATGATTTTTTTCCACTCACTGATAATCTGCTTGAATTCATTCTTTAATAGTAAACATATTGCCACCCCACCATCCCAGTGATTCTGAACTCCTTGCTATCATTGTACATTCTATTCCCCGATTCCCACCACCCACTCCCTTATTTCCATCCTCTTCAACCATACCCCCTCATTGTTCCACTCTAGATCTACTCAACCCCCGAACTAATGCTCTCTGAAATGCCCTCTCCATAGATAAGAAACTTAATTTTATCTTAAAATTTTCCCTTTCTTATTCCTTCTTTTTTATGTCACTGGCTCAGACTTCACCCTCTCCTAATGACATGGAATCCTTGGCTATCCTTTATGCATTTTACATTTGCCAGTAGCATTTTAACTCACACCCCCAACTCACTGGTATTGGTGGAGGAGTTAGAATACTTATTACTACTTCCAGGCTCTCCCTCTAGTACCATCTTTTTGTCATGACTTCTGTTTTTCTCATTCAATCCATTTTTATCATCTAATGAAGATTTTGGCAGCTGTTGTCTATCAGTCCCCTTCCTTCTTCAATGAATTCAATGCCTACCTAGGTCTTTCTTTCTTCCTGCCCCCATATAGGGGGATTTCAACATACTCCAGAGTCACCTGGGTCCAGTAGCAAGATACACATCAGGACAACTGGAGATGGCCCTGGAAGTCTAAGTCAATGGGGGTTAAGTGACTTGCCCAAGGTAACACAACTATTAAGTGTCTGAGAGCAGATTTGAACTCATGTCCTCCCAACTTCAGTGCCAGTGCTCTATCTACTGCACCACCTAGCTGCTCCACAATCTGTGTTACATAATCTTGACAGTAACTTTACTACATCAAGGCAAAGTTTATATCTTACTAATTGATTCACTATCCCTCTTACCATGGCACCCTTTCCATACCTTTTTATCCCTCCTCAAAAGTCCCATGGCACCCCTTCTCCATCTCCCTCAGGTGAGAACCTTGCTTCGCATTATGCTGAACAATGGGGTCATTTACCAGCAATTCCCTCTTTTCCTTAATCCCATATCACTCAAATGTCTACCCCAACTGTCTCATCTTTTACCTCCACCCCATCTCACATGAAACAATGACCTTTCTCCTTGCCAAGGCTGACAATTCTACATACACCCATAAGCCCATTCCATCCTGTCTTCTCTGGCAGATTACAACCTTATCCTCCCTGATATCTCACCAATCTTCAATCTTTCTGTTGACTGGCTGCTTCCCTATTGCCTACAAACACACCCATGTTTTCCCCATCCTTAAAAAATTTGTCTTTTGATCTAGCTATTGTTCTATACCTCTCACCCCTTTCATGGCTAAACTCCTTGAGAAAATCATCTATTTGTGCCTCTACTTTTTCTTTTCTTTTTATCTTCTAAACATTTTGCAGTCTATCTGCTGATCTCAATTCATCTGAAACAGTTCTTTCCAAATACCAATGTGCGCTCTCTCTCTCTCTCTCTCTCTCTCTCTCTCTCTCTCTCTCTCTCTCTCTCAACTTCTTTCATCTCTTCAAGGAATTCTAGTTGAATTTGTGGCCAAGCTATTCTTTTCTTTGAGATTTTGCTCGTCAGTGTGTTTAAGTCATTTTTTTTTTCTGGGGTTTATGTCTTGTCTCGAACATCTCTGTCAACATTATAGCTTTTTATGATGGGGTTCTTTTTTTGTTTGCTCACTCTTCCAGTCTGTTTTCTGCTTTCAGTGTTCATGTTAGAGCTACCCACTGTGCAGTTCTGGAGAGATCTGGTTTGGTCCTTTTGCTGCTTTTCCTGGGTATAGTGTGGTTCTAAGACTTCAGGGTGAGCTCAGGCCCGGGACCAACAAACTTTAAGTGCTTCCAAAGTGGTCTGATCCAGGGTGGATTCTGATTACTACTCCCCTGGTTTGATCTTTGCAAGGTCCTGACCTGGGTTTGGGTCTGAGCAACAATAATCTGCTGCTATACTTAGCCACTATCAGCCATTTGGGAAGCTCAGTTGGTTTGGTTACAGAATTGCACGCTCCTTTTTGGTTTGGGATTCTTGCCCTGGTAATTCCTCTATAGGCTTCAAACCGGACAAGGGCTGGAATTAAGACCACACTCTGCTCCTGGGACCTGATTAACTCAGGTATGGCTTGAATCTGAATCTGTTCTGCTTTTGGAGGGAAGGAGGGCAGAAGAGGGTACAATTCCCATTGTCAGTCCAACTTAGATCTGTGATTTAGAATTGGTGATTTCCAAATGACACACTTGTCATTTGTCTCCATTCTGGGACTCCTTCTTGCTCTGGTTTACAACCTCTCCCTGGGTGTTGTGTTCTGTATGAGACATCTCTGTCTCCTTATGCTGAATGGGGCTGGAAAAACTACTCACTGTGACTTTGTCCTAGATATTCAATTCTAGATTTGATTTTGTGTAATTTGAAGAAATCTGGGGGATAAAGCATGTTCTATTACTGCAATCTTGGCTTTTTCTCCCCAGTAATCTCTTAATTAGCAAATCTAATGTCCTTTTTCTAATTTAGCCTATTTTCTGTAGTCTGATACTGTTAATCACCCTCTTCTCTTGTATACTCTTTCCTATCTATATTTTCATGCCATTGTTTTCTCCTGATTGTCCTATTACCTGTCTGACTGTTTCTTCTCAGTCTCCTTTGTGTCATCCAGGTCATACCCTCAACCTGTGGCTATTCTCCAAAGCCTGGGCCCTCTTCTCTCTATATATGAATTCCCTTGGTGATCTAATCAACTCATATAAGTTCAATTGTTGTCTTTATGCAAATGATTCTTAGATCTATTGGACTGTTAGACATCTTTAACCAGAGAGTCTGTAGACATCTTAAACTCAACATTCCCAAAACCCAAATCATTATATTTTCCCCCAAACTCTTCCTTTTTATGAACTTCCTTATTATTGTTGAGGGCAACACTATTCTCCCAGTTATTTAAATTCACAACCTAGATGTTACCTTCAACTCACTCTCTCATCTCCCACCCCCCTGCCCTGCCTCCATATGTAGTCTGTTTCCAAGTTCTATAAAAACATTTCTTCTCTTATACAATCACCACCCTAGTGTGAGCCCTCATCACTTCATACCTGCACTATTAGGATAGTTTTCTAGTTGATCTCCTTGCTTCCGGCCTAGTTTTTTCCAACTCCAGTCTATTCTCCATTCAGTTGCTAGAGATCTTCCTAAAATGTAAGTCAATCCACTACTTAATAAACTCCAATGTTCCCTATTACCCTTGTGTGGCTTTTAAAATCCTTCACAAGCTGGCTCCTTCCTCTCTTTCTTTCTTTCTTTGGTGAGGCAATTGGGGTTAAGTGACTTGCCCAGGGTCACACAGCTAGTAAGTGTTAAGTGTCTGAGGCCGTATTTGAACTCAGGTCCTCCTGACTCCAGGGCTAGTGCTTTATCCACTGCGCCACCTAGCTGCCCCCTTCCTCTCTTTCTAGTCTTCCTATATATTCCTTTCCTCCACAGGTTCTGGGATTCTTGGCTCATAAATTTCCCTCCTTCTTAACTCCTGCCCTCATATTAGGGGACTTCAATATACCCATTGACTCCCCTTTAAATACCTTAATCACTAAGTTCCTCAGCCTACTCATTTCCCCTGAACTACTCCTCTACCCTACTTCAGCAACACACAAAGGTGGTCTGGTTATCACTCACAAATGTACTACCACTATGTTCAAGAATCCTGAAATCACTTTATCCTACCACAATTTTTGAGATTTCTCCCTTTTCCTTTGCCTTATCTTAAAAAACTACTCCTTGTCCACACCATTACCTCCAATCCCTTGACCCTTCATTTCTCTTTTAGGCCATTTCCTCTACAGTTTTCTTCTTTTCTCTTCACTGTTATGAACCGTTTCAACTCTATACTGTCTTTCTCTCTTGAATTCCTACTCCCTTTATTGTATTGCTAATTATGTCCAACAAAGCCTTAATCTCGGATCACTCTAACTATTCATTACCTTCACTCCAAGGCACATGCTGCTAAACAAAAGTGGAGAAAATCATGCCACTGTTTTGACTGGATCCTATACTAATTTATGTTATACAACCTTAACTGGGCCCTTACTGCCCCTAGGAAATTCTACTATATCTCCCTTACCAACTCACTATTGATCTCTCCAAAGTGGCTCTTCCAAACCTTCTTATTCTTCCTCAAACCTCCATATCTCCTCTTCCCTCTACTCTCTCAAGTGAGAATGTATTTTACAGAAAAGAAAATTGAGGCCATTCATCATGAACTCCCTATTCTGTCTTTCTCATCTCTATCACTTACATACCTTCTGTCACTTTTTTCTCCTTTGCCCCTGTCTGACAAGATGAAGTGGCCTCACTGCTTACCAAGGCAAATCACTCTGCTTGTTCAAGTGATCCCATTCCATCCCTTCTCTTCCAACAGATTGCTCCCTCTATCTTTCCCACTTGGTCACTTATTTTCAATCTCTCCCTGTCTACTGTCTACAAACATGCTCACATCTCCCCCCATCCTGCAAAAACCCTCACCTGACCTTCCCGTATTGTTCTTTATCTCTTCTGCATTTTATACTTCAACACTTCAAAAAGACTGGCTCTAATAGGTGGTCTACAATCTTTCCTCTCACTCTCTTCTTAACCCCTTACAATCTGGCTTTTGACCTTATCATTCCAACAAAACTGCTCTCTCCAAAGTCACTAATCTTTTTTTTTTTTTTTGGTGAGGCAATTGGGGTTAAATGACTTGCCTAGGGTCACACAGCTGGTAAGTGTTAAGTGTCTGAGGTAGGATTTGAACTCAGGTCCTCCTGACTCCAGGGCCGGTGCGCCACCTAGCTGCCCCTCACTAATCATCTTTTAATCACCAAATCCAATAGTCTTTTCTCAGTTCTCATTGTCCTTGATCTTTCTTTAGTCTCTGACACTGTTGATCACCCTCTTCTTGATAATTTCTTTTCTCTAGGTTTTCAGGATACTATTCTCTCCTGGTTCCTCTCTTACCTATCTGACTGCTCCTTCTCTGTCTTCTTTCCTGCAGCTTTTACCAGATCACACCCTCTAACCAGAGGTGTCCCTTAAGGCACTATTCTGGGTCCTCTTCTCTTCTCCCTGTATACTACTTCATTTGGTGATCTCATCAGCTCCCCAGGATTTAATTACCATCTCTATGGGGATGCTTCTCAAATCTACCTATCCTAACCCTAAATTTCTGCTGACCTCTAATCTCACATTTTTAACTGCCTTTCAGACATCTCAAACGGCTTACAACCTAGGAATCATCCTGGATTCCTCACTATCTCTAACTGCCCCTTTTCCCAACCAATTTGTTGCCAAGACCTGTCAAGTTCACCTTTGCAATATCTTTTATATATGTCTCTTTCTCCTTTCTGACACTGTTACTACTCTAGCGGCAGGCCTTCATCACTTCACACCTGGATTATTGCAGTAGCTTGCTGGTGGGTCTGCCTGTCTCAATTATTTCCCCACTCGAATTTATCTTCCACTCATCTATTAAAGTAATTTTCCTAGAGTGCAGGTCTGATCATCTCATTTCCTTACGTAATAAACTCCAGTGGCTTCCTATTAGCTCCAGTAGCAAATACAAACTGCCCTGTTTGGCATCCAAAGCCCTTGATAACCCAGCCCCCTCCTACCTTTCCAGTCTTCTTACACATTACTCCTTTAATTCAATGATATTGACCTTCTGAGTCTTCTATGAACAAGACACTCCATCTCTCAGCTCTGAACTATTTCTCTGGCTGTTTCCCATGTCTGGAATGCTCTCCCTTCCTCCCTCCAACTATTGACCTCTTTGGCATCTTTTTTTTTTTTTTTTTTTTTTTTTTGCGGGGCAATGGGGGTTAAGTGACTTGCCCAGGGTCACACAGCTAGTAAGTGTCAAGTGTCTGAGGCCGGATTTGAACTCAGGTACTCCTGAATCCAGGGCCAGTGCTTTATCCACTGCGCCACCTAGCTGCCCCCTCTTTGGTATCTTTTAAGTTCCAATTAAAACCTTACTTTCTATAGGAAGACTTTCCTAACTCTTCTTAATTCCAGTGCCTTCCCTCTGTTAATTATTTGCTATTTATTAGGCACTCTCTCTCTCCATACACAAACACACACATATACAATATGTAAACAAATATATACAAAGATATCTCTATCTATCTCTATCTTACTTTGTATATATTTGTTTGCATATTTTCCCCCCTTGAGAGCAGGGACTTTCTTTTGCCTCTTTTTGCAACCTTAGCACTTAGCCCAGTATCTGGAACTTAGTGGGTGCTTAGTTCATTGGATAGACTCATCTTCCTGGGTTCAAATCTGACTTCAGAAACTTACTATCTGTGTGGCCCTGGGCAAGTCACTTAACCCTGTTTGCCTCAGTTTCCTCATCTGTAGAGTGAGCTGGAGAAGGAAATAGCAACCATTCCAGTATCTTTGCCAAGAAAATCCCTCAAATGGGGTCATGAATAGTTGGACACAACTGAAACAACTGAACAACAAGAAATATTGGTTGACTCAGTAACACTAAAATAGACCTTTTTACTGTTTCTTGAACAGGACACTCCATCTCCCAACTTTGGGTCTTTTCAGTAGTTAACCCCCCCCCCCCCCCATGCTTGGAATGCTCTTTCACTTCTACTTCCTGACTTTGTTTAAGTTAAACTCAAAGTCTACCTTCCATAAGAAACCTTTCCGAATTGCCTTTAATGCTAGTATCTTCCCTCTGAGATGATGTACAATTTATATTTTATGTATCTTCTATTGACGTAGTTGTTTGCATGTTGTCGCCCTCATTAGAATACAAGTTCTTTGGTGCCTAGTTAACAAGCATCTAGCACATAGTAAGTCTTTATTGATTTGCTGACGTCATCTGCCAGGTAGCTATTATTTTTTGTCATTTTAAAATTAATCTTTATGCCATATACTACCAAGATGTTGTAGATGCACAACATTTCATAGCACTCTGCTATTCCTATTCTTTCAAGTAATTTTCCCTGTACTACAAAATTGACAGATATTCTCCAACTAAAGTAGGTATGTTTAATTTTTTCTGTGTCAGATTCTTTAAGCAGTCTGGTACCGTAAAATAAAATCCATAGGATTGGAAAGGAAGCCAATTATATTGATGAATCATTATAAAATATTTAGAAAACAAATTTGTGATCCAGTAATACATGTGCTTCTTCTATTAAATCATCAAATAACAGGACAATGAATTTAAAATATAGACAAATTTAATTTAAATTTAATTTTTTAAAAACATTAGTTTCAAGACTATTATTACTTAATTTGAATAAAAATATTAAACTTTGAAGGGGTCTTTGACAAACCAACATACCACATTGGATGGCCAATTGGTTTTCAATTATAATGTCCCAGGAAAAATATGATTTCTATTGAGACAAAGTCACAAAGGAACTATTACTACTGTGGTTTGTTGTATTAATAATGTATTAACAATGGAAGGAAATGGTAATTTTCAGTTAGATGTTAGTGAAAATAAAGATGTATTTTTTCATCCATGTTCATAGAGCCCCTTAAATTTATCCACAGACAGATTAAGAACCCTTGAATAGAAAAAGCAAGGTTCCCCCCCTCCCCCAATTTCTCCATTATCCTATGTAATGCTTTTTGTTTAGTGAGTCTTTAAACAAATGTTTATTGAACTTAATAGCATAGTAGAATTTCAAATTAACAAATATATTTGGCATTTATAGAGTTAAAGGGTTTTTTGTGTTTTTCTTTTTGTTTTTTAGAACTGTAGATTCTGGAAAAGTTATTCTAAAAAAAGGTCAATATGTAGACCCACTTTATTTTTTTCCCTTGCAAACAGGAAATGGAGCCCTGAAAATTTTCTTAACTGGAAAGAGTGGAGAGGGAGGCCTATTCACACTACTCAAAATCAACTCTAATCTTGACCTAGACTTGGGGGTCTGTGTGTGTGCTTTTCCTCTCTCTTTTTTTCCATTATTTTGGCAGACTTTTTGGAATGTCTGGGAGCTAAGGGCTTTGCTTCATGGAGCAGAATTCGTAAGCTAGAAAAAGAGAAAGTTATAGACTAAACCACAGAAATGTAAACATGTCTGCAGCTAAAATAACTCTACTTTCATTGAAAACATTCCTCACTCTCAATCAGACTTCTATGTACTAAGGTAAAAAAAAAAAGAGGCATGTTAATAGTAACCAATTAATAGATTATGTTGCTCTGCCTTAAAAGTTGAAGCACTTTTATTTTTTATATTAAAGGAATGCTTAATTTTCCTCTTTGCTTCTTTTTCTTTCTTTAACTTTCTTTTCTGGCAGTTCTTCATGGCTCTTAGGGTCCAGATACCAACACTACTAATTTTTCAGTTTGTCAGGACAGGAAGGTGGACAATGTGAAATAACTGGAATACTACTAATATGGATATCACCCAGAGAATGAATGAAGAGAGGTAAGCAAACTTTTGAAATTAATATTTATCTTAAAATGAAGATAGTTCTTTGGAAAATTTTCATAATCTGAGTAGCTCTGACTTCTCTTTTCGTTTTTAAAATTCTGTGTGCATATGTATAATTGTTTCTCAGAAAAGCTGATACCATTCAGCAATTTCTATATGTACATATATATATGTGTATGTACTTATATGTTTTCTCCCTTTCCTTCTCCAAGGAAAACATTTACACTCATCTCTCCCCCTACCACCAGTCCTTTTATGGACACTGACATCAGTAACAAGAGGTGGTTATAGTTTATCCTATTGAAATCAGTTTTTTCCCCCTTTTCTGCTTCTCTTCATTTCTATCTACATTTAAAAAATGAAAAAAATTTTAACTTTATATTCAGGCATTCAGACTATTTTATTTTCTAATAATTTCTATTTAGATTGAAGAAATGCAGGCTTAGACAAATCACATAATACTAATATTAGTCAACACCTCTTCTTTCAGCTCCCCCACCCACGTCTTTACTTGCCACCCCCCCCCACCCTTCCCTTCCTCTCAAACCTTCAAATTTTGATTTCAGCTTAGGACTATAGTTCTTACTTTTCTAATTCCTTTCAGAGATAAAAAGATTCGCCACTCTTATTTGGAAGATTTTTGAGTTGTATTTTTTTTCTCCTGAGCTATTAATAGAGCATATAGCAAGCTATCACACATGTACGATATACTTGGGTACACACACACACACACACACACACACACACACACACACACACACACACACACACACACATCCCGTGCCTGGAAGTTACACTTTGGTAATAAGAGTTGAGAGTCTGGGTAGTTGCATTCATCCATGATTGGAGAAAGAAAGAGACTCATTGAGTCCCGGGCCAACACTTCCCCCACCCAACCCCTCAAAACCCACCGGCCCGCGCCTTGGCTGCAGCCACGATGTTTCCCTGGGCGACTGCAGCAGTATCCCCGCTTTTCACTCTGTCCCGATCTCTACTCTTCCAGTGGTAAGTCCTGCTTGTCTTCCTTCTCCTCACTTTCTTCAACTTTTCCTTCCTACCCGCAACATGCTGGGAGGTCAATTTAAGTCATCATGTCAATCCCTTTTCCGTCTCCATTCTCTCCTCCTACCGCTCTCCTTCTTTCTCCACCACCCCGAAGAAGTAGGAGCAAGGAAAAAAGTTTTGACAGATGGCTGGAGTGAGATTGAAGTTGTTTGAGAGACAAAACAAGATGGAGACAAGGGGTCTCAGGGTGGCAATGAAGACGGCAGGTCAAGACCAGAGGGCAGGAGTCGGGGTGGAGTAAGGACCAGAGATGACCACTCTCTCTTCCCTCTCTTCCTTTCTAGTCCCGCTGGGGCTGGGACCTGAGGATGCCTCGGGGAAATAACAGAGGAAAACCTGAGCTGCATTGTCGTTAATTTAGTGAGCATTGTATGTTTGGATAATGATGGGGAAACAGCAGTTTCCACTTTCTGAAGGCTTTTCGCTTAATTAACTTCAGTTAAGACAGCTCAGTCTCAGTAGATGTCCATGGGCACAAATTGAGGAAAGGACCAAAGACTGCCTGAGGCTCTAGTCCCGTGTGGTACAATTGGAACAAGCACTCCCCTTTAAAGTCTGAGGATCTAGGTTCCACTTCTGCTTCTGTTTCTTGCTACTTGTGTGACAACCTTCCTGGGCCAAAGTTAAAACCCTTAAAATGTGACTACAGGCAATTAAGGTCAGTTCTCTGCCCTAGCTTCACCCGATAGTTTGCTCCTGGGAGGAGGGGAGTCCATCACCTTGACATCCCAGAGACACCAGAGATAGAAAAGTAAGTTTTCTTCTTTTGGGCAAGCCAACACAGAATTCAGGGGATAAAGAAAAAAACTTTCCCCTTTTCACTACTTTTTCCCATTACAAGGAATGTAGAGTGATTTGAGAAGCTGACAGGATGGGATAGGAAAAGGGTAGTATCCCCAAATACAGCATAAAAATATTCAACTGATTTGGTCAGTCCAGTAAAGGAAATATAGATTTCTTACGTATTTGTAAAGGGTAAGGAATCACATAGGAACCATAATAGATGGTTTGTCAGTAAAATATTTGGTTCTTTTTTGATCTGACAGTAAGGGTCATTCCACCCTTACCATCCTTCCTTGGTGGAAAGAAACTTTTCTTTAAGCCACATGATTGTCTTACTACTATCTTCTATATATTTAAGTTCTTTTACATAGAATCTGCACTCTTATACATAAGACCAAGTTGTTGTTCAGTCTTTTCAGTGGTGTCTGACTCTTTGTGACCCCATTTGGAATTTTCTTGGCAAAGATATTGAAGTGGTTTGCCATTTCTGTCTTCAGTTGGTTTTTACAGATGAAGAAACTGAGACAAACAGGTTTAAGTGACTTGCCCAGAGTCACACAGTTTACAATCTGTGTCTGAGGCCAGATTTGTACTCAGGAAGATGAGTCTTGCTGATTCCAAGTCCAATACTCCAACCATGGCACCACCTAGCTGCCCCATAAGTTTAAGTACCTTGCTCTAAAATTTGTAATAGTTTCAAAACACATAGTATTCACATTATCCCATCTTCCCCTTCTTCCCTTTCCCTTTCTTTCCTTAACCAATGGTATAACAGAAAGAAAAAAATCCAGCACGGGTTGCAGTCAGATTAACCTCTGTTAAAATCTCGAATGCTGTTTATACCTTGTGACCATGACAGTCACTTAACCTCTCTGTTACACTTTCCTATTCTGTAAAATGAAGGGTTTAGATTGGATGTCCTCTTAGGTCCCTTCCAACTTTCTATGATCATCCATACTCTTTAGATTTGTAGTTGAAAAAGAACTTAAAAATGACGTGTACTACCCTTTTGATGTGATACTTATGATGAAACTGAAACCCAAGTGATAAGCCCAAAGTCCTATAGTTAGTAAATGGCAGGACTCAGATTTGAACTGGGATATTCTGACTTAAAATTTAGTACTTTTTTTTCTTGATCACAAATGTATTCCTCTTTTCTAGTAATTAGTAACTGATTACCACCTAATCCATCAGGGTCCAGTTTATGTTATTTCTCATCCACTGTCTTGTATAGCATCCATCTTCATGCTAAAAAATAGATTAAGATTTTACTTAAAACAATAAAGTTTAGAAATGCAATTAATAGTCCAAGATTATCTAAACCAATGAATAGTGGTTTGTTGATGTTATTGTTGTAGGATTAAGATTGAGGTATGGATTTAATAAAAATGTGTTACTATGTGGAGAAATTCAAATTAATATTAAAATATAAAATTTCACATGTAGTATAGAAGCACATTCCAGTTAAATGTTATCTCTCTTTTTTTGTTTTTTGTTTTTGTTTTTGTTTTTTTTTTTCAGGGCAATGGGGGTTAAGTGACTTGCCCAGGGTCACACAGCTAGTAAATGTTTGAGGTTGGGTTTGAACTCAGGTCCATCCTGAATCCAAGGCTGGTGCCTTATCCACTGCGCCACCTAGCTGCCCCCCATTTAAATGTTAAATCCTTCTATAGTTCAGAAAATTTTAACCTGTTAATCAGAAATATTTATCAATCAACCTAAAGCAAAATCTATTACCATAAGTGTTATCAGTGGAACAGCATCTTCATACCTTATATGAATCTTATACTCTATATGAATAGTTTATAGTTCACTGGAATCTTGTATTACATCTAACAGATTACATGTAGAGAATTATCACACTCCTTAGACTCCACTTTCAATGTATTATGGAAGGCAGTGGACTGTTTCTAGTACTTTCAGCAGTAGCTAGGTGGGCCAGTGGGTAGGAGTGCTGTACTTAGAGTTAGGAAGACAAGTTCAAATCCCACCCCAAGTACTTAGTACTTGTGTGATCCAGGACAAGTTAATAAATCTATCTCAGCTTCAATTAGCATCTGAAAAATGGGAAAAATAAGAGCAACAAGCTTACAGTTGTGAGACTCAAATGAGATAACACAAATACAGTGTTTTGCAATCTTTACGGGTAATATAAATGTTAACTATTATTATTAGCAATTATAGAAATGAGATTTATTTTTAAAAAATATGTTAAACCAAAGAGAAAAATAATACTCAAAGCAAGTGGTAATTTATTTTAAAAATTATTTATTTGGTATTTTTATTTTCTCCAATTATATGTAAAACAAAATTTAACATTAATTAAAAACTAACATTAATTTAATTTAATTAATTAACATTAATTAAAAATCAAAATTCTCCTCCTCCCCTTTCACTGAAAAGGCAAGCAATTGATACAGGTTATATATGTGCAGAATGTTTAAAAAAGTATGCTTCGATCTGCATTCAGACTCCACCTGGGGATAGAGAGCATTTTTCATAAGTCCTTCATAATTGTCTGGCATCATTGTATTGCTGAGAATAGCTAAGTCATTTACAGTTGATCATCATCCATTTTGGCAATTCATTTTAAAAAAAAATGTTGAAATAATGATCTAGCACTAGTAGGAAAAACAGGCATTTTGATAATAGGTAATACTATGTTCCTAAAGAACAATTTTTGGAATACTGTGTCATATTTACAAATGTGTAATTTAATCATTAGAGTTTGCTTCTGTGTGAGTAAAATGAGGAATTAGTACTAACTATAAACTGTTAAACAGTTTATAAATACTTGTGGATCAATAGAATTCAAACATCCCTTAAAATTTTCATTTTTTTCTTCCTCTACAACAGTTCATTTCCCTCAGTATATTCCAATAAAAGTTTGAGAGCAGAAGTATTCTGTTGATTTTTAAATGAGCCATCATTATGGGTTTTATTAACACTTCAATTTTTGCCAATGAATGCTTCCTATGATCATGTGTTTTGTCTTTTTTCAACCTTGTGATTTTAGATACAAAGATTTCTCCTACTTTTCAAGACTTTCTTTTTTAGCATTAAAACACTTAAATTTATGATATCTTTGTATCAGATTTTATCTGATGAGATTTTTTTAGAAATCCCAACAGAATGCAATAAATTATATAAATCATAAGATTAAAAGATAAAATGGCACACCAACAAATTCAAGGTTGGTGTTCATTCTATTTTTGATCACTTGATACGTATATACTATATCATATTTCTTATATTTTAGGTTAGGAATTTTTAAAATCTCAGAAAATTATTTTTTGTTTTCTACAAACCAGTATTAGTATTGATTTTAACTAGTTTCTAAGTAATAATAGTAATATAAAAGTACATAACAACACAATAACTCTTCTTATAGCAAGGAAGTCTCTTTCCTAATTCTTCTCCAGTGCCTACTCAGTATACAATGTGTGTCATATTGTAGAAAGTAATGCTGTTTGTTGGTGTTCACACAAGGCACTATACATGCTTATGTAATATGTCAATTCACACCCCTGAGGTCAAGAAATATGTGGTAAAGTCATCTTAAATACATACAAATCTTTATGATTGAAACCAAGATATTTGAGATTATGAACCCATTTCCAGCCCCAGATCAACTTGAAACTTTTCTTCTATCAATCAATCAACAAGCATTTGAATTAAAGTGGTTTTTTTTTGTTTGTTTTTTGGTGGGGTGAGATTCCTTTGAATCATCACACTTCATTTTAAGGCAGTTGTCTGCCTCCTAATTATCAGGAGAACAACTGCTTTATTTCTTTTGTTTCTGGTTGTGGTTGAGAATACATACTCTTTTTAGGAGCCATTTTTCAAAATGTTATTTTACTTTATGTTACATTTTTTAAAAACCTGAAACTATTTAAAATTTTACTCTAGCCTATGTGGAAAAGTTGTCACTAGAAAAATATTTGAATCATTGAAAATTATACCAACATCTTTTTTTTTTGAAATTTAATATAGTTTGTTTTTCCCCAATTACATCTTAAAACAATTTCTTAACATTTGCTTTTTAAAATTTTTGAGTTCCAATTCTATCACTCCTTTCTTCCCTGCCCTCCCCCCTTCCTAGAAAGTAATCAATCAAATCTAGGTTATACATATGCAATCATGTAAAAGATTTCCATATCAATCATTTTGTATAAGAAGACTCAAATAAAAGAAAAAGTGAAAGAAAGAAAATGAAAAATAGCATGCTTCAGTCTGCATTCAGGCAGTATCAGTTCTTTCTCTGGAGGTGGATAGCATGCTTCATCATTACTCCTTTGGGATTTTCTTGGATCATTATATTGCTGAGAAAAACTACCAACTTCTATCTTTTAAAAAAGGCATGACTTCAGGATCTAATAAAAACTATTCATTGTACCTTAGTGGTAGATCTTCATATGCACATTACTTATTCTACAATAGTAATGATTTCATGGAGTTCCACTGAATAATTTAGAATCATGAACCATTTATAAATTATCTAATCCAATGAACAATTAAAGAGGTTTTAGCCTAGAGAAGTGTTAGGATAACTACACAATGAGTTAAAGGCAGCTGGATATAGAATTGAGTACTAGTCAAATGTTCTTCCTCTAAACTAAGGTACACATAAAGACTTTAGTGCTTCAATGTCTAACTTCGTAACTTTAGACATTTTCAACGCAAGGTTTGTTAGCTATGCATTTAAAAAAATTCCAGGCCTATAGTTTTATCATTATAGAAAACTGTTGTGAAAACAACCTCCATTGTTGTCTCAGTCATGGAGAGGTTAAGTGCCTTGCCACAGTCAAACAGATAGTATATGTCAGATGCAGAATTTGACCCCGGGTCTTCCTGAATCCAAAATCAGCTTTCTTTTAATTATGTAAACTTTTCTCGCCAATTGGTTCAAAGAGCTTTGATCTTAAGTAAAGGCAATGAAGTTATTACACATGATTTCCATAAATATATACTCACACAACTTTCAGCTCCCATAAAAAATAATAAAATGACTCCTAAACCTCAGTTTTGGTTTAGCACTGTCAATAGGGTGTGATTACAACATTCTTTTGGGGAAGCAGGGTGAAGGTGGAAGGGAAATCCTTTCCTAACTTGACATTTCATTTATCCTTTTGCAATATTATCAAGGGACAAACCAAAATATTTCATTGTAAATCTGGTGACAAGCATAGCAAGGCAGTCTAGAATTAATTTCTTAAGTTTAAGTATCAGCAAAATGCAGATAATCCCCCCAAATTAAAATATACTTCCAAAAACAAAGTTTTAGACTGAGCTTTTGTATTTAAAATCACTTTTAAGTCCTATTTTTTTGAAGTGTGACATAATCTTGAATATCAGTTTATATATAAGAAGTAATAATTGAACAATTTAAGTAAGGGCCTTGACTTGGTATGTATTCTGAAGTGTTCAAGGAAATTATAGTTGTATGACTTTTTGCTATATTAATAGCTAACATCTACTTGGCAATTTTAGGTTTGCAAAGAACTTTACATTTGTTCTTCACAAAATCCCTATGAAATAAGGTTATATTTTCTATATGAGGAAATTGAGGCTTAGAGTGGTTAAGTGACTTAGCTAGGATCACAAAACGAGTGAATATTTGAATTGGGATTCAAATTCAGGACTTCCTGACTCCAAGTCCAGCACTCCACCCACCTCACTACCCCAATTGCCTCTATTTGCTACTCTACAATAAAAATGACTGTACAGGAGAAAAAGAAAATGTATGCTTAAATCATTTCTAGAAGTCCACTTAAAATTAATTTATGGCTTTTTACATTGACTTTAGAGAGGTAGTCTAGCATAATGGATAAAGAACTTGCTTCATAGCTAGAAAGATCTGGGTTCAAGTCTTATTTGTGATATGTATAGGCTTTGTGACTCTGGGCAAGCTGCTTAAGCTTGTAGTGCTTGCTCAAGGCAAGTCTCTAAGACTATAACTTGAAGAGAAGGTGCTACTAGCCTTCATGGTAATTCTTCACCTGGATTTTTTTTTGTAATCAACAAAAATCACAGGAATATCCAGGTCCTTACACTGATTCTTAGGAAAACTAATATTTAATCTTGAATAACAGAAAGGTCTCCAAGAAAGATCTTTCAAAAATAATTCTATGTTGAATGTATAACTTATAATTCAGAAGGTTTTTAGAAGGCATTTTCCTTGTATCAAATAATCTTTTTTGTAGGCCTAGAGTTATTTCAGTCAGAAAAAATATCATTATCTCTATTATGTAGGAAATAAAGGAGTAAAATTGAGTGTGATTGCTTTAAGGTAGCAAGTTTATATTTTTATTTGACTTATGGGTTGTGCCAAGGTTCCCAAAGTCTACATTTTCAAATGCATGTGATGGTATTTTAGTTTTAAACTCAAGTTACAGAGGAGGAAAGCTTTGTTTAGATATTGCATCACTATATCTTTTTATTATTTTATATAATTGGTAGAAAAAGTTACTTTAAATTTAGATGTTGTGAGATATTGATACTTTTATGGGAGTTGCTGAAGTAGGAAATACCCAAAACTAAGAGATGTTAAAGCAAATTAAAATATATGTTGTGGAAATATTTGGATTTAGGAAGTGCTAGTTGAAACAGAGTTATAATGTTATTTAACTATAAGCAATAAAATGAGCATAGTTTGAAACTAAATCTTTAAAAGCAATTGACTATGGCAATTGATGTTTTATATACAATTTATAGCTGAACAAAAGTGAACCTATTTTATAGTTGAACAAAAGTGACACAATGGCCTTTTTGTTTTGTTCAAGTCAAGACAACAATCACTATTTGAGGGGGCAGCTAGGTGGCACAGTGGATAAAGCACCAGCCCTGGATTCAGGGGGACCTGAGTTCAAATCCAGCCTCAGACACTTGACACTAGCTGTGTGACCCTGGGCAAGTCACTCAACCCCAATTGCCTCACCAAAACAAAACAAACAAACAAAAAAACAATCCTTGTTTGAGATTTCTAGGTAGTGAGAAGAATTATGATAAGATGCAAGGGTTTTCTGGTAAATGTTTAACAGGTCTCCAAAAAGAAGTATGCACAACTTTTTTTTTTTTTTGTGAGGCAATTGGGGTTAAGTGACTTGCCCAGGGTCACACAGCTAGTAAGTGTCAAGTGTCTGAGGCTGGATTTGAACTCAGATCCTCCTGAATCCAGGGTCCAGTGCCTTATCTACCGCACCACCTAGCTGCCCCAACATATTTTAAAGTATAATCTTGTTAAGGGCTAAAATTCTAGCTAAACTGTCTAAAATATCTAATGAGTGGTCACCAATAAATTATAAGCTTTAGCAAGAGTTAGATTTTTAAGCATTTATTAAGGAGAATAAGAATTTGATAAAGAGAGAGAGAAAGGCCTACATTCATCTATCTATTAAAAGGAGAGCACACTTCTAGCTCCCTTCTCTGCCGGAGTCCTCAGGAAAGAGCCCCAGTCCGAGCGCCAGTCTCTTCCTTCTTCCTCCCACTACCTAGCGTCACTTCCTGATGCCAAAGAAAAGACTCCTGGTCTTGCCCTCAAAGACCTTCGCTTCATGGGCAGAACTCTTCTACAGTAAGTCTCCAGCAGGTGGCGTCATTCCAATCATTACAATCTGTATTATTAATACAATTTCAATATGAATTATTAATTATTTTCTCCACTTTAAGTCTAGACAATCAACAAAAAAATTGTCTTGATTCATAGTATTTGTTGATTTCTGAGGTGTAAAATACTCACACTGAAATTTAACTATTGGCTTTCAGAAGCTGACAAGCTGGGTCTAGCCCACCCCGATATGATATTATCTAGCTCTCAACAATAGAATAAACTGTGCTAAAACCTAGCAAATAGAAAAGCATTGTTCCTCTTTATAGAAAGAAATTGGATATTAAGTATAGGCAATCAATTACAAAAAACTAACATATACATGAATATAAAATTATTGCTTATTCTAAGAAGATGTTAGTATTTTAAAATATGTATACTTCAAAAGATCCATGATCCCGTACAATTCATCCTTGCCTTCCCATTTTGTATGATTTTTATCCATGTTCTCTCATGTACCATGCTAAGGACTTTTCACTTTCCTCAAAACAACCCTGTGATATAGATGCTATTACCATCCTTATTTTGTAGTTGAGGAAAATGAAGCAAATTAAGTGACCTGTCCAGGGTCACACAGCTAGTAAGTGTCTGAGGCCACTCCAGACCCAGTTTATTGCCTTGCTCATGTTCACACAGGGATTTAGCATGAAAGGCTAGATTTGAACTCAAACTTTTCTGACAAAAAGGTCTAACACTATACTATTGTTATTTAAGATGTTTTTGCTATTGCTTATGGTAAACTGTATTAGTATGTAAATTTTCTGGCAAATGACAAATTTAATCATTATATGTAGATATGCAAAGGAATACATTTTTATAAAAACGCATAGGTGCAAAGGAATAGAGTGCATCTTTTAAAACTTTTAGAAAGCCTTGGCCTTTCCATCTGGGTGGGATGGGAAGTACACCCACTGACCCCTGTAATAGAGACTCGAGGAGAAAGGAGGCCGAAGCATTCATTTTATTTCTTTCAAAAGAAAGGTGTACCACACTCACTGGGACAACCAGGAGGTGTGACACACCGGGATTAGAAATCAAGCAGTTTTTATACTTTTTACAGACATCTAATTTGAGCAAAATGCGGTAATTGGGTTCAGCAATAAATCATTCTCCTGGAATGTTCAGTGATTACTTATTTTGCAACATTTTCAGTTTCTGCAACAACTTTATCATGTCTACGTAATGTCTCAGTGCAGACTCTTTGAAACAATTTTTAAGTTGATATGCCTATATTTAGAAAGGGGGAGATAGTAGCTTCCCATTATTGCCTCTCTCTAGAAAAAAAATAGAGGGAGAGAAATAGGGGGCTGTAAAGGGCTTTAAGACTTTGAGATCAGATCACTAGGCCGAAGCGGGGGGCACTTTCCATCTCAGTGGAGGGTCATATCCATATGTCCCTCTCACATCCAACCACTGGGAACGAACAGATGCTTTTTACATGAAGTTTTAGTGTTAGAGGTGTGAAATTTAAAGTTATATGGGGTTGCCCTATTTCTGTCCCAAGTTTTAGAGAAAATTAGCTGGGGTTTCTAAGTTATTGTTACTTATAAATTAGAGGCTATAGCACTAGTTTTGGGCATTAAGCATTTATTAAAGCATATTAAATATTATATATTAAACAGAGAGCACATGGCTCTGAAAGTTCAGAAGCCCTACATACCTAGGATAGAAGAGAGAGAGAGAGAGAGAGAGAGAGAGAGAGAGAGAGAGAGAGAGAGAGAGAGAGAGCAAGGCACCACTGCCTCCTCAGAGTCTCAGGTTTGGAGAGCCTGTGAGAGCGTGTGTGGAAGCTTCCTGCCCGTCAGAGGAGAGGCATCCCTTCCACACTGCTCAAAGCTAATTGGCTAGCATCATTCAAATCTATTGGTTTACTGGACTAGAGGATGGTCCATGAGCACTATATGCTGATGTCAGAGTATGGAGCCCTCTGAGGGGAAAAAGCCTTCAGGTAGGTGTGGTTTTTAGTGAGGTAACTTCTATTGTCTGTATTCACAGTCCAAAGTCCAACTACATTTTCTTTGAAATTCTCCTGACTCTAGGTTGGCCTTAGGAAAGGTCTGGCCAGGCTCTCTGGGTCTCATAGAACCCTATTATTTTCTCACAGAGATATGGAAGAGAACATGATGAAGTGGTAGCATTGTTGATTTTGGAGTCAAATTCAATTATATCTGAGTGACATTTTATAAATTTCTTAACCTCCTTAGCCTTCAGGTATAAATAACAGTGTTGGGCTAGATGACTTCTAAGGTCCCTTCCAAGTCTCCATCTATGGCCTAAGAGTTGTTTGTGACTAATTCTAAGTTATTATCCATCAGATATGAGGATCTTACCAGACTTGGCTATCTGGGAGGTGAGACTATGAGGGAATTGGATGTCTGAAGAGTGTTGGAAGAGTTAGCAGAGCAATTTGTCTTCAGATGACCCAGAATAAGGAAGTGTGGAAAACAAATATCTATTTTGTCTAGGCCCAGTCTTATTGTTAAAGGTGGGACAAATCATATTTGAAATTGTTAGTAGTACAATAATAAATAAATCTGATAATAGCTCATGTAAAATCCTTTTAGTTAATGAAGAAAAAAACCCAGTGTTACTTTCATTACTAAATACCAATACTTGGTCTTCTATCTCTATCCCCTTATGACCTTCATTATTCTCTCTTGTGTATTTTTTTAAAAATTCCACTAACACCTTTTTAAAAATTTCTTTTATTTTGGCATCACTATCACCATCCTGGCTTCTTTCACCCATAATACAACTCTTTGCTCACCCTCCAAAAAAAGTATAATCAAGATAAACAAATCCAAACATTGGCCACATCTGAAAGTGTTTATTTCACTATATACTTAATTCTGATCCTAATGAAAACAACCCAAGACCTTGAGCCCACTAGCCCTGGGAGTAGCAGTGTTCCCCAGATGACTGACCCTGCTTCTATCCTAGAAGCCATCATTAAAAAGAGCAATCACCATGGAAAATGAACCTGCCACCTTCACCCTTACCCAGCACCAACTGCTGATCGACTTCCATTTTCATAGAGCTATTAATTCCCAAGATTCTTCAGAAGAGTACCATCCTCTGAGCTTTCCTGTTTCCAGGTGGTAGAGTGATGTGGCAGCAATCAGTCTGGTGCTGGTTACCTGACTCTGGGAACACTTAAAGCTTGCTGGTTCTAATTCTGGGCTGTCCCTGAGATCTTGGAACAACATAATACTTGATACCCCAACAAAGCAGCAATGGGACTATACCAGATCTTCTCTCCAGAAGTGCACAAGATCCAGTATCAGCATAAAACTTAATGTCAGGAAGTAGACTGGAAGAATGAGAAAATAAAAAAAGTAACCCCTCCATAAAAAGCTAGTGTGGTGAACAAGGATGCTCAAGAAAAGAACTCAGAAGAAGAAAGTGATTACAGTGTATCTATAAGCAAAACCTGAAAGAAAAATTTTTTTTAGCAGAAGTTCAATTAGAATTACTGGAAGAGATGAAGTAAGAGTTATAAAAAAAGTTTTAACAGTTTAAATAATTAAAAATGAGAGCACTATAGGGAAGAAAGGAAAATAAATCATTATGGAAAAAATGAATCATAAATAGAATAAACAGATTGGCACAAGAAATACAAAACCAAGCAACAAATTCCCAGAAAATCAGAATGAACCAAATAGAACTCAATGACTCCATGAAATCACAATAAATGTAAAAACAAAGTCAAAATTCTAAATAAAAATAGAAAAGATGTGCAACATCTTATGGCAGAAACAACTGATTTGGAAAAGAGATTGAGGAGAAAACATTTAATAATCACTGGACTTAGATATAGGACAAATAGCCATTCCCTAATAGTTTAAAGGTCAAAGTATATGAACAATCAACTCCCCAAAAAACTTCAGAGTATTCACGGTCATGTGAAAAAACGCCACAAATCACTAATAATAAGAGAAATGCAAATCAAAACAACTCTGAGTTTTCACTTCATATCCTGTAAATTGTCAAAAATGAAAAAAAATTGCAACAATCTACATTGGCAGGTTCACACAGCTAGTAAATGTTAATTGTCTGAGGTCAGATTTGAACTCAGGTCTTCCTGAATCCAGGGCGGATGCTTTATCCACTGTGCCACCTAGCTGCCCCAGGAGTTAATATTTAAATTAAAACTAATAGGTCACCCATCTTCTATTTTTAGCCAATGATGTAATTCCCCACCCCCCTTCTGTTTAGGTGTTATCAGTTGACTATAAGTAGTCAACCAATAAGGATTTATTAAGCACCTACTGTGTGCCAGGCACTGCGCTAAGAGCTGGAATATACAAATAAAGACAAAAGACAGTCTCTGTTCTCAAGGAGCTCACAGTGTAATGGGGGAGACAATATATAAACAAGTATGTCCAAATAAATAATATACAGGATAAATAGGAAATATCAGCAAAGAGAAGGCACTAATATTAAAAGGGATTGGGAAAAGTTTCCTCTAGAAGGTTGTCATCCAAAATGTCACTGATGAGAAAGTTAAAATAGAAATAGAAAATTTAATGCTTAAATTACATTTGCAGTAACAAATACATAGTATTATGTCAGTGTGGTATAATGGAGAAGAGACCAACCTTAAAATCAAGAAGTCCTCAGTTCAAGTTCTGACTGTAAATCACATAGATATAATCCTAGAAAAGCCACTTAAATTGTCAGTGCTCCAGGAAATACTCTAAGGCTGCAAGTTAAAAGAAGAATATAAGGCATGGGCAGGAGTGGGAGGCAGTGTGGTGAGGGGCATAACAATTAAAGCTTAAGTCCTATATAGTTGCATGAAGCACAAAATAATTAAATAACTAGTCCAAGATCATCCTTTTAATAAATACCAGGGTTTAATTTTGAACCCATTCTTTCTAAATCTAAGCCCAATGCTCTAGCAACTGCGTCTCTCCCCGCCCCCTCCCCCCCCCCGCCCCGCCTTTAGTTTTAAGTTGTGTTTGGGGAATGTATATAGTTTCTTATGGTCTCACTTCTGATAGAAAAATTCAACTTTGTAACTGAAAATTCCCATACTTGTTAGTCAGTATGATTTTGATGCTTTTGTAGAAAATAATGAGCTAAGTTATTACAGTTTGATCTATAGCTTCTTGTATATAAAATATATCTAAAATTTTATTGGTGAAAGAGAAATGAATAAAAATTCTAATTTTATGCACATAAGGGTATGAATTTTTTTTAAAAGTCTGAAAACCTCGTATGTTAGGTCCAAGGTCACATGAAAAATAGTCTCAATAGAAAGTGTTATTGCAGCATGAAATTAAAATAAATAAACAACTAAATACCACAAAATTTATTACACAGTTTCAGAATGTCAGAATCCATAGAATAGAGTCCTTTTCCCTTTTATTTTAAGAAATACTGAAACCCATAGGAAAATCTCACTGCAAAGTAGCTCATTTAGATTTTGTAGTATTTTGGAGTATGTAATATGTAGAAATAAGGCTTAATTGTTTTAAATTTGACTTCCAAGAAACTCATTAGAATTTCATTTCCACCCAAAGTAAACCTTTTATTAAAGGTTAACACCTATTACATTTTCTTAGGTAACTAGTTTATTTTAAACCTTATTGGTCCACCCTTAAAGGTTTTTTCCCTGTTATTATATGCACATCTTAGCAGACTTTGCACTTCTGGTACTAGTTAGTGAAAAGCAGTGAAAACCATGTTAAACCAAAATGTGTGTGCTTTTCTTTCAGTGTCAATTGCAGTGGTGCAGCTTATCCATTGCTATAATTAACTCAAAATTAAGGAAGATGAAGATATTTAACTTGTCAAGTTTTTTTTCTCCAGTTGAATGTAGTCACCAGTCCTTAATTACAGCATAATCTGCAACAACTATTTGTCTGCTTTGACATTTAGGAGACATTTTTAAAAGGGAGAAATGACACTTTGTACAGTTTGTGTGCTTTCAAATTTTGGTCAAATATTTCATTTTATATAGCTTACATGCATGTTGTTTCATACTATGGGGAAAATCAATAAGTGAAATTCAGTTTTTCTGCAAGCAAAATTCCATTTTAAGATTTATTAATGTGTACTAGCTTCTGCATTCTGTGTTTAGTCATTCCAGATTCCCATTAGGAATATAAATTCATTTTATATACTGTTATATTTAAGAAGTCTGAACAACATTAGGACTTCTTAAATAATTTACTTGAGGCTATGTTCAGTGGATTGCTTAAATATAAGAATGTGTAAAGGAAACAATCTAAGCACAGAATAAATCTGAAAGCATGGTGAGGTTAGCCAAATGTGTTTAAAATCTTTGAAGAAGAAACATCTCATTTCTGGCAATCAAAGCCAATGGTGATGTAGCTATTCAAACTGTCCATTTGTTTACATGAATATGTTTTTAAATTTGTTACATAATAAGTAATACACTTTGAGACACAAAGGGTCTGAGGAATAAAACACATGGTAGTAGACTTAGAAGGGTAATTCTCAATCACAGATCAAATAAAGTGAAAGAGAAATTGGACTGGCCAACTTGATTTTGTCCTGTACTAGAAATTCTGTTTATAGTTGAATAGGGCAAGAAATGATCAGCCATGTTCTTGTCAAGTTCTCAGTCTTTGTGGTTGGGGATGGGGTGGAGCAAATGACTAAAATGTCATTCATCATTTTATTGGCCTTTACTAATATATAAAGAACTGTGGAGCTTAATGTCTTACATTACACTGAACAACTTGTTATAGAAATAAGAATACATGGGTGGATTCAACGAAACTGAAAGTGATACCCACAATAGTTACTTTCATAGTAACCAGACTATTGCTCAATATTTTCCTTTAAAAATGATTTAAACCTTCCATTTTTGTCATATTCAGATCAATAGCAGGCTGGTTCTTGTTTGTCACAGATTAAGAAACTCGAAAGAAAGAAGTTTTTATCATGTACAATTATGAAAATGAATATACCAATATTCAGTGCCTAAAGTAAAGGTCAACACACTTAATGAAAATCATTCTGGAGAGCCAAAAGGAATGACATACATATATCTTTAATCTTTCCTTTCTGCTCCCTAGTTCCCCTTTTTTTTCATGAAAACATATGTCCAGGATTGGTAGCAGACTATGAGTGTTTTCTCTAGTCACATGCTTCTTGCATACCTTTAGCTTATTTACATGGGGAAAAAATAGAGAAAACTCAAAGGCTAGAGAGGAAGAAAGGATTTTTCATAAATTGAAGTAAGACCTGAAGTAGATGCTGTAAGGCAAATGGAAGTATTATAGGACTAATGATTTTGAAAAATCATTTGTAACGCTACACATACTTTGGTACACTAAGGATATGTGAGCTTGATCAAACTCATCAATGCCTTCATTGGTGTATATTGTGACCCATACATGCAAACCTTGTTATATCCTGATGAAAATACTATGACCATATATCATTGGGTTGGTTTTTTGTTTGCTTGTTTTTAGTATTCTGAGGGGAAATGCATTGTTCTTATTGTTCATGTATTAGAACTTGCCATTTGACAAGTTTTCAAAATTATTTCTATAAACTATGATATAATACAATAACATCTATGAAATAATGCGTAAAAAGAGTCCATTTCCTTGTAAGTTACAGAAATGACCCTTGAATTTCCTAAGAATTTGCAATAGAATGATATTGTTTTTTATAATAATAATAATAATATATGTGTGTATATATTTATATAAAATATGTAGTGCTTGCTATGTGTCAGGCACCATGCTGAATGCTTTACAGTTAATATCTCATTCAATCCTTACAACATTTGAGAGGCAGGTGCATATTATCTCCATTTTATAAATGAGGAAACTGAGGCACAGAGAGGTTAAATTGCTTTTCCAGGGTCACTTAACTAGTAAATATCTGAAGCTGCATTTAAACTCAGCCTAGGTCTTTCTGACTCCTGGTCTGGTGCTCTACCCATAGGGTGGAATAAAAAAAAGTATATGGAATAAGAATTAGTACCCTACATTGTGTTGAGAGAGAAGAAACAGAAATGGAATTTAGAATTAGTTACATTGGAGGAGGCAAAAAGTGAAAGAGAGAATACTGTTTCATGTGTCCTATTAATATAACATAAAAAGAATCAAATAATCAAAATAATATTTTTATACTTTAAGACTATTGCTATATTTTATATACTAACAAAGAATACAATATTGATTTATAATACCTTCTCCAAGAGGAACCAGAACAATTTCATTTGAGCACTTTTTAGAGGGAGGGGAAATGTGCCTTGAGGAAAAAGCTTTGAATTGTAGATTTAAGAATTTTTGTTGTTTGTGAATTGGTACAATATGTTCTTCTGGGTACCTGACAGAATATTTTTTATCTTATACTTTATTTCTTGCACTCCAAACTATTGGTTTCCTAAATAGAGAGTAATGCATATATTTACATATCCAAAGTACATAAGTGGTTACTTTAAGTGCTTAACCTTTTTTTTTTAAGTTACCTTTTTTTGTAATCCTTTGGCAGTCTTGTGAAGTATTTTTCAGAATAGTGGCTTTAAATGCACAAAGTAAAATATATATGGTTACAAAGAAAATCGACATTGAAATAAATATAGATATTAAAAAAGGTAATGGATGCCAAGTTAAGACTTTTTAGTGAACTTTTAAGTACAGTCTTAAGAGAATAACTTCAAGAATTCTTAAGTAGGGGCAGCTAGGTTGGCACAGTGGATAAAGCACTGGCCCTGGATTCAGGAGGACCTGAGTTCAAATCCAGATTCAGACACTTGACATTTACTAGCTGTGTGACCCTGGGCAAGTCACTTAACCCTCATTGCCCTGCAAAAACAAACAAACAAAAAAACCGAAAAAAGAATTCTTAAGTAAATCCTATGTTGTTAAACGGTTTGGACCAATTGTACAATTTATTTACTCCTCTTTTATTTTGTGGGAAGCATGTTTAATTTTGCCTTATATGTTCCCAACTCACCACTGGTGCACAAAACACGTTAAGAAATAGTGTTAGTATGCCATAGTAATCCATCTACATTCTGGTAGAGAAATCCTCAGGAGTTATCTCAGGTATAGAGATTGAATAATTTGCCCAGGATTGCACAGTATCAGGCAATTAAGTGGTTGGTGTTGTGGAAAGAGTGTTAAATCTGGAGTCAGGAAGTCCTAAGTTATCCATCTTCCAACATAGTAGCTGTGGAACTCTGGGCAAGGCACTTAACATCTATTGGTTTCAATTTCCTCAGTTGTAAAATGGGGATAATAATAGCACCTACCTCATAGAGTTGTAAGAATCAGATCTTTGTAAAGTATTTAGCACAATGGGTGGCACATAGTAGGCACTATACATGTGTCAGCTATTATTATTTTTAATAAGATCTACTTTCCAGAGTTGTTGTGAAGATAAAATATAAAGTGTTTTGCAAACTTTAAAGTGTTATATAAATGCTAGCTATTATGATAAGAAACTGGATTAAAACTCTGTTCTTCTGGACTACAAACTCTTTAATCTATCTACTACACCATATTGAATACCTGATTTGAAAAAATTCTGACCATTTCCTTATGATCTATCATGAATCAACCATAATCCACAAATGTGTAAAGGAATGAAGAAATATCAAAGTGAATTATTATACAATAGAATAACTATGTTTTTTTTCAGAAATGGTAGCAATAACAATTAATAAGAGAAAAAAATTAAGGGCATAAAGAGGAGATAATAATAATGAAGGACAAAGAAGAGGAAAAAATTATTCCTATTTGTTGGTGGTTTGATAACATACTTAGAATATCCTAGGGAACAAGCAAAGAAAATAATTGAGACTTTGTTGGTCCTTTTTGCTGCTAGTTGTACCTTTCCCCCAAACTTTTATATTCTACATGTATAAAATATATACTAATGTATCTTGGACTGAAATCTGTTATCCCTACACATGTAAGGGATTCATTGGATTTTATTTTCTTCATTTTTAACTTTATGCCCTTTTATTGCATTAGTTTGGAACTCCATTTAGATGTCCCTTGCCTTAGCAAGAATTCATTTGGGAAATTTCAAGCATGCTATGTCACCTGATGTCAGGATCCAGATAAAATTTTTGTTTTAATTTCTAGTGCAATTGCCTTTGGGTTTATGGATCGCTAGAAAAATTGTATGCCCTTTGTGTGATAGGGACATGGAAACATTTTTTATTCATTTTCAAGTGGATTGCCTTATGTCCTGAGAGATTAATAGATTTTTTTCTTTTTACTCAGGATAGTTGGTTTATCACCTGAGGTAATTTATAGTGAGTCTCTGGTTCCTAATACCTGTATGGAAAAACTCCACATGTTCTGTAAACTCAGTTGGGATCAGAGTTTCTCTTAGAGGGAAAGTTGATTTTTTTCCCCCTTTACTTTTTTGTATTTCCCCATGTAGCTTATTATTTTGTTTTATTTCAATTCTCCCCCCTCTTTTCTAAATGTTTGGGTTGCAACAGGCTTTTAAGAAGCCTGCTGTCCAACTTTGTATTTGAGTGGTGATTGTACTCTCTAAAGTCTGTATTAGATCTGTGCCACCTGGAATTGTTTGGAATCTAATGCATGACACTTGAAAGGACCATGCTTGACTCTCCCCAGAATCCCAGAGAAGTTTCCTGAATTAGCGATATGGCCAAAAATGCGTAAAATGTACCATAGCCAATTTCCTGAGGACAGCAAATATTTCACCTTATCAAGGGTATAATAGGAGGCATCTGCAATACAGATGGTGGCCACCAACAGAAGGATAACAGGGTCAACTTGGCCATTTTACCAACAGTCAAATTTTAGGAGCAATTAGATGAATCCTTAGTGCCAAAGGGAAATTCTGATTAGACCTACAATATTGTCCTTATTGTTCTAACTTAAGTTAAAGAATCCTATTAACTGTTAAATGAAGTTGCGATTTTTTTCCATGGTTAGTGCCCTTTCTTTCCCTATGGGAATCAATGACCTGTTCCATATCAGATACAAATTTAAACTAAAATGATTAACTTTACCTAGAATCCTGGGGTAGGAATTTGATTTTGGTCTAATCACTAAATGTGAGAGATGGAAGCCTAATCCCTCTAATTAGAGGCAGATTTCCTAGGATTACAACTTGGAGAAGCTCCACATCTGGGTTCAGGGCAGGAAGGGGATACAGATACATGTACTCTGTACTCCAAACAACAAAACTTCTATGTGAGACTTTAATGTCTCTCCCATTAGAATGTAAGCTCCTTCATTACAAAGATTGTTTCACTTGTTTTGTTTCCACATTGCTTAGACAAGTATCTGTTATGAAATGATCACTAAATTAATGCTCCAGTTAAGTAGCTAGTTACAAAAATGCCCATTGATCTGGAGAATAGCTAAAAATTTTGTAGCACATGAATGCAATAGGAAGACTTATTTGAATTGATGCAAAACAGAAAGAAGAAAGAAGAAAACAATATTATGTAAAGATCCAACAATGTATATGGGAAAAATTACCAAGACTAGAATTGGGGTAAGGGAATTAAAGGGTCAGTCTGATGATATCACTTCCTGTTGACCTGAGTACAAAAAGAAAAATAGCCACGAGTAGTTCTAGGTGTGCTATTAAATGTTTGATAGATTAAGATAGGGACTTTAGACAAGAAAATTAGTTTTCCTTTTTTTAAAAAAATTTTTATTTTTTAAAGATCTGCCTGTGATTCATTTGTTTTTTAGTCATTTTTCAGTTATGTTCAACTCTTCATGACCCCATTTGGGGTTTTCTTGGCAACAATACTGGAGTGGGGTTTGACATTTCCTTCCTTCTCCAACTCATTTTACAGATGAAGAAACTGAGGCAAACAGGATTAAGTGACTTGCCCAGGGTTACACAGGTAGCAAGGATGGATTTGAACTCAGGAAGAAGAGTCTTCTTGACTCGAGGTCTGGCACTGAATCCACTCTGCCACCTAGCTACTGAAAGCCAGTCTTTCAAAATAAACTCTAGGTGTCCTCTATCTATGTCCTTGTTGAATATCCTTCTTCTGCTATGATTAAGTAAATATTTTAACTATTGAATGACCTATGAATGTCTCCTTTTGTTTTAGCATGAAAATTAAACTTACAGGAAACTGGCGTTAGTCAGACCCAGACCAGAACAAGTGCAAATCATGCAAGATTGGAATAGAATGCCATTTTTGATGTGACAGACAAGGAGTGGATAGTGAGGGAAGCCCAGATTGGCTTCTATGATTCTGGCAGTGCTTTTGGTGATACCTCTTTTTTTTTCAATGGGAAATTTATTTAAACAGGTGAATGCAACATGGGCCTTCTCATCTTTGCACTTAGAAGGATGTGTTGGGCCTCTTGGTAGGGAAGTGTGGCACCGCAGGACTCTGTGGGGCAGCGGAACTTGATTTTGGAGTTGTGGAACTGCTGGACTGCAGGCCGACGGCACTTGCTGGCAGGAATTTCTTCCACTTTCATAATCTAGATGGAGTGGGCCCTGGCACGGTGACGGGACCCCATATCTTGGGAGCATTGAGTGACAGAACCAGGAGTGGTCAAGTCCCTGTACTCCCTGTACATGTTGTGGGTCCCACTCTTGGAATTGTAGTGCAGTCAGATGCCAAAGTTTTTCACCCAAAGAGGGGTCTTTTCAAAGACCTGTCTGCAGTACACAATTTCTCCAGAAGACTTCTTCATCTTTTTCAGTTGGGAAGCAAAGTACCAGAATCAGGACTTTGCTACAACATGATTAGGAGCAAAGATCCGCATCCGATAAAGAGGTGGCACTGGACTCTTGGGAGTAGGCAGGCATTATACTCTCTCAGGGTGCCCAAGGCCTTCATGGTACTGCCGCCTCACTCCCTGCCAACCCGCAAAAAGATCCTAGTTACTTATTGTGAGGTACCTTTAAACAGTGGGAGAACAGAAAGTAAACTGCTTGTAGCCTTTCAGCAAGGGCAGACTTGATGCTTAAGGATACTCATGCTTTCAATTCTTAAGAACTCCTTGGAGATAATTTTAGTAAACAATCTTTTAGAACAACTGATTGTGTTGATTCTAGACCTTCTAGTCTGGTAATCTAAGCTTCCTCCAAAATGTTACCAGGAGATCTATTCTGAACTCAGTTTACCTTATGGGAAGGAATAAATTTGGAGGGACTGAAAATATTTTTATTCAGTATTAGAAAAGAGCAGATTCAGTAGAGTGAATTTCGAGCTGCCCTAGCTAGGCCTCCTTGCCTTTGTGTTCTTCATGGTCATCATTACTCATTTGCCTTAGAGGGGCCTCCTGAAAGAAAGCCCCTCAAAATTTTAAGGGATTCCTGTGTATGTGTGAATGGGAAATGAACTGTTTGGTTTTGAATGGCTTTTCTGAAATGACAATGCCGCTGCAGAAGTAGTCCTCAGTTCTATATATGGACACAGACAGCCAGTTGAGGGGTTGAAATGAAGGATACCAACAGTGAGAACATGCAAACCAAGGCAGATCACTGACATTTTAGGATTATATAAACTACTGTGCTGAAGCCCTATTTGAGCTTTGCTTATTTTTTTTTTTTTGGGTGAGGCAATTGGGGTTAAGTGACTTGCCCAGGGTCACACAGCTAGTAAGTGTAAAGTGTCTGAGATTGGGTTTGAACTCAGGTCCTGCTGAATCCAGGGCCAGTGCTCTATCCACTGCACCACCTAGCTGCCCCCATCTTTGCTTATTTTTAACTTGGCATTTGAAAGAATAATTGGAATTTTACCACATGGACTTTGTTGGTTTTTTTGGGTGCAAACCATTGTGGGAAGTACTCGAAAGGACAATGCTCAATTGTTCCCAGGACAATTAAACCCAGAGGATAATTGATGCTAATGACTTTTCTGAAATTGAGGAGATGGACAATTGTTTTCCAGTTAATTTGTGGAGAACAGCAACAATTTAAAGGTTCCACTCTTACCCCTGAACTGTGAACTTTGATTCTCTCTCTCTCTCTTTCTGGAACTTTGTCTAGAGTCTCTTAAACCAGTATAGAGTGGAACAGGAACAGCTCTTAGTGGCAGTGACAGATGAGTGTCAAAAGAATGAGAACTGGCACACATGCTTATTTCTTTGATTGGCCTCTCCACATTCATTCTAGTACAATACCCAGTGATCACTGTACAATGCCTCAGGAAGGGCTTAGAGGACCTCCTGTTGCTGGGACGGAGCTTACTTTCTGGCAAACAAGGAAAAGATGAAAGTGCCTACCTAGTCCCCATGGAAGAAGAGGGTGATCCTTTCCAGAGGCCTCTCATTGGTCAAGGATTTTTTATTCCCTTTGGGGGAATGCAAAGGAGGTAGTGGTACAGGGCAATTCTCTCAAACTCAAAATGAGAATTGGTAAATACATAGAAAGATTCAACATCTTTGCTGTACATCTGATGTTCCTGATGTGATTTCTTATGGCCACCTCTTTATAATAAGAAATATATTGTCAACTTCCAATGTAGCATCAATAATGACATGGTAGACTTGGGTATTGAACCTTCAATGGGGATAAGGGTGGCAAACAAAACCTGACATTTCCTCATCCTTACTATCCCATATTCAATCACTCTTTTAGAGAGCTACTAAATTATTTGTTTTGTTTTTGCTGTGTTTCTGTTTTACTTTCCCCCCTTCTTTAATGGTATCTAAAGTGGTTTGCAGCAGCCAGGTTGCCAGTGGATAGAGATCTGAAGTCAGGAAGACACATCTTCCTGAGTTTAAATCCAACCTCAAACACTTACTAGCTGTATGATCCTGGGCAAGTCACTTAACTTGTTTACCTCAGTTCCTCATCTGTAAAATGAGCTGGAGAAGGAAGTGGCAAACCACTCTAATATCTTTGCTAAGAAAACCCCAAATGGGGTCACATGGAGTTGGCCACAATTAAAACAGCAAAACAATAAAGTAAGTGGCTTGTTGAATGCCAAAGTTAAAGGTAGACTAGTAATAGCTCTAAAGTGATTTAAGTGGTGGAAGATCATCTAGAACAGGGCTTCTTAAACTTTTTCCATTCGCAACCCCTTTTTACCTGAGAAATTTTTACCCAACCCTGAGTATATAGGTACATAAAATAGGTATACATAATTTTTTACTGTTGTTAAATTTTTCACAGCCTCCACAATCAGTTAGGTGACCCCACATGGGGTCATGACCCAGAGTTTAAGAAGATAGATTCTAGAATACCTTAAGAACCTTACCACCAAGAGGGAAAGAGTGATAAGGGCGATATCTCAACCTTTGCCCATTGCAATTTAGACTAGTTTTTCCCTTGAAAGTATTGATGCATCCTTGGAGACGTGGTTGGTTAAGGATACTGAAGATGCCATCAACATTGCTTCCTGATTATTTAAGTATAAAACATCCATGAGGAGCATCATATGTCTGCTGTAATGCTTAGCAGCCTAGGATGCGCAATCCTTCAGTCAGCTGAATTAGTTCTAAGTATCTTTATTGTATCTTCCTGTAATAAGAGCTTTCTATTGCTATGACTAAGTAGATTTCCTTTTGTTAAATGTTGAATGACCTGTAAGTATCTGATTTTGTTCTAATATCAAACATAAACTACCAGGAAATTGGCCTGCATAGGCCCTATCCAGAACAGCAGTGAAGGAGACATTTGTAGAAATTAAAGCTGTATATCCTTAAGCGATCCAAGTATCTCGAATGCAAAAGAGACCAACAAAATAAAAAAAAGTAAAACTTTCTGGTAGGTAAGGAAAAGAAATGTACTGTGATGTGGTTAATCTGATTTTGTAGATGGAGTTTCTTCACCTTATACTGATGAAATCACAGATCTACACCCACTTACTCTTTTCCCCCAAATCCATCTGATGATGCTGTGAGGCAGTGGAGTTACTTATTTACTGGTTTGCAAACTCTTTGGGGGTTCACAATTGAGGTCCAAAGGGTTTGTGCATTAATGTCACTTTCAGCAGCAAATAATTGTTCAATTATATTACAAACCGATTTTTCTTGTGTAACAACAAGAATGTGTATAAATTAAGGATGAAAGGTTCATTTCTGCAGCTATTAGAAATCCTCATGATCACGTGCACAATTTTTGTGTTTGTTCAGAGATGACAAATTCTGACTGCTTCCAAGTGCAGCATGTTCTTGCAGTTTCTCAATCTGTCATCTAGTTGTTCCAAACCAACACAAGGGTTTGACATTCAAGCACAAACTGATTCCCAAGGATAGTCAGACAATATGCATACCCTCATTTGTGTTCTGTACGCTGTCCTAGAGTTGCTCCCTTATTCTCATCTTTTACCTTGTAATTGTACCTCATCATGTTATTAAGTTATCAAGATTTTACAAATATTTGTTTTATTACAGCACAAATTTCAACCTGTTTGAAAACTATGATCACTGGCCATGAACATTACAAGTCATCTTAAAATCATCATGGACAATCACAAATGTTCTACAGAAACATACCTTATATTGCCTCTTTTTACAGGATCAAGGCTGTTTTCCGATTTATACTTATTTATGTTACTATTCTTCTCTCTGGCGGATTTTCAAATGGACTGTTTGGCAACACTGGTCAATTATTCAGTGGAGTTACTGTGAGAGTATAGCTGGTTTTCCTATGGTAGAAAAGAAGAATGTCATGTCTGGAGAGATGCTTTCCTTACAAAGGTTAGTTTCTATATAAATTGTTAAAATGAATATATGCACTTGAACTTTAAGTCTATTCATTATTTAATACAGCCAGTAGAAACAAGTTATTCATTTTCATTTATTGGTTAGGTAGCTAAAAATAATTCCATCTCTCATCAAGAGACCTTGTAAAATTCTCCTACCATTTTTCATCACATTTGTATAAATGAACATTTTCACTTTTTGTAAATCCTAATATAGAAATAAACTCAATGTGGGTCCAGATTTTTGACTGTTTGGTGCTGAACCAAATGTTGCAAAGCTTTGTTCAAATTGACATTCAAGCACAAACTGATTCCCAAGGATGATCAGGCATATATGCATACAATCATTTGTATTCTTGTGTTCAAATAAAAAAAAGTATAGCACTGAAGTTAAATTTTACATATGATTATAAAATTTTATGATAAACATCTCATATGTTATAAATTATTTCATTAAAATGTTATTAGTATTCAACAAAATTTGTAAAATAAAGAAATTTAATATGAAGTCTTGCAGGTAATATTAAGCATTTATAGTCTTTCTGCATTGCTTTTGATTCCTACAGAATGTCCCACATAAATATTCACAATTATTTCTTAATTGTAATTTTATATTTATAGTTTCCACAAATATAAGTAAAATAAAATCTTACATTTTATAATTATGATTATATAATGTAAAATTTAATTTAGAATTTTTGAGGGGAGAAGTTATCATTGCAGTTATTATAAGCACTTGATGAATGAACCTAAAAGATTATGATTAGCATGTTAAATTACTTTGCGAGTTCACAACACTTGTTTTGTTGTTGCTGAATGTTTTTTTCAGAACAAAAAATGTTGGGAACTCTCTCTCTCCTCTCTCTCTGAATCATGGAATACTATAGTATCTGAAAACTTAAAGTTTTGTGTCATCCAAAAGACAAGAGAGTGGTACATGATGAGTCTGATCAGGCTACAAGATATTAAAAACAATTCTTCATGACAATTTTCATAAAGGATAAAGTTGATTATGTAATGATCATACTGGGGCAGCTTACATGAATAAATGAAAAGCACTTGTTGTGTGCTAAATCTATGCTAAGTACTAAATATAAAAATGTAAAAGTGAGGCAGCTTCTGACTCAGGAACCTTAAACTCTACTAGGAGAGACAATACATGTAAGTGAGTAGTGGCAAGTGAAGAAAGGAAGTCATAGTCTGGCAAGTCATGTGGATAATGAGTGAAACAATAGGCTAAAGTGACATGCCCTCTCCAGAGGCTGTTGTAGTGTTGATTTGATGATAATGCTCAGAAAAAGAAGTAAAAAGTAAAAAGGGTGGTTGTAGTAATATTACATGTTTGGCAGCAGGGTGGAAAATGTCCCAGTGATAGAGGGAAGGAATTCTGAGCCTAATAGCTTACCTCCTCCAAGGAGGAATGTTGCATTGATATCCAAAAAATGCCAAATGATTTAGAAGAAGGCTTCTAACAAATCAGATGGATTCTTGTGGAAAAAGCAATTATAGGATGTGGATGAGAATCTCACAAAAATGAGAAAGTATAGATGAATAGTTCTAATTTATTCTATTGTATCCCAGATCCATTGAAGTCCGAATCAAAGAATCCATGAAGGCAAACAGCATTGGTATGTTTTTTATTATTTTGCTTCATGGCCCAATATACTTGACTATATTTTTTAGTAACATACTTTTCATATACAGACAGTAGAAATTTGGCTTGCATAAGAAGTCCTAGACTCAAACAATTAAATAGTTCTTTCATTCAAAGAAAGGTAAGTTCAAAAATAGAATTATACATGCACAGGTCTTAAATGTGATGACCACTTAAATAGTATTGTGTTTATGATCTATTCCATACATATGGATATGAAAAGTACAGTATTTGTGACTTTCGAGGAAATGTTTAATTTGACCAAGAAGAGTTTAATTATAGAAGCACTCCCTATTTTATTTATTTCAATTTTGACACAACCTTCATTTTCCTTTTCTCCACGTTCCCTTTAATTATTTTTTCTTCTCATTTCTTGTTAGGACTATTCCTGGAGAAAAATACCTCAGGAAAATATAGAAGAAATGGAATTTATTTCTTATTAGCAATGATTTAACAGTTAAAAATTTAAATAGCAGAGATGAAGAAACAATATTTTATATGTAACACTGGGTGTCCCATGTTCAAAGTGGATTTTTTGCTTAATACATGTTGTAAGCCATGACCCCTAAAAGTTCAAAACTGGACTATGCATATCACCAACAAATTAGTAAAACATTTAATTGACATAAAATAAATGTACATTTCAAAATGAAATTAATAGTACGAGACAAGTGAGTTTATTCACAAGTATATAGAATCTCCTATACTGCCTGGCAGCAATAGATAGGATTGAATCTTCCAGGGCACAGTCATTAAAGTTGTGAGCAAACTTTCTCACACTTTATTGGTATACAGGGAACCATCAATCATTTCCATATGTCCTCTCAATGTAGTATTGTAATTTTATTATTTTGACTCAATATGACCATGACAAATTTATGTTTTTCCAATTAATTAGGTCTGTCTTTATTTTGTCAAAGCATGTTTTATATTTGAATTCATGTAGTTCATAGGTAAATCTTGGTCGATATTCTCTCAAATATGTAATAGCTTCTGTATTTATTTTGACCTCTCCTGTATCACTGCCTTGTTATGATGGAAGAATTTGTGTAGCTCAACGAAACTATGAGGGGTGCCATGTAGGGTTAACCAAGATAGGCAAGTCATAGTGGAGAGTTCTGACAAAAGGTAGAGAAGGAAATGGCAAACCACTTTAGTATCTTTGCCAAGAAAATCCCATATTAAAATGACAAAAGATATGACACTGGAAGATGAACTCTTCAATTCTGAAGGTATCCAACATGCTACTGTGGAAGAACAGGACAACTACAAGCAGCTCCAGAAAGAATGAAGCAGCTGGGCAAGATTCAAAAGGAAGTTTATCTGTTGATGTGTCTGGTGATTAAATTAAAGTCTGATGCTATAAAGATTAATGTCACATAGGGATCTGTAATGGAAGATCTATGAACTAAGATAAGCTGGATGTGATCAAATAGGAGATGAAAAGATTCAACATCAATATCTTGGGTGTCAGTGAACTTAAATGGATGGAAATGGGTGAATTTAATTTGGGTGATCATTAAATATACTACTGTGGGCAAGAATCCCTTATAAGAAATGGAGTAGTTGTCATACTCAATAAAAGGCTGAGAAGAGCAGTACTGGGATATAGTCTCAAAAATGACAGAATGATATCTGTTGAAATCCAAGACAAACTTATCAACACCACAGCAACACAAGCCTGTGCTTCAACCACTTCTGCCAAAGAAGCCAAAGTTGCTGAGTGCTATGAAGACCTAAAACATATTCTAGAGATAACATTATAATATACCATTAATCATGGGTGACTGGAATGCTAAAATGGGAAACCAAAAGAATAGTGGGCAAGTTTGACTTTGGAGTACAAAATAAAGCAGGGCAGAGACTAACAGAGTTTTATCAAGATCACCCATTGGCAATAGCAAACATTCATTTTCAACAACCCAAAAGTTGATTCTACATATGGATGTCAACAGATGGTCAACATAAAAATTTGATTAAATTTTTGTAGACAAAGGTGGAGAAGCTCTATATAGTCAGTTAAAACAAAACCTAGAGTGGATTGTGGCTCAGATCATGAGCTTCTTAAATTGCAAAATTCTGACTTAAATAGAAGACAGTAGGAAAAAACATTAGACTGTACAGGTATGGCCTAAATAACATCTCTTATAAATATGAAGTAGAATTGATGAATAGATTTAAGGGATTAGGATTGGCAGATAGATTGCATGAACAAAGGTGTGCAATATTGTACAAGAAGCAGCAACAAAAAAAATCTCAAAGAAAGAGTGAAAAAGCAAAATGGCTGTCTGATACGGCTTTACAAATATCTGAGGAAAGGAAAGAGAAAGGGAAATTCCAGAGCAAATTTCCAGCAAGAAAAGATAAGAAGGTTTTCTTAAATAAGCAATGTAAAGAAATAGAAGAAAACAATAGAATGGGAATGACAAGAGATCTCCTCAAGACAATTAGAGATGTGAAGGGAACATTTCATGCAAAAATAAGCATGACAAAAGACAAAAATAGGGATTTAAAAGAAGTAGAAGAGATTAAGAAGAGATGTAATTACTGACCTAGAGCCAGACATCCTGGAAAATAAAGTCCAGTGGGCCTTAGGAAGCACTGCTAACATTAAGGCTAGTGGAGGTGACAGAATTCCAGCTGAGTTATTTAAAACCTAAAAGATGATTCTCAATATGCAAGCAAATTTGGAAAACTCAACAGTGTTAAATAGATTGGAAAACATCAATTTATGCTCCAATCCTAAAGGAGGGTAATGCCAAAGAATGTTTGAATTACTATTCAATTGTGCTAATTTCATATGCCAGGAAGGTTATGCTTAAGATTCTGCAAGTTAGGCTTCTGTAGTCTATGAACCAAGAATTATCAGAAGTGCAGGCTGGTTTCTGAAGAGGTAGATGAACTAGAGATCAAATTACCAACATTTGCTGGATTATGGAGAAAACAGGAGAGTTCCAAAAAACCATCTACTGCTTCAATGACTACACTAAAGCCTTTAACTGTGTTGATCACAACAAAATATGGCAAGTCTTCAAAGGGTACCAGATCATCTTACTTGTCTCCTGAGGAATCTGTTTGTGGAACTGAACATGGAGCAACTGATTAATTTAAGATTGGGAAAAGAGTATGACAATGCTGTATATTGTCACCTTATTTATTTAACATATATGCGGGGTACATCATATGAAATGCCAGATTGGATTAAGGTTACTGGGAGAAATATCAACAATTTCAGATATGCAAATGATACAATTCTGTTGGCAGAAAGTGAAGAAGAATTAAGGGTAAAAGAGGAGAATGCAAAAACTGGCTTGAAGCTTAACATTAAAATAAACCCCACTAAGATCATGACAACTGGTCCCATCAATTTTTGGCAAACAGAGGGAGAAGAAATTGAAGCAGTGTCAGATTTTATGTTTTTGGATTCAAAGATCACTGTAGATGGTGATGGCAGATATGAAATTAAAAGATGATTGCTCCTTGGAAGGAAAACCATGGAAAATCTGGACAGCACAAAAAGCAGAGACATCACCTTACTGACAAAGGTCCATATCATCAAAAGTATGGTTTTTCCAGTAGTAATGTATAGCTGTGAGAATTGAACTATATGGAAAGCCAAGCACTGCAGAATCGACATTTTCAAATTGTGGTGCAGAGAAGGACTTTGAGAGCAAGGAGATCAAATCAATCAATACTTAAAGAAATGAATTCAGGCTATTCATTGGAATGTCAAATACTGAAGCTTAAATGTAAACACTTTGGCCATATAATAAGAAGATAGGACTTACTGGAAAAGACCTTGATGCTGGGAAAGATTGAAGGCAAAAGGAGAAGGGGATAGCAAAAGATGAGATAGATAGAAAGTGCCAGGGAATTGCACGTGTATAACCTGTCTATATTAAATTGCTTACTATCTCAGGAAGGAGGAAAAGGGGTAAGAGAGTAAGGAGGAATAGAATTTCAAACTCAAAACTTAAAAATGTTAAAATAGTTTTTACATGTAATTGGAGAAAATAAAATATTATTTAAAAAAAGAAAATAAAGAGAAAGTGTCATGGAAGCAATGAACATGAGCTTGGATAGACTTTAAGAGACTGTAGAGGGAGAACAATGAAAATTTATTTTGAATGGAGCTTCTTTCTAGTTTATGGTACCATGTTATGCTGATGTTTTCTGTGGATTTGTTTTATATCTTGTAAGTCTGCTAAAGTTATGAATGACTTGAATTAATTTTAGTTGGCTTTTTTAAGGTTCTCTCTATCATTGGCAAAGGGCTATCATTTTATCTCCTCTTTGTCTGTGCTTATTCCTCAAACTTCTAACAATTTTATTTTATTTCTAGCTCTATGTTCAAAAGTAGTTGTGATAATAGGCATCTTTCATTTACCCCATATCTTATTGGAAAAGCCTCTAATATTTCTCTATTACATTTAATGTTTCCTGGTGGATTTAAATAGACATTATTTATTACATTAAGGAAAAGTTTATCCCTATGATGGGTTCTAGATTTTAAAAAATACAAATAGATGTTAGATTTTTCCAAAAGTTTTTTTCAATATCTATTGATATAATGACATGGTGTTTATTATTTATATTATTGATATAATTCATCGTATTTATAGTTTTGCTGGGTAAGGTAGTCTGAGGAAAGCAGTAAGCTTTGACTCTTTAGAGGAATGGCTTGTACTACTCGTCTTGCCATATCTTCTCTTTTGTAAAAGCTAATTGATGTTAATTGACTTATTAGCCATCTAATAGCTGGGGAGTATATGGGAAATTTTAACTGTAACTAGTGGTGACTAATATTGGGAAGAACAGACCAGAATAGGGGCTTGAGCTGGTAGCATTAGAAAGGCATCCTCATAGCTTCTTAGGTGTACCTTAGAATCCTGTGAGGAAGATGTAAGCCCATCTCACTCTTGAAACATGACAGGTGAGTTTGAAGAGTAAATTCAGAGTCTTGGGCTCATTTTGCAAAAAGGTCTTAGCAGATGGGGTAGGGGAGTGGGATGAGGAAAAACCTCACAGACAATGTGACATTTGATTTTCAATTTTTTAAAAGTTTATTTTGGGGGCAGCTAGGTGGTGCAGTGGATAAAGCACCGGCCGTGGATTCAGGAGTACCTGAGTTCAAATCTGGACTCAGACACTTGACACTTACTAGCTGTGTGACCCTGGGCAAGTCACTTAACCCCCATAGCCCCGCAAAAAAACAAAACAAAACAAAACAAAAGTTTATTTCTATTTTTTCAAGGAACAACTTAAAAAAATAAATCTCTCACTAGCCCTCTCTCCTACCAGTGAACATTTTTTTAAAAATGAAAAATAAATCCCTCAATACATAGATACATAGCCTGGCAAAACAAAACAAATTCTCCTATTATGTGTCATATGAAGTGAGCCTTGAAGGAAACTCGGAATTCTCAGAAGTGGAAATGTGGAGCTAGTGTAACCAGGCTTAAAGGATGGCTAGTGAAAAAAAACATGGAGAAAGAAGATAGTGTCATGTATGAGAAAATAAGCAGGTCATTTTGGTTGGATTATTATGCATGTGAAAAGGAGTAATACATATAATAAAGCTGGAAAAGGGAGGTTGGGGTCATATTGTGAAGGATTTCAAATTCAAAGGAACTGATATTTGATCCTTGAATTAATAGGGAGCTACTGGAGTTTACTGAGTAGGGGAAAGCCATGGTCAGAACTAAACCAGTAAAGCCATTTTAGCAGTTTTGTGGAGAATGGATAGGAATGGGGAAAGACTTGAAATAGGGAGACCAATTGTGTAGCTATTGCAATAGGCCAGGCAACATGTAATGAGGGCCTGAACTTGGGTAGTGGTAGAAAAGTGGAATGGAGAAAAGGAGCAGATCTGAGATACTGTGGAGTTAAAGCTAGGAAAAGAGGTTATCTAGACCACCTATCTCCTAGTCCACTCTTCTTTACAATGTGCCATCAGTTTGTTACTTTTCTTTGAATTAGTATGGAAAAAGTACTTATGTACTAACATTATCTTGAGCCTAATCAAGGACTCTATATGCCTAGGACACATTATGAATTTCTTGTCACTATAGAGCATGAGAGAGTTGCAGGCATGGGGGACAGTCAGTAAAAATTTCTGTAGACAAGAGATGGAGTGTCATGTTTGAGAAACATCTGGGGCGGCCAATGAAACTCAATTTTCAAGTATGTGGAAGGAAGTAAGGTGCGAGGAGAGTGGAAAGTTAGGATAGGGTTAGCTTATAAAGAACTTTAAAAGCAAAAGAGAAGATTTTATATTTATTCTTATTAATATCTGAATGTAACAGGAAGCCACTGGGGTTGAGTGGGGAATAGAGAAGGTTGATTTGGTCATACTTTAACTTTAGGAAGAGCAATTTGATAGCTAAGTGACTGATGAACTGGAGTGAAGAGAGGCTTGATGCAGAGAGAAGGTTAGTACAACAGTCCACGTGTGAAGGCTTGGAGCATCAGACAAGAGAAGGATACATATACCCAAAGTGTAACAGAATTAGAAACAATGGGATTTGACAACTGATTGGACCTGAGAGGTGAGAGAGTATGAGGAGTCTAGGATGATACCTAAATTGAGCACCTGGGTGATTGGGAGGATGATGGTACCCTTGTCACGAATAGGGAAGTTGGGAAGAGGAGAACTTCAGAGAGGAAAAAAAATGAGTTCAAATTTGGATATATCAAATATAAGTTGCCTACAGTGTATTCAGTTTGAGATGTCCAATAGACAGCTGAAGATGAATTCTGGAGAGAAGTTAAAGCTGTACAAATGGATCTGAGAATCATTTGTACAGACATAATATTGAATCTATGGGAGTTTATGATATTACGCAGCAAAATAGTATAGATGGAGAAGAGAAGACTCAGGACAGAGACTTAGGGACATGTACTGTTGATGGTCAATATGAAGATCCATCAACAGGTACTGTAGGCATTGTACTAGAAAACAGCTAATCTGCACTCTGCTACTCTTGGCCTAACCTCTCAGCAGCAACAGAAAAGTCTTCTTTTCTCTGAGTTAAACATGCCCAGTTCCTTCAGTTAATCCTCATATGACATGAGGCTCTTCACTACTCTGAATACCCTCCCCTGAATTTTCTCCAACTTATTAATGTTGTTCCTAAAATATGGCACTCAGAACTGAATGCAAATTCTAGATGTAATCTGATCAGGGCAGAATATAGTAGGATGATTACTTTCTTATTCCTAGATTTTATGCCTCCTTTTGTATAACCTAAGAATGAATTAGATTTTTTGGCTATTATATAACACTTGAATCATATTGAACTTGCTATTCATGAAGATCATTTTTAGCCAAACTGTTTAGCTATGTCTCCCAATCTTATGATTATTTCAGCTCATGAAAGACTTTAATATTTATCCCTGATAGCTTTCATCTTTTTCAACTAGACTGAATGTTCTAGTCTATTTTGAATTCTATATCCATCATCCAGTGTTCTAGGTATCTCTCCCAGCATCAGATCATGTTTTAAGAATTCCATCTGTGATGTTAGTCATTAAGAAAAATATTCAACAGTGCAGGGTCAAATGGAAATCCCTGATACACTTCATTGGGAAGCTCTTTATAAGTTTACATAAAACCATTCATTATTACTTTTGGGAACTGGTCATTCAACCAGTTCAGAAAACACCCAATTGTATTATCATTTTGCTCACATGTTTCCATCATTTGCACAAGAATAACAAAAGAGACTTTGTTACTATTACTACAACATTCCTCTCATCTATCAGGTCATTTGTCCTGTCAAAAAAGGGAATTAATCAATAAATGTTTATTAAGCAGGCACTGGGGATACAAATACAAAAATGAAATAGCTCTATAATATTAGGCCTTTGTACCAGATTCTGATCTGTTTCCAAACTCTTTACTAATTTTATCTTTCTGTTTCAGGGATCTATGTTTTATTCTGATAACAACATTGCTTCTATTTTTTACCTTCTAAATTTTTCATCCAAATAGACTCCATCATTTTCCCCTTTTACTATCGGAGTAAAATATGCTTACAAAGAAGTAAATACAGGATATATAAATCTACTTCTATCTTAACACACACACATGCACACACATACACATATTGTTATTTCTTCCTTCTCTCTCCCTTCACCTATCCTGTTTGTTTTGAATAAGTAATCTCTTTCCCAAACCATATTATAATTGATAGGTCTCATCCCACTGTCTTAATGTTATCTATGAAGTTAAATTCACCATCTTGCTTCTGGATCTCTATTTTATTTTATTTTTCTTATTACCACCTCCCTCTCACCCCTGTGCCTTTTACATTCATGTATAGAAATCTAAGAGGGGCAGCTAAGTGGCACAGTGGATAGAACACTGGCTCTGGAGTCTGGAGGATGTGAGTTCAAATACAGCCTCAGATACTTGACATTTACTAGCTGTGTGACCCTGGGCAAGTCACTTAACCCTGATTGCCTCAAGATGTATATCTTACCACTGGACCCACGTGGCTCTGGAGGAGAAAGTGAGGTTGGTAACCTTGCACAGCTCTCCCTCACTTGAATGCAATCCAAGTTATGACATCACCTCCTGATGTCATGGTCCTCTTTGAGAATGAAGGACAGACAACAGCAACAACATAGAAATTGAAGGTAGCATATTATTAGGCAGATGTAGATTCTGGTCATATGGCTTGAAAAGTCTTCTGAGGTTCTTTGTGGAATCTGGGAGATATGTCCTCGGGAGATAGCAGACAGACCTCTCTCTACAGTTTTCAGGTCAAAAAGTAGTTTCACAGCGCCTTTCTTTTTCATTATTCTCTTTTTGGATGATTCCTTACCTGAAAATACCTAAGTCAATACTTAGAGCCAAACAACTACATTTTTTTTTTTTTGGAGGGGCAATGAGGGTTAAGTGACTTGCCCAGAGTCACGCAGCTCTCTCTCACATTTATACATATATTTGTATTTAATATATACATATTAAGTTATGTGTATATATATGTATGTGTGTATATATACATATACATATACACATACACACACAAATATATATATATATATATATATATATATATATATATATATGCTTTCCTCTTCCCCTTTTATGTTTTGTTTTCCCCTTTTAAAATGTAAGGTCCTTTTAAAAGTAGGCACCACTTTTGCTCTTTGTTTTTGTAAACCTAGTACTTAGCATGCAGCGACTGACACATAGTAAGCATTTAATTAATGCTTTATCTAGCTGTCTGTCTTATTGATCTAGACAGCTAACTAGCTATCTACCACACATGAACATTTTAAAATACAAAGAACAGTAAATATATTTATATAGGAAAATGTAACATGTATCACATAATGTTTGTTATTATTATTGTTGCTGTTAGTGTATATTAAATTTAATATTATAATAGTGTAGCAATACCTTTAGGGCCATTTCTCTAACTGGTATTCACTTGTTCAGGTTGGAGTGGGTCACCAGAGAATAGCTGACTGGTTGGTTGGTTGTTGTCCTTCATTCTCTAAGAGAAGCAAAATAAATTATTACATTGGAGTCAAGATACAGTGTGTTTAACCATGGCTGATCTGATCAATATGAGCTTAGAAGGCTCTACCACAAGTAAGACACAAATAGTCCACATGAACATTTGGAGTGGAGATGTCTCTAAATCTGTGCATCTCATGTTTCTTTTGAGCTACTACAATTCTGCTTCACTCATATGGGCACAGAGCCTTCTTTGATGCAGACATGTTATGCGGGGTAGCCTTTTGCCAGTGTCTCCCATGTCACACAATAAATTCTACATTTCTTTTTTTTTTTTTTTTGGTGAGGCAATTGGGGTTAAGTAACTTGCCTAGGGTCACACAGCTAGTAATTGTTAAGTGTTTGAAGCTGAATTTGAACTCAGGTTCTCCTGAATCCAGAGCCGGTGCTCTATCCACTGTGCCACCTAGCTGCCCCTCTACATTTCTTTAGAAAGAACTTGAGAGTGTCTTTGTATTGCTTCTTCTGACCTCCATGTGAGCACTTGCCTTGTGTGAGTTGTCCTTAAAATAGTCTTTTAGGAAAATATGCTTTTGGCATTCAAACAATGTGGTCACTTCATCAAAGTTAGACTCTCTGCAGTAGAGTTTGAATACTTGGATTTTCAGCTTGAGAAAGGATCTCAGTATATGATAGCTTATCTTGGCAGGTGATCTTCAGAATATTCCCAAGACAATTCAAATAGAAGTCATACAGTTTCCCAGCATGGTGCTGGCACACTATCCAGGTTTTACTGGCATACAACAATGAGGTCAGCACAATGGCTCTGTAGACCTTCTGTTTAGTAGGCAGTCTAATACCTCTTCTCTCCCACACTTTCCTTAGGAGCCTTCCAAACACTGAGCTAGCTCTGGCAATATGTGCGTCAACCTCATCATCTATGTGTACATCCCTGGAAAGTATATTGCCAAGGTAAGTGAATTTATCCACAGCATTCAAATTTTCTCCATTTGCTGTAACCAATGGTTCTGCATATGGGTGATATGGTACTGGCTGGTATAGAACCTTTGTTTTCTTGGTTTTGTTAGGCCAAAATTAACACAAAAAATAGAGAATTGATCTATACCTTGTTGTATCTCAGCTTCAGAGAATGCATTTGAGTGCATAATGATCTGCAAACAAAAAATCATGCACCAACTTTCCCTCCATTTTAGTCTTGGCTTGGCAAGTTACACAATTTACCATCAGTGAGATAGCTGACATTGTTACCATTTTCATCCTCATTGAAGATCTCTCAAAACATTACTTAAAATATTATGCTAAAAAACATGGGAACAAGCACATGGCTTTGCTTCACTCCATTGGTGACTGGGAAAGCATAAGAGCATCACCCATAATTCAGAACCTGTATAAGCAGGTAGGTGGTACAGTGGATAAAGCACCAGGCCTTGAGTCAAGAGAACCTGAGTTCAAATCTGGCCTCAGACACTTACTAGCTGTGTGACCCTGGGAAAGTTATTTAACCCTGATTACCTCTAGCACTGCCCCCCCAAACAACAAGAACTAAAAATAATTGACATGCAATACTGAAGAACTTCTCTGGGCAACCAAATTTTGCCATACTTTCTAGAAGCTCTCATATTTGACAGTATTAAAGGCTTTGGTCAAATTGATGAATGTTGTGTACAGACCTCTATTCTACTCTTGTCATTTCTCCTGGAGTTGTTGGGCAGCAAATACCATATCAACTATTCCTTGGCTGTTTCTGAAGATGCACTGGGTCTCAGGTAGATGACCTGAGATCTTCCAGGTGAAGGATCAGCCTATTAACGAGGATGCTGGCATGAATCTCTACAGCAATGACTAAGAGAGAACCCCACCCACAGTGATTATCACAGGACAATCTATTTCCTTTACTTTTATAGAGATGAACAATGGAGGCATCCTTGAATTCCTGGAAAATAACCTCCTCTTGCCATATAACCTGAAAAATTTCAGTCAGTTTTTATATGAACAGTGGACCCCATGCCTTGTAAAGCTCAGCTGGAATAGAATCAGTAACAGGTGCTTTACCACAGGAAAGGAGCCTAATGACATTCAAAACCTCTTCTTCAGTTGGAAATTCTTCTAGAGAGGGATTGACTTCAATCTGAGGTATTTGGTCAGTGACTTCAGCATTGATTAATAATGGTCTTTTGAGGGGGCAGCTAGGTGGCACAGTGGATAAAGCACCAGCTCATGATTCAGGAGGACCTGAGTTCAAATCTGGTCTCATATACTTGACACTTACTAGCTGTGTGATCCTGGGCAAGTCACTTAACTATCATTGCCCTGCAAAAAACCCCAAAACAAACAAACAACAAAAAAGGATAATGGTCTTTTGAGAATACTATGGAAATATTCAACCCATCTCTCCAGGATCATGTCCTTATCACTAATCAATGTGGCTCCATCAGCACCGAGTAGTGGAGATGCACCATAGGTCTTTGGCCTATTGCTAGCCTTTAGGGCATCATAAACATAGTTTGGATTGTAACTGTCAGCAAAAAACTGAATTTCATCACCCTTCTCTCTGAGCCTAGAATCCTGCATCTCTCTAAGCTATCCTTACACTTTACTTTTGATGGAGTTTAATGCTGCCTTCTTATAAACAGATGAACTATCTTGCTGATAAACCCTCTAGAAGTCTCATTTTTCATTTAGCAGTTTCTGAATTTTCCCATCATTTTTATCAAACCCATTTAAATGTTTGTTAGTGATGAATAAATGCAGTGCTGTACACCAAATCTCTGAAAGTAGCCCACTTCTATTCTTCTCCACTGTTGCAAACTTTGTGTTGGCTCAACTTTCCTCCAAGTTATCAATGAACAATGGGAGAAGCATTCTAATCTGTTGATATTATGTCTTCTGATAGTCATCTTGCCTTGGAGTTTCTGCCTTTATTGAATGCAAACATTTAGCTTAGAGAGGATAAGTCTATGATCAGTTCAGCATTCTGTGCCACACATCACCTTCAACACTCTCACATCCAGTCTCTTCTATTTGCAATGACATAGTCTCTTAAATGGCAATGTTTGCTGCAAGGATGCATCCATGAAGTTTTATTGCATTTAGGTAAACAGAAGACAGTGCTGTGTATGAGAACGTCATGAGATACACAAGTCTTCAGTAGTAATTGACCATTGCTTTTTCTGTTTCCAACTCCATTCCTCACAAGGACTCCATGCCATGTGTAGTAGTCTGTGGTTACTCTTGCACTAAAGTCATCAAGAATTATAAGCTTGTCCTCTTTTGGCACATCGATTATGAGGATCTCCAGGTCTTCATACATTTTTCTTTGACCCCATCAAAGTTCATCATGGTGGAAGCATATGCTATGATGATGATGGCATGGCACTTCCCTGCAAGTGGCAATCTCATTGTCCCAAGTCTGTCATTCACTCCTTTTGGTAGGCATAGAAGCTTGTTAACTGGATTAGTTCTGATAGCAAAACCTGTGTCAGCTTCACAGCATTCATCTTTACTGTGTCCACCCCAGAAATCCTCATGTATAGCTCTGACCTCTGTAAACTGGCTTTCGTTTGCCAGCCTTGTTTCACTCAGGGCTGCTACATGAATGCAATCCCTTCTGAGTTCTCTCCCAACAAGAGCTGTTTGTCTTTCAGGTCTACTGGATTTTGTGTTGTCCATAAGTGTACAAACATTCTATGTACCAATGGTGAGTGGAATAATTTTTGCAAAATTTTTTTCTTTTTTGGTGAGTTTTGACTGCAGTGTAGGATCCCCATCTTCCATGGTAAGCAGGCCAGGGTTGGGTGAAGCAGACAACTTTTAGGGCACCTTTTCTAAGCCCTTCCTCATACTAGGAGGTGAGGAGTTCAGTCCTTAAAAAAGGCTGCTCAGACACCCAGGGATTGCTGAATCCCACTGCTGCTTCAGTCCAGTGAGAAGACAATCCTATAGCTTGGGTTGCCTGTGTGCAGGGTTGTGTTAACATACCTGCTGCTTCATCACTTGCCTGTTGCCACGGGACTTTTTTTGTGGAGCAATGAGGGTTAAGTGACTTGTCCAGGGTCACACAGCTAGTAAGTATCAAGTGTCTGAGGTTGGATTTGAACTCAGGTCCTCTTGAATCCAAGGCGGGTACTTTATCCACTGTGCCACCTAGCTGCCCCCCATTTTTTGTGGGGCAATGGGGGTTAAGTGACTTGCCCAGGGTCACACAGCTAATAAGTGTCAAGGGTCTAAGGACAGATTTGAACTCAGGTCCTCCTGAATCCAGGGCCAGTGCTTTATCCACTGTGCCACCTAGCTGCCCCTGCCATGGGACTTTGAGATAGGTAAAAATGGTAAAGTGGTATCAGTGATGCCTTTTGATTGACACATAATTGTATTTATGTGAGGCAGAGTTGAGTAAAGTCATTGGCCTCACTCTTTTTTCTAGTCATGGGGTCCAGTGGTAAGACAAAATTAAGATGACTGGAGATGGCTCAAGATGCAGTGTATAACCTTGCTGTCTTTGAAGTCTAACCAGCTCTAAGCACTCCACAGTGCCTGCTTTAGTGGCCTTCATGGCCATTAGACAAAATTGTTTTCATCCACCCTTTCTATTGGTGGACATTTTCACATTCTTGGTGTAGAATGCCCCACCCCTCAGCTCACTGAAGGGTTTGAGATCCCTCAGTTACTGTCAACCTGCTTTAGCTTTTTTGGTACATGTTATAGTTTCTTAGAGACACAGGTGAGAGTTGGGTTACTTCTATGGACACCAAAGGTGCAAAACAGATCTGAAAAAGGCTTGGCAGCCCTCACCCAAGAGGTACTAGTTTTCCCTGAACATATTTTACACCCCAAACACCTGACTACTACTATTTTGATAAGCTAAGGATAGCCCTGAGGGATTGTATGACACTACTGTCATAGACTCCACAAATCTATGTTCCATTAAAAATCTGGTGACTAAATTTAATTAGCTTTCTAGAAAAGTTATTTTTCAGGAAGGAAGACAGGAAAGTCAATAGGTAGAGATAAGAGCATTTCAGTCATGGGTGACAGCCAGAGAAAATGCCCATAGCATGTTTCATATTTCGTCATATTTCATCATAAATCCTGTAGAATTGTGGTGGGTTCTTGTGTTCATCATAAGTCCAAAATCTTTCAAAGTTGATTGTCTTTATGTCATTATTGTATAAATTACTCTTGCTTTAGATCAGTTCATACAACTCTTCTCAAGTTTCCCTGAAATTATTCATTTCACCATTTCTTACAGGAAAATAGTATTACATCCTTGATATTTTCTTGATATTTCTCTTTAGATTTTCATGACATTGATCTTTCCTGGTTCCCTTCCTACCTATCTGACTGCCCCTTTGTTTTTTTTTTTTTGCTGGATCTTTATTCATACTATACTCCCAACATTAGAATCCTTCTAGGAGACTTCTTTTTTCCCTCTATATTATTTATTTTCATTACAAATTCCTTTATTTATAATTTATCTTTTAAGATTCTTATTAAATTTTGAGTTCCAGATTCTCTCCCTCCTTTCCTTTCACCCACCCACTGAGAAGGCAAACAACATACATGTGAAATCATGCAAAATATGTTTCCATTAGCCATATCTTAAAACAAAGTAAAAGAAAGGAAGCAAGAGAAAAAGAAAAAGAAAGAAAAAGAAAATTATTCAATATTCACTCAGAGTTCAATAGTTTTTTCTCTGAAAGAGGATAGCTTTTTTTTTAAATCATGTGTCATTTGGAATCATTTGGAATCATTGTATTAATCAGAGTTGCCAAGTCTTTCATAGCCAGTCATCATTACGACAATGCTGTTACTGTGCCCAGTGACCTTCCAGTTCTTAGTGCACTTTCCATCAGTTCGTATAGGTCTTACTATATTTTTCTTATAGCACAACAGTTCTACATCACTATCATATGTCACAACTTGTTCAGCCATTCCCAAATTGATGAGTATCTCCTTAATTTCCAATTTGTTGCCACCGCAAAAAGATCTGCTATAAATTTTTTTGTACATATTGGTCCTTTTCCTATTTCCTTGATCTCTTTGGGGATATGGACCTTGTAGTAATATTGCTGGATCAAAGGTTATGCAGTTTTATGCCCTTTGGGTATAGTTCCAGATTGTTTTCTAGAATGGACCAGTTTGCTACTCCAATAGCAATTCATTAATGTACCATTTTCCCTTATCCCCTCCAGCATTTGTCATTTCTGATAGGTGTTAGGTGGTACCTGAGTTGTTTTAATTTGCTTTTCTCTAATCAATTATGATTTTGAGCATTTTCCCCATATTATTATTAATAGCTTAGATTTCTTTTTCTTAAAACTGCCTGTTCATATCTTTTGACCATTAATCTATTTAGTAATGGCTCATTTAAAAAAATAAATTTGACTGTTTCCTATATACTTGACAAATGAGGCCTTTATCAGAGAAACTTTCTTTAGAAGTCTGGTATCTTTTAGCAAAATGTAGTTTCCCTGATTATCTCCTCTAATTAGGCCTAATTTTACTTTTGCTTTGTCTGAGATCATGATTGCTTCCCCTGCCTTTTTTACTTCAGCTGAAACATCATAGATTCTGCTCTAGCCATTTATTTTAACTCTCTGTATCTTTCTGTTTCAAGTGTGTCTCTTGTATACAGTATGTTTTTCAATTCCGGTTTCTAATCCATTGTGCTATCTGTTTCTACTTTATGGTTTAGCTCATCACATTCATATGCACAGTTATGATTGGTAACAGTGTATTTCACTCCATGCTATGTTCTTCTTCTTCTTCTTCTTTCTCTTTTCTACACTATACTTCCTCATTAGTCTATTTTGCTTCTTCTGACCACTGCCTCCCTTAATCTGTCTTCCCTTTTATCATCTCCCCGCCCCCCCACATAAATCTTCTTTTTCCCTGTTGGGTAAGACATATTTCTAAACACAACTTAGTATGTATATATCTATTTCCCCTGTTTGATCCAATTTCAATAAGAGTGATGTTCAAACATTGCCTTATATGCCCTTATTTGCCCCTCCACTACAAAAGTTCTTTTTTATGTGAAAATTCCTCCCCTCCTCCCATTTTGTCTCTGCCTTCCACCTTCTCTTAGTACGTCCCTCTTTTTCACCCCTATTTTTTGGAGATTATCCCAGCATAATTGATTTATACACATGTCCTCTCCTTATGTAGATGCCTTCTAATTGCCCTAATAATGATAAAGTTCTTCGGAGTGACATGTATCATCTTCCCATTGAGGAATATAAACAGTTTAACTCTATTGAGTCCCTTAGGATTACTCTTTAATGTTTACCTTTTTATTATTCTCTTAAGTCTTCTGTTTGAATGTCAAATTTTCTTTTCAGCTCTACTCTTTTCATCAGGAATGCTTGAAAGTCCTCTATTTCATTAAATATTCCTTTTTGTCCTGAAGGATTATACTCAGTTTTGTTGGGTAGGTTATTTTTGGTTGTAATCATAACCTCTTTGCCTTCTGGAAAATCATATTTCAATCTGTCTGATCCTTTAATGTGGAAGCTGTTAATCTTGTGCTATTTCAACTGTGGCTCCATGATATCCTCTCTGACTATTTGCAATGTTTTCTCCTTTACCTGGGAGCTCTGGAATTTTGGTAAAATATTTCTGGAAGTATTCATTTTGGGATCCCTTTCTTTTCTTTTTTAAAAGTAATAAACATTTTTATTTATAGTTTTGAGTTCCAATTTTTATCTCTCCTTCCTTACCCCCCAGGTGCTAAGCAATGAGATATGGGTTATACATGTATGATTATGTAAAACATTACCATATTAGTCATTTTGTACAAGAAAACTTGAATAAAAGAAAAAATTAAAGAAAGTGAAAAATAGCATGCTTCAGTCTGTGTTCCATCAATATCAGTTCTTTCTTTGGAGGTGGATAGTATGTTTCATCAATAGTCCTTTGGGTTTGTCTTGAATCATTGTATTTGCTGAGAATAGTTAAGTCATTCACAATTCTTCATCAAACAATATTGCTGTCTCTGTGCACAATGTTTTCTTGGTTCTGCTTACTTCACTATACATTAGTTCCTACAAGTCTTTCCAGGCCTTTCTGAAATCATCCTACTTGTCATTTCTGATAGTACAATAATATTTCACCACCATCATATACCACAGCTTGTTTAGCCATTCCTAAATTGATGGGTATTCCTTTGACCTCCAATTCTTAGCCACCACAAAAGGAGCTGCTATAAATATTTTTGTACAAATAGGTCTTTTCTCTTTTTGGGGATGCCTTAGGGATATAAACCTAGCAGTGCTATTGCTGGATCAAAGGGTATGCACAGTTCTATAGCGCTTTGGGCATAGTTCCAAATTGCTCTCCAGAATCGTTGGATCTTTTCACAACTCCACCAAAAGTGGAATAGTGTCCGAGCTTTTGGGGATCTTTTCCTTTTTTGGGGAGGGGACAGGGCAATGAGGGTTAAGTGACTTGCCCAGGGTCACACAGCTACTAAGTGTCAAGTGTTTGAAGCTGGATTTGAACTCAGGTCCTCCTAAATCCAGGGCTGGTGCTTTTTCCACTGCACCACCTAGCTGCCCCTTTTGGGGATCTTTTTCAAGAAGTAATAGGTGCATTTTTTTCCAATTCTATTTTACCCTTTGGATCTAAGACCCTGAAATATGATGTCTAGGCTCTTTTTAAAAAAAAATCCTGGCTTTTGGGTAGTTCAATAATTCTTGTGTGTATGTGTGTGTGTGTGTGTGTGTGTGTGTGTGTGTGTGAGAATGAATGTTAAGTGACTTAGCCAGGGTCATATAGCTAGCAAGTGTCAAGTGTCTGAGTCTAGATTTGAACTCAGGTCCTCCTTAATCCAGGGCCAGTGCTTTACCCACTGTGCCACCTAGATGCCCCCTAGTTCAATAATTCTTAAATTATATCTCAATCTATTTTCCATGTCAGTTGTTTCCAATAAAATATTTCATGTTTTCTTTTATTTTTCATTCTTTTGACTTTTTAAAAGTTGTTTATTAATCTCATGGAGTAATTAGCTTCCTCTTGCCCAATTCTAATTTTTTTTTTTTTGCGGGGCAATGGGGGTTTTTAGTGACTTGCCCAAGGTCACACAGCTAGTAAGTGTCAAGTGTCTGAGGCCAGATTTGAACTCAGGTACTCCTGAATCCAGGGCTGATGCTTTATCCACTGCGCCACCTAGCTGCCCCCACCCCCAATTCTAATTTTTAAGGAATTATTTTCTCCAGAGAAATGTTGGAAGAGTTCAGCTGGATTCTATTCAGTACTCCACCATGTTGGCTCTCACTCTATGTTATTTCACTTGGTGATCTTATCACCTCCCATGGTTTCAGTAATGATCTCTATGTAAAAGACTCTTAGATCTTCATTCTAGCCCTAACCTCTCTTCCTAACAACAACTTCTTGTTTACAACTGCCTTTTAGACATATTGAACTGAAAATTAGCTTAATGTGAAACACTTGTGGTCCTCTCACCTCTTTAAAGGGGTGGGGTGGGGGCAGGCATGTACTGGAGCCAGCTTGAATAGGCTCGGTAGAGCTGACTGTTAAATTTTCGGTGTGAGAATTTACACCTCAAAAATCAGCTAATTGGGCAAATTAGTTTTATTATTTTGTTGATTGTCTAGATGCAAAGCGATGGAGAAAATGTTAATGATGAGATTAAAATTAAACTTATGGTTCCAAAAACCTAAGGAAGAAAATACTCATTGAAAACTAGAATTGGGAAAGGAGAAGTAAAGGATGCTATAAGACATCAAGAAATAATGAAACAGAATCAAAAGGATGAAAAAGTAGAAGAGAATGTGAAATATCTCATCAGAAAAACAACTGATCTGGAGAACAGATCAAGTACAGACAATATAAAATATTTTTGACTACCTGAAAGTCAAAATCAAAAAAAGGATCTTGATTCAACATTATGAGACATTATTAAAGAAAATTGCCCTGAAGTTCTAGAAAAAGAAGGTAAAGTAGAAATAGAAAAAAATTCAATGATCTCTACCTGAAATAGATCCCAGGAAGAAAATTACAAGCAACAAGAAAAAATTTATACTGCAGAGCTACAATCAGGATCCCTCAAGACCTAGCAGCTTCTCCATTAAAGGACTGTAGGTCTTGGAACATTATATTTCAAAGAGCAAAAGAGCTGGGGTTGTGGCCAAAAATAACTTACCCAGCAAACCTGAATATAATCCTGAATGAAAGGAATGGACATTTAATAAACTGAAAGACTTTCAGGTATTTGTGACAAAAAGACTAGAACTTAATGGAAAATTTGACATATAAGATTCAGGAGAAACATACGGTAAATATTAAAATCAATTAATAAGGCACTCAATAAGGTCAAACTGTTTACTTCTTATATGTGAAAAATGTTATCAGTACTCTTAAGACTATTATCATTATTTCTTGGATAGTTTGAAAGAAAAGCTGGGGCTGAGCTGAGTAAGATGGGGTGATTAAAACAATGAATCTGGGTAAGGAAAGGTAAAAAGGAGCAATTATCTCATATAATTGAGGTGTTAAAGGAAGAAGTAATACAGAGGAAGCAGATGTGGGGGGGGGAGGGCTAGTAATGTTGAAACCTTACTCTCATTGGAACTTGGTTAAAGATGGAATAGCATATACATCTATAAAGGTCTAAAAGTCTTCTAAATTTATAAAGAAATAAAAGGGAGAGGAAACAGGATAAAGGAGGGACTTTTAGAAGGATCTGTAGATTAAGAGATAGGAAGGTGGGGGTAAAATAGTAACTTTTAAAGATGTGAGTTGATTAAGGAAGAGGAGGGTAAGGGGAAAGAATAAAGGAGGGATTCTAAAAAAAGGTATGGATTAAGGTTAGAAATAAATTAAACGTGAGGTGGTATAGGGTAAAAAGATAGGCTGAGAAGGATAATAGAGGGAAAAATAGGATGGAGAGAAACACACAACTAGTAATTATAACTTTGAATGTGAATGGAATGAATTCACCCATAAAATGGAAAGTGATAGCAGAATGGATCAAAAATCAGAGTCTGATAATATGTTGTTTATAAGAAACATATAAAAATGAGAGACACACAGAGTAAAAAAGGGGGTTAGAGTAGAATTTATTATGCCTCAGCTGATGAAAAAAAGCAGTAGCAATCATGATTTCAGAGAAAATTAAAACTAAAACAGATTTAATTAAAAGATATAGACATAGAAACTACATTATGATAAAAGATACCATAGACAATGAAGCAATATCAATAATAAATCTATATGCACCAAATATTATAATACCTAAATTTTTAAAGGAAAAGTTGAATGAATTACAGTTGGAAATTGTAATACTATAATAGTGGGGGGCTTTAATTTTTCCCTCTCAGAGTTAGATAAATCTAACCAGAAAATAAATAATAAAGAAGTCAAGAAAGTGAACACAATTTTAGATAAGACAGATATGATAGATATCTGGAGAAAATTGAATGGGAATAGAAAGGAACACATCTTTTTTTCTCAGTAGTACATGGTGCCTTTACAAAGATTGACTATATAATGATGTTATAGTTAAAAGCAGAAAAGCAGAACTATTAAGTGCATCCTTTTCAGATCACAATGCAATACAAATTATGTTAATAAAGGACCATGAAAACACAGAATAAAAACCAATTGCAGACTAAACAACCTAATTTAAGGAATTAATAGGTTAAAAATAAATCATGGAAATAACCAAACATTTTATTAAAGAGAATGAAAATAATGAGACAACATATCAAAAATGATGGGATGCATCAAAAGCAGTAATCAGAGGAAAATCTATATCTTAAAATGTGTATTTCAATAAAATAGAGTAAGGTCAGACCAATGAACTGGGTATGCAATTTAAAAAAAACTTAAAAAAACAAAAAGAACAAACTAAAAATCCCAAATGAAATACTAAATTGGAAATCCTAAAAAAAGGTGAAATTAATAAAATTGAGTGTAAGAAAACAATTTAATTAATAAATAAAACTAGGAGTGATTTTATGAAAAAAACAATAAAATGGATGTTTGGTTAATAAGTTTTAAAAAGAAAGATGGAAACCAAATCACTGGTATTAAAAATGAAAAGCTTGAATATACAACTAATGAAGATGAAATCAAAGCAATTATAAGGAGTTATTTTGCCTAATTACATGTCAATAAATTAATAAATTTAAGTTAAATGGAACAATATTTTAAAAACCTGCCTAGATTAGCAGAAGAGGAAATAGAATATCTGAATAAATCTATTTTAGAAAAAAAATTGAACAGGCCATAAATGAGCTTCCCAAGGTAAAAGCACCAGGACCAGATGCATTTACAAGGAACTTCTATCAAACATTAAGAGATCAATGAATTCCAATATTAAATAAATTATTTGGAATAATAGTCAAAGAAAGGGTCATACCAAACTCCTTTTATGAAACAAATATGATATGAAAACCTAAACCAGGATAAGTAAAAACAGAGAAAGAAAATTATAGACCAATTTCATTAATGAATATGGAAGCAAAAATCCTAAAGAAAATACTAGTTAGGAGATTACAGCAATATATTACAAAAGTTGTAAATTGTGACCAAGTGATATTTATTTATACCAGGAATGCAGGGATGGTTTAACATAAGGAAAACTATTAACATAGTTGATCATGTCAGTAATAAAAGTAACAAAAATCATATGATCATATCAACAGATGAAGAAAAAGCTTTTGATAAAGTACAACATTCATACTTATTAGAAAAACTTGAAAGCAAGGGGCAGCTAGGTGGTGCAGTGGATAGAGCACTGGCCCTGGATTCAGGAGGACCTGAGTTCAAATTTGGCTTCAGACACTTGACACTTACTAGCTGTGTGACCCTGGGCAAGTCACTTAATCCCAATTGCCTCACCTCCCCCCCCCCAAAAAAAAGAAAAAATTTGAAAGCATAAGTAAAAATAGCTTTCCCTTAAATTAATGAGAAGCAGTTACCTAAACCATCAGCACGCATTATTTGTAAGTGGGATAAGCTAGAAGCTTTCCCAGTAAGATCAGGTGTAAAACTGGGATGCCTTTTGTCACCCCTTTTTTTTCAATGTTGTATTGGAAATCCTAGCAATAACAATAAAACGAAGACAAAAAGAGATAGAAGGAATTAGAATGGACAATGAGGTAATAAAACTATCTCTTTTTGAAAATGATATGATGATATACTTGGAAAATCCTAAACATCTAACTAAAAAGTTAGTTGAAACACCTAATAATTTTAGCAAAGTAATAGGATATAAAGTAAACCCATGTAAATCATCAGCATTCCTATATATCATCACAAAACCCTGTAAGAAGAGATAATAAGAGGTGCCCCATTTAAAATAACCACAGAAAAAAAACAACCTGGGAGTACACCTGTCAAAACAAACCGAGGAAGTATATAAACACAATTATATTAAAAAACTTTTTATACAAATAAAATCAGATTTAAATAATTAGAGAAATATTAATTGTTCATGGGTGGGCAGGAACAATATAATAAAATGACAAAATTATCTAAATTAACCTATTATTCAATGACATCCCGATTAAATTATCAGTAATTATTTTACTGAGTTAGGAAAAAAATAAAATTCATTTGGAAGAACAAAAGGTCAAGAATATCAAAGGAGCTAATAAAAAAAAAAAAGGAAAGGAAGGAGGTTTAGCAGTACCAGATCCTAAACTAAATTATAAAACAGTAATTATCAAAACTCTCTGGTACCGGCTAAGAAATACAAAGGTAGATAAGTACAACACAGTAGATATATAATTTATGGCAGCAAATAAATATAGTAACTTTGTATTTGACAAGTACAAAGACTTAAGTTTTGAGATAAAAATTCATTATTTGGTTAAAAAAATATGTTGGGAAAACTGGAAAGCAGTCTGGCAGAAATTGGGTATAGACCAATATCTTACACCATTTACCAAGATAAGGTCAAAATAGTTACATGATCTAGTTATAAAGGAAGCTATTCCAATAAAATTAGAACATGTAATATATTATGTATCAGACTTATGGATATGCAAATAACTTATGAATAAACAAGACAAAGAACATTTTGAGGTATAAATGTATCATTTAAATTACATTAAATTAAAACATTTTTGTACAAGTAAAACAAATGTAGCCCAGATCAGAAGGAAAGCATAAAAAAAATTATAGACAGTTTGATAGGTAAAGGTCTTATTTCTCAAATATATTAAAAACTCTGTCAAATTAATAAGAATATGAGTCATTCCCCAATTGATAAAAAGATATCATGAAAGGATATGTATAGTCAGTTTTCCAATGAAGAAATCAAAATTTTACTTTATAGTCATATGAAAAAATGCTCTGAATCACTATTGTTTAGAGAAATGTAAATTAAAACAAACTCGAGATATCATTTTACACTCCCAAGATTGAATAAAATAACAGTAAGGGAAAATGACAAATGTTGGAGGGAACGCGGAGAAATTGAGACAATAATTCACTATTGGTGGAATTGTGAACTAATTCAACCATTTTGTAAATCAACTTGTACTTATGTTCAAAGAATTATTGAGATGCCTATACCCTTTGTCCCAGCAACACCACTATTAAATTTGTTTTCCAAGATTATTAGGGAAAAAGGAAAAGAACCTATACGTTTAAAAATATTTATAGCAGCTCTCTTTGTGGTGGCAAAGAACTGGAAATTGTAGCGATGCCCATCAATTGGGGAATGGCTGAAAAAGTTGTGGTATATAATTGAGATGGAATATTACTGTGCTATAAAAATGAATAAGCTCAGTGATTTCAGAAAAGCATGGGTAGGGGGCGGCTAGGTGGCACAGTGGATAAAGTACCGGCCCTGGATTCAGGAGTTCCTGAGTTCAAATCCAGCCTCAGACAGTTACTAGCTGTGTGACCCTGGGCAAGTCACTTAACCCCCATTGCCCCGCAAAAAAAAAAAAAAAAGAAAGAGAGAAAAACATGGGTAGACATGCACAAAATAATGAAGAGTGAAATGAGCAGAACGAAGGGACTAGTAACAGCAATATTGTTTCTTTTGTATTTTTGTTTTGTTGGTTTTTGGGGTTTTTTTGCGGGGCAATGAGGGTTAAGTGACTTGCCCAGGGTCACACAGCTAGGAAGTGTCAAGTGTCTGAGGCCAGATTTGAATTCAGGTCCTCCTGAATCCAGGACTGGTGCTTTATCCACTGCGCCACCTAGCTGCCCCAGAAATATTGTTTCAAGAACAGTTTTGAGTGATGAAGTCATTTTGAGTATTTACTCAAATTAACTACAAAGGACATATGAAGGAAGAAACTATCTGCCTCCAGAGAAAGAACTGATAAATAGATTTATGTATGCTATGGTCTTCCATACATACATACATACATACATACATACACACATATACATATTTGTGTTTAATGGTAGTCATCCCTAGGGTAGGTGGGAGAGAGGGAAAAATGAAAAAAGTGCCCAGCATAGAATAACAACAACAGAACAAAAAGTAGAAGGAAGCAGAGTAGCTTTAAAAATGAGTAGCACTTATTTGTTTTTTTAAAGTAAACAGTGTGAAATGTAAATTCATAGTTTTATAGCAAATCTTTTTAGGTTGTGCTATTACATGGAAATGTTCTTTTTTGTCTTTATGTGTTTAAATTCAAAATAAAAAAAAGCTTGTTATGTGTACATTTCCCCCCAGATACCAGGTTGTTATATTTACTAGCATACTCCTAAATGGAGATGTCTTCTTATGTTTCTCCTTTTGGGCTATACTTATCCTTTCAACTTTGTGAAATTTACTTTTGACTTTTTTTGCATTCTTTTTAAAAAAAATTCTTTGTATGGTTCTTCTTTCCATTTACATTGCTTTAGTCATCGTGTGTATTGATTTCTTAATGGCTTAATTCAATCTGCAAGAGTTCAAGTATGTCTTTCATGTTTCTTTGTATTAATCACATTCATAATTTCCTACATGACAGTAATATACCAATTCAAACATGTATCATAATTTGTTTATCCATTCTCCAGTTGATGATTATCTACTTTGTTACTGATTCTTTGGTATCACAAAAATTGCTGCTATAAATATTCTTGTTATGGAATCTCTCAATAAAGCGCATAAACATTTTAATCACTTTATTTGCATAATTTCAAATTGCTTTCTTACATAGTTTTCCCTATTCAAAGCTCCACTGACAATGGACTATTGTACCTATCTTGCCACAATACCTCCAACATTGTCTATTCCCAGCTTTTATCATATTTGCCATTTTTCAAGATTTGAGATGAAACATCAGGGTTCCTGTGATTCACATTTCTTTCATAGGATTGTTAAAAGTTTGCAATTCTTTTGAGAACTGTTTTTTATTTCATAGAGGGTAGCATGTTTCTTCGTGAATTCTCTGTAAACATGGTAGGTTATTGCATTAGTCAGAGTTCTTTCAAATTTTTTTTTGTCTTTATCATATTGTTACTGTAGAAATTGTTTTCTTTATTCTGCTCAATTCACTCTATCAATTCATACAAGTCTTTTCAGGTTTCTCTGTAACCACCTCCTTTTTCTTTGTTTCTTAGTTTCTGTTTCTTTCTTTCTTTCACATTTCAATAATATTCCAATACATAGCTATTTTTACACAAATACATGTGTGTATATATGTGTAATTTAAAATTAAGCCATTAAATATTATTTTGTGGTTAACTACTTTTAAATGATAATGGATAGTTTTGTGAAAGAAGCAAACAAATTTGTTAATACAAATAGTAGTAAGATATGAATGTAAAAAGACATGTTGAGAACCAGAGAGTTTGCTTAAACTGTTTTTTGGCAATAGAAATAACAGCTAGAATTCAATATTGGGGGGAAAATGTAGTGTGAGTATTTACATCTTTATTGCATGAGCATAGACATAAATTAGATTAAATATGTTTTGGAAAATGTTGGCAATACAAGCTTTTGTAGGCATATTTTAGACATTGTAGACATGCATATTTTCTTGTTTTCATCCCAATATTTTTTGTTTATGTTGCAATTTCTCAGCTGAATTAAGGAGGAAATAATTTTTAACAGATAAAATATTCATCTGATAAATTGAGAATCAAATTCAATAGTTCACATTTGCATTCAGATACTTTGATAAAATCTTCTGAAATTAATCCATGTTAATTCATACCATATAATCTCAGACTATGCATACACACAAGTGCATACATGCATATATATACACATGTGTGTATAAATCATGTGCATATATAAAATTTATATTTATATGGATATTCAAAGATAGAATTTATTCCTAAAGTTGTTCATTTGGCAAGGTGGGGAGGCAGTACTTAGCTACTTGGATCTCTATGTGTATGTCAATGATTAAAAGTGACAATATTTGCTTGAAATTTTCAGTTATGAAATTATTTTATTTGCCACCTTTTTTTGGAAGTAGACACTGGAAATATGGAAAGATTATGTTTTTCCTTGTTTCCCAGCTCTCTCAGCTCTTAATTTTTGTTAAACCAACTGAAGTGATTAAGAGATATGGTTCAAAGTCAATATTAAGGTAAACTGAGTGTTTTCTTTTCTTTTTTTTTTTTTTGGCTGGGCAATGAGGGTTAAGTGACTTGCCCAGGGTCACACAGCTAGTAAGTGTCAAGTGTCTGAGGTCGGATTTGAACTCAGGTACTCCTGAATCCAGGGCTTTATCCACTGCGCCACCTAGCTGCCCATAAACTGAGTGTTTTCTATGAACCCAATCCTACTTTATTGCAGCAAAACTTTATGAGCTTCTGAATATTTTAGCACCATGTCCATAAATGTATGAAGTCTGATTCTTTCTTTTCAAAATATTTTAGGAATTAGGAGTGGGACCGATTAGTGTTTGAGCACATTTTGAGGTTAGTGGGTATTTTTTTGGGAACTTTCAGGCTTAAAGATACCTGAGATATTTTTGGACATGACTAATGTGGGAATTTGTTTTGCTTGATTACACAATGAGTACAATACATGCACGTTAGTTTAAAATATCCTTCCTTCCTTCCTTCCTTCCTTCCTTCCTTCCTTCCTTCCTTCCTTCCTTCCTTCCTTCCTTCCTTCCTTCCTTCCTTCCTTCCTTCCTTCCTTCCTTCCTTCCTTCCTTCCTTCCTTCCTTCCTTCCTTCTTCTCTCCAAGTATTGGGGGACATGGGACAGTGAGAATGTAAATGTTTGTTAATTGAAAAAAACCCCATGATATTATATTTTCTCCTGAGAGCTTCATCAACAGCAGATTTGAGTGACACAATTAAAGTCATGAAGTTAGTTTCTTTTTGTCATTTTTACTGGAGAAGGAAAGGAAACTATTTTATGTAGCAAACATTATTCTTACAGTCATTAAAAAAAGAAAATGTGAATGCTGTGTATGTTGTTGATATAATAACTTTGCTTCAGCTAAATTTAAAATATAGTTACTTAATGTGACTATTCCCCCCAAATCAACTGGGATACATACTCTGTCTCTGTCTCTGTTTCTGTCTGTCTCTGTCTCTGTCTCTCTCCCTCCTTTTTAGTTAGCTTTATATGACTAACTGCAACTTGTAGTTAAAAGTACATAGAATATTGCAGAAAAACTTCAGGTGTTCAGCATATAATGAGTTTAATACTGTAAATATATTCTGAATGACACTTTATCCTAGTTTTTTCTTTTAATCAACAAGGAGGGGCAAAATCAGTTATTTCAGACTTTAAAATGCTTTCCAATACAATATTTTCTTGGTCTGTCAAACAGATTCTTATAATAATGAAAATAAAATCAATGAGAACATACTTTAGGGGAAAGTTTTTTCATTTGATTCCACCAATGAAATGGATAATGCATGGGGTTTTATTTTTAAGTTCTTTGATTTGAAAATTGACCTTTGGGAGGCAGTGTGGCATAGTAGATGAAGTGTTAAGCTTAGAGTCAGGAAGACGTGGGTTAAAATCCCAACTCTGACACTTATTAGCTGTGTCACATAACTTTTCTAAGTTTCAGTTTCATTATCTGTAAAATAAAGTGGATTATTTTTCAGGGCCCTTATAGCTCTAAATCTGTTAATCTATTATTTAATGAAATATAAAATGAAAACAATTCTGAAGAAATGATATCCTAATATTAAAAAAATTAACTCAATTTTCATTTGTAAACTATGAAGATTTATTGACAAATAAAATTGTATCTACTGGTAGTAAAGATTTTCAGGGAAAGAAAAGAAAAACTGATTTTTAAAAAAGCATTTGTTTTGGGGCAGCTAGGTGGCACAGTGGATAGAGCCCCGGCCCTGGAGTCAGGAGTACCTGAGTTCAAATCTGATCTCAGACACTTAACACTTACTAGCTGTGTGACCCTGGGCAAGTCACTTAACCCCAACTGCCTCACTTTAAAAAAAAAAAGCATTTGTTTCCCAGGAAATAATAATTTAAAATTCCAGATATTGTAGACTGTAGTAATTAATGGAATTCCTATTTTTGGGGTATGAGAAATTAGTATTGATAACCTATTAATGGAAATAGATTTTGCTTCTATTCTTTACTAATATATCTGGTATGGGGATTAAATGCACTAAAGCTTACATTCTGAAATCTCTTACCTTTTTGAGTGCAGGTTTTGTTTCTAGAAGAGGGATCCCATAAGTTGGATTAGAAGTGTTTCATTTGGAGTATTCCTATAAAGAACGGAAGGCTTTTCCTTAGATCAGTGTTGTTGAAGTGTTCCTTTAACTTAGAAAAGCCATGAATTGTCACTAGGAGTTATTTTGTACCTCATGAACAAAGGGTCAAACCTATATTTATGTACCAATGGTACCAATTTTTGATTGAGTGCTCTCAAACTGAAGAATGTATTATTTTGTTTTCTTTTCTTTGAAAAATGTAGAGTTATTCAGGACAACTCTTTTCTTTTTCTAATAAGTTCTTTTAATTTTTCTTTTTTCTTTTTTTTTTTTTGGTGAGGCAATTGGGGTTCAGTGACTTGCCCAGGGTCACACAGCTAGTCAAGTGTCTGAGGCTGGATTTGAACTCAGGTCCTCCTGACTCCACAGCTGGTGCTCTATCCACTGTGCCACCTAGCTGCCCCCTCTAATAAGTTCTGTATTTAAAGAGCTAAGAAAGAAAAAAAAATGAAGAAAATAAGAAAAATAAGATGAAGTAAACTCATTTTAAATTAAGGGCTAGATATTAACAATCAGGCTTTTTAAGTGGAAAAAGCTTGTTTAGAACAGTTTTCAAAAAGTTAGAGCTTATTAAGGAATTCCAAAAATTTATAATGACATTAACATTTATAATGACATTATGTTTTCCTTTATACCACCTTGGTCTCTGAAGAGAGCAGGTTCATAATTTGGCATAGTTCCAACCTGGCTCCATCAAGTTTCATGACTGTTGATGGATTTTTCCCTCTTGGTTTTTGTGGTTTGCATTCAGAAGGCTAATCCTGAAGGCTATTCCTTGGACCTCAAGGCATTAATGTTGGGCTGGCTGCAAAACCTCGACTGGATGATGACTTCTGAATGCTTGTGGCTTATTCTCCTGACCTTTCAAAACTCATAAGTTTGGAGTCTTCATTCTCTTTACCTAAAATGAAAAAGAACAAATGCAGAAATCGAGGACAGAAGGCAGTTTTGGGGGGCCATACAGCCTCAATGAAGGAAAGGCCCTAAGGCTTTTCTCCTTTTTGCCCTGTCTTTCACTCTTTTCTGTGTAAACAGAACAATTAAATGGAATGATGCTGCTGAGCATCAGTTGAGCTTATGTAACATAAATTTGTAGTGGACTCAGCTTTGTTTCATGATTTTCTCCAGATTCTTTCAGTAGTATGTGAATAGGAGTGAAAGTACTTGGTGGGAGTAATCAAGGATGAGCTGTGGAAGGGAAAGATCAGTGATAAGATAAGGGAGAAAGGAACTCAAAGAGAAGACAGAATTACATTGGTCATATTGCTCTGATAGTTCTTAATGCTTTCAAAATTGTCTTTACAATATTATTTTTATGGTGTTACAAATTATTTGCATGTTTCTGTTCACTTTAGTCTGCATTAATTTATGTAAGTCTTCCTGGATCTCACTAAATCCATTCCCGTTTATAATTTATATATATATATTTTTTTCTTTTTCTTTTTCTGGGCAATGGGGGTTAAGTGACTTGCCCAGGGTCACACAGCTAGTAAGTCAAGTGTCTGAGGCTGGATTTGAACTCAGGTACTCCTGAATCCAAGGCCGGTGCTTTATCCACTGCGCCACCTAGCTGCCCCCCATTTATAATTTTTAATGGATAATAATCTATTATATTTATATGCCATAATTTGCTAGCCATTCTCCAGTTGATGAGCACCAACTTTGCTTGCAATTCCTTGCTATAACACAAAGTACTACTGTATGTATTTTTGTAGATATGAGTCCTTTCCTTCTGTCTTTGATCACTTTATTATATAAGTCTACTAGGAAGGACTTACTATTTGACAAAAACTGCTGGGAACAAGGGCAGCAGTCTGGCAGCAATAGTCTAACAATTCATACTATAAACCAAGTTAACCTTCCAAAGTATACATACCTAGATAGAAAAGGTTAAATCATCAACAAACTACAGGAGCAATGAAAGAAAATATGATCTATTAATAGGGGAAAAGATGTTGACTTAACAAATAAAGAGGATCACACACAATAAAATGAATAATTTTGAATATATTAAATTTTAAGTTTTTTGCATGAACAAATCTAATATAAAATTAGGAGGAAAATATATAAGTAGTAAAAAATCTTTATAATAAGTTTCTCTGATAAAGATCTCATTTACAAGATATATGAGAATTAATCCAAATTTATAAAACGAGGTTATTTCCTGAAGATAGTCAAAAGAAATGAACAACCAGTTTTCAAAGGAAGAAATCTGAACTATCAACAGTCATATTTTAAAAAATGCACTAATTTACTATTAATTAAAGGAATGCAAACTGAAATTCTACCTTGCCTCTATAAAACTGGCAAAGATAACAAAGGAAGAAGATGTCAAGTGTTGAATGGGCTGTGTTAAAACAGGTACATTAGTACCTATTGGTGGAGCTGTGAATTAGTCCAAACATTTTGGAAAATAATTTGGAGCTATTCCCAGAAAAGTACTGAACTGTGCATAGCCTTTGACCCAGGTATACTACTACTAGGCCTATATTCTAAAAAAAAAAAATTAAAAAAGAAAAGGATCTATATGTACAAGAGTATTTATAGCAGCCTTTTTCATGGTAGCCCCAAATTGGAAACTAAAGAAGTACTCAACTATTAAGGAATGACTAATAAAAATAATTGTAATGGAACATTAGTGTACCATAAAATTATGAAGTGGACAATCTTAGAGGAAACTGGAAGGGTTTCTAAGGCAAAGAAAACTAATAGAGAAAAATGATAACTTAAAAGAACAATTTATACAAGGATAACAACATTATAAAGAAAAGTATCTTTGAGAGATTTTAGAACTCTAGTTAATGAAATGATAAACCACAAATCAAAACTGAAGATGAGATAGGTCATTCACCTCCTGACAGAGAGATAATTAACTTAAAATGCAGAAATACATACATTTCTGGACATGACTAATGTGTGAATTTGTTTTTCCAGGTTCTATACATACATACATATATATCGAGGGTTTTGTCTTTTTTTTGTTTCTTAAAAATTTGCTTAATGAGGAGACAGGCAGTGGGAGGTTCAGATTAATTTAAAAATATGTGTTAATTGAGAATTTTTATAATTAAAAAAGATTGAATGACTACTTGCCAAATTTACTGTCCATACAAGTTTTTTCACCTTTCTGCTTACTTCATTTTGCATAAGTTTCTGTCTTCTAGTATATTTTTTTCTATTCATAATATTCCCCATTTCCTACAGTGCAGAAATATCATGTTCCATTCATTTAACATATTTCTAGCTATTCTCCAAGTGATGGATATATACTTTGCTTTCAATTCTTTGCTGTTACAAAAAATGTAACTAGAAATATTTTGGTGTAAATAGGCTTTTCTTTTTTTACTGACTTCTCTCACATTTAGTAATGTAATTGCTGTGTCAAATGTTTTTAAGCCCATGATATTCAAAGTCTAGTCTGGAAGATGACATTTTGATAAAATATTACATATTCAATTAACTACATTTGAGTTATTGGTCTCTTCACTCTTTACCTGTATTGACTGATACATGGCATGCAATCATGACAATTAACTGCGTGTGGAATAAATTGATTAAGAAAACAATCCTCCACTAGTAATTATTTCTCCAGAACATGCATATCAACAGCTTCAAAAATAATTGGGCCATGACTAAATGATAAAATTTAATTTGTTTGATTTCATGCTACAAACATTTTTCCACAAATAAAATCAATGTAATTAATATTAGAAGATAAATCATTAACTAGGAAAAAAATCTTTGGGGCAAGTGCCTCTGATAAAGATCTGATATTCTAGATTTATAAGGGACTGCCATTTCCCAAACTCAAGTAATCAACAGACATACTGGAAAATTTCCTAATCATTAACTGAAAAATATTATGGTGGGATCAATATCTTAAACCCTACCCCCATTCAGTTAGACTAGTTTTTCCCCCTTAAAAGATACTGAAACCATCCTTGAGATTTAATTGGCTGAAAGGAATACTCTGGCTGGTGACATCACTCCTTTCTCTCTGGAGTACAAGCACCTAGGAAGAGCTCCAGGCACTTTATGATGCTTAGCCGGGGGCCACACTGAACATGATCCAAGGAGGCTTTATTCAGTTGAACCAGATTGTGGTATCTTCAATGTTGAATATTCAATCATGTTGAATAATCTGCTAAGATTAAGTAAACCTCCTTTGATTAAATGGTGAATAAATACCTATGCTTCATTTCCCCCCCTACTATTTAATATAAAGTACCAATGGATTGATCTTTGATAAGCCTGGACAAATGTGTATTAAAGCAACTCTGAGATTCCACTTAATACCTATGAAACTGTTAAAGATGACAAAAAAAAAAAAAAGGAAAACGACAATTGCTATAGGGACTAGGGCAAGATAGATAAACTGGCATACTGTTGGTAGAGTTCTAATCTGATTTAGTTTTAAATTGGTCTAGCCATTCTGGAAAACAATTTGGAGTTATATTGCATAAGCTCTTCCTACCCTTTTTCTCAGGGATACAACTACTAGGTATATATATATATATGCTCCAAAGATAGCAAAGAAAGATGGAAAAGATCTATATTTACAAAAATACTTATAGCAGATCTTTTGTTTTATCTTTTTTTTGTGTGTGTGAGGCAATTAGGGTTAAGTGACTTGCCCAGGGTCACACAGCTAGTAAGTGCCAAGTGCCTGAGGCCGGATTTGAACTCAGGTCCTCCTGAATCCAGGGCTGGCGCTCTATCCACTGTACCACCTAGCTGCCCCAGCAGCTCTTTTTATAGCAAAGAACTAGAAACAAAGGGGCATTTGGCAACTGGGAAATGGCTAAACAAATTATTGTTTATAAAGGTATATTTATTGTACCATAAAATTATGAAAGGGGTGATTTTAGAGAAACCTGGGAAGGTTCATATTAACTAATGCAGATTAAGATGAGTAGAAATGGGAGAACAATTTATACAACTAAAGAATTATAATAAAAACAACTTTGAAAGAGTTAATAGTTTGACCAAGCACTATTTCAGAGGACTAGTACTTTGAGTAATGCATCCAAAGTTCAGAATGAGACATCCATTTTTGGATGTGACAAATGTGTGCCTTGGTTCTATTTGACCATGCTTATTTGTTACAAGGATTGTGGTTATTTAATTGTGAGAAATTAAAAGTAGGGATGGGGATTAGCAATAGTTTTACCACTATGACCCCTCCCCCCCAAAAAAGAAGGATCATCAAAGCAATTTTAAAAATACATGGAAAAGGGGGCAGCTAGATGGTGCAGTGGATAGAGCACTGGCCCTGGATTCAGGAGGACCTGAGTTCAAATTCGGCTTCAGGCACTTGACACTGACTAGCTGTGTGACCCTGGGCAAGTCACTTAACTCTCATTGCCTCACCCCCCCCCCAAAAAAAAAAACCCAAAACAAAACCAAATACTTGGAAAAGAACAGATAAAAGCTGAAGGAAATGTAGGCAAACAGGACAGCTTTGAATGAAATATGTTAAGGTTACTATGTATATGTGTTTGGGTACATATATATTTATAAGCATGATTATATGGTGTACATAATAGAGATTTGCAGTTTCATCTTTTTTCTATTCTATTCTGTATTTAGAAATATCGTGTGTATTCATTAAATTCAGAAAAAAATATTGCAGACAGTTACCCCTATCATGAAGGCGACACATTAGTAGTTTTTGAGATAAACTCTGGATAATATTGACTCTCCACCAGGCTGTATTGCCAGGCTTTAAAAGTACAAATGGAAAGAAAGAATAGATTGTAAGCACAGTTAGTACATCCTTTTACCTTCCTTTATGTCAACACAACTCTGGGCCAGACACCTTTTCTGTGCCCTATCTTTTGCAGAGAAGTTAGAAGCATTCTTAGTTTTGGTCAAAAGTCTCAAAATCTGCTCATTGATATTTCCCTGAATCATTCCATCATAATGGAAAAATGCAGAAGTAGGAAACAAAAGCAAAAGGGTTGTTAATTATAATGATGATGATGGTGGTGGTGGTGATGAAGATGATGGTAATCATGATAATAATGCCACCATGGTGACAACAATAAAAACTGATATTTATATAGCACTGAATAAATCACTTCAAAGTGCTTTAAAAATCAATTAGCAATTGTAAAAATATCTATAGAATATTGTCAAAGATTCCTCAACTTCATAGACTTTTGAGCTTCTACTTTTTTTTTTGTGAGGCAATTGGGGTTAAGTGACTTGCCCAGGGTCACACAGCTAGTAATTGTTAAGTGTCCGAGGCCAGATTTGAACTCAGGTCCTCCTGACTCCAGTGCAAGTGCTCTATCCACTGCGCCACCTAGCTGCCTCTTACTTCATATACTTTTGCAAGAGGCAGCATGGTATACTGGATAGACAGCCAGATTTGGAGTCAAGAAGTACAGAATTCAAGCCCTTCCCCTAATAAAATCTAACTAAATGCAATTTATTTAATTTTGATGCTTTTAGGCAAGCCTCTAATACTATAAATTACAAATAAGTTGTCTGTCTTACGTAGATGAAATTAACAGGTGCAGATTCTCATTTCCCTTCCTCTCAAATGCTTGACATAGGCTTTACAATTTGCAATGCACTTTCATATATATTCTCATTAATTCTATTATGACAATATATCTTACAGTTAAAGAAATTAAAGCTTAGGGGGCAGCTAGGTGGTGCAGTGGATAAAGCGCTGGCCCTGGATTCAGGAGGACCTGAGTTCAAAGCCAGCCTCAGACACTTGACACTTACTAGCTGTGCGACCCTTCACAAGTCACTTAACCCTCATTGCCCTGCAAAAAACCAAACAAACCAACCAAACAAAAAAACCAAAACCAAAACAAACAAAGAAATTGAAGCTTAGAGATGTTAAATGAGCCCACAGTTGTGCAGAATTACATAGTACTCTGCAGTTATGCAGCCAGTAGGTTTTGGACCTGAACTAGAATCCAGGCCATGTAGGTTCTTTTCAACATATGAATATTCTGATGCATGCGATGGTTGTCAACCGTACTTTGTTATTGTATTTTCCAGCATTTTGTCTTATCTGCTTTTGTATTATTTTCTTTAATGATGCCATTAGACAGGTAGAATGATATAGTGAATAGAGTTCTAGACTTGGAATAACCTCTTTTAAATTACTGTGTGCCATTGGTACCACATAAAACTTCTGTAAATTGCCATTTATCTGGAGGAAGAGAGATTGCCTGTATCATACTCTTAAAATAGACATTCCATGCGAAACTGTAATACTCAGCTAAATTCTTTCTTTTATTACCCCATTAAGAGAGTTACCATTGCCCACAGAAACATGAACTTCTAAAGTGTTCGTAGACTAAGAGGAAAACATGACCTCCACCTTCATGATGTGACTAGATAACTTTCAAATATTCTGGGCATGGGTTATTACAGTCACTTGGCATATTAGGTTTAGCTGAACAGCTGTCACAATATCCCTTCATTCTGACAGTCATTTGAGTATACCAATAACTTTTATTTCTTGAACTATTTCTTTCTAACTATATGATCTATGGGTAGGGAGGAGGATGAGATGAAGAGAGAAAGTGTGAGAGAGACAGACACAGAGACAGAAATAGAAAGAGATAGACAAATAGACAAAGAGAGAGATGGAGAGAAATAGAGACAGAGAAAAAAGTCCTCAGATTTCTTTCAGTATCACTATAATAGAAAAGAGAAAACGGTATACATTAAATTTATTTGTAGTATTTTCTTTTTGCTGTTTTCCTTAACTTGTCATAATGTTGAATACCTGGAAAAGAAAAGTGTTAATAATAAAAGTATTATTTAATTTTCTTCCTTTTGCCCTGTGACTTTAAAAAATGATATTTTTAAAACATTCACCTTTCATCATTTTGTGGTTTTTCTTTAAATTTACATTAGTAGTAGTTCATATAGCCTTTTTGGGGGCTCCACTTAGTTAACTCTGAATCAGATCATGTAAAAATTTCCATACTTCTCTGCATTCATCATAGTCATCACTTCTCACAGCACAGTGGTATTACATTATATTCATGTATCACAATTTTTTTTAGTCATACCCCAATCTATGTCCATCTACTTTGTTTCCATTTCTTTGCTATTGTAAAAGTGCTACTCTAATCATTATGTATGGGGACTTCTAATCATTGGCCTCCTTGGGGCATAAGCCTACTAGTGGAATCCCTGGGTTAAAAGGTATTTACAGAGGGTAGCTGGTGGCGCAGTGGATAAAGCACCAGCCCTGGATTCAGGAGTACCTGAGTTCAAATCCAGCCACCGCCACTTGACACTTACTAGTTGTGTGACCCTGGGCAAATCACTTAACCCTCATTGCCCCGCAAAAAAAAAGGTATTTACATAATTCTAAATTACACAATTCCAAAATGGACTATATTCATTTACAATTCTACCAACAATTCACTAGGATGCTTATTCTCTCACAACCACTCCAACATTGACTATTGCTATCTTTAAGTTTTGCCAATTTATGGAGTGTGAGGGGAAAACTCAGTGCTATTTTAATGAGCACATATTTTATTGCTAGTGACAGAGCATATTTTCATATGGTTGTTAAATACCTGCAATTGTTCTTTTGAGAACTATTTGTTAACATCCTTTGGGCACTTATCTATTGGGAATGACTGTTAGCTAGTTTTCTCTCTCTCTCTTTGTATGTATGTATATATGTGTTTATACACATTCATATATACATGTGTGTATATGTATATAGATGTATACATGCATACATGCACACATTCATACATAGATGTTAGTTATCTGTACATCTGGGATACAAAACCCTTATCTGACAAGTTTGATAGAAAGATTTTCCCCAAACTGACCACTCCTTTCTTATTCTGGGTCCACTATTTTTGTTTGAGTAAAAACTTTTCAGTTTCATATAATTAAGCTTCAGTTCAAGTCCAGGATCAGAAACTTATTAGGTGCATGACCCTGGGAAAGTCACTTAATGTCTATTTGCTTGAGTTTCCTCAACTGTAAAATAAGGATTGTAATAATACCTGGCTGGCGCAATGTAAGCACTGTATAAATACTTATTCCCTTCCTCTATTATTGCACTGTTGTCTATGGATTCTTGCAAAGCAGTAATTTTTTTTACTTTATGAATTTAGATGCTAAGGTATTTAAAGCAGATAAATTTAATATTGATATTGGTTTGATATTTATTTATTAGATGATGTTTATTAGAGAGGATAGAAGTGCCTTGGAGGGCAATAGGATCAAGTGATGTTATCTAAACAAAGTATTTCATTCTGGAAAATAATTTAGGGATCATCTAGTCCAAATCTCTTTATTTTGTGGATAAGGTCAAGAAATGCAAAATTAAAGTACTAAGGTTCGAATCTACATCATCTGACTTCAGATTGAACTCTTTCCAACTCTGTTTTTTCTGGGTAAAAATTGGTGTGATCCACTGAAGTTTGCATAATCTGCCAGTTTTCTACTTATACCATGTTTATTCTATTCATCTCAAGTCTAGAAGGAAAAAGACTTTGAAAAGATATATGTCCTATATTCCATTTAATTAATGATAAACTCACTAACATATCGCTAATATATCAGGCAACTATGAACCTTCTCAGAATTTTTATGAGACTGAAAGGCAGGTATGGTGAAAGTCAAGTCAGGAGACTTGAGTTCTAGTATTGGCCAGAGTTCTAGTTTGGGTCATTCTAGGTGTATGACCTCAGAAAAGTCACTTTATCTTTCCAGGCCTGAGGTTGAACTTGATAAACATAAGATTCTTTTGAAATCCTAAGAAGATATAACTCATTTTTATGTTTGGAAATTCTTTCTTTTTAAAAATTTTTTTTTTTTTTTAGTGAGGCAATTGGGGTTAAGTGACTTGCCCAGGGTCACACAGCTAGTAAGTGTTAAGTGTCTGAGGCCAGATTTGAACTCAGGTACTCCTGACTCCAGGGCCGGTGCTCTATCCACCGGAATTTATTTCTAATAAATTAGTGAGATTAAAATACATAGAAGTCCACTTTATTTTACATCAAATCCATGAACCTTTATTTTAAAATTGTCCATTTTATTACTATGAACTTCATAAGCATCAACAAATACGGATATTTCCACATTCAAAGAACAGAAAAAAGAGGAACATGTATGGAATTGTGAATCTCCAATACAATCATCTTTTAAAACATACACACATATATCCATATATATTTCATATTTAACATGGTAGCTCCAATACTGTTCTACTTGCTTGGGTTTCATTCTGAATTTTCTTTTGCTCTTTCATTAGTATTTTTAAATGATTTGTGAATGTAATTTTCTTTCTTTCTTTATTGATATCATTATTACTAACCCTACTTCTCTTCAAAACCCTCCTATTCAACAGGAAACTAGTAAATAACTTTTATTCCTTTTAGACATCTGGTTATAAAAACATACATTTTCTTCCAATGTAATAAAAATAGAATTTATTTTAAAAATTCATTCTAGAATAATAATAGCTAACATTTTTATTGCACAGGCACTATGCTTAACATTTTCCAAATATTATCTTACTTGATCCTCACAACAACACTAAGAGGTAGGTGCTATTATTATCCATTTTTAGTGGATGAGAAAAGAAAGGCAAATAGAAGGTAAGTAACTTGTCCAAAGTCTTTCAGCTAGTATTTGTCTGAAGTCAAATTTGAACTCAGGTCCTCCTGACTTAGGAGGCAGCTAGATGCCTCAGTAGATATAGTGCTATGCTTGAAATCAGGATGATGAGGGTTCAAATCTGGCCTCAGACACTTAATTAGCTGTTAGACTTTGGGTAAGTCACTTACCCTCTATTAGCCTTAATACACTAGTGAGGGAAATGGTACACCGCTCTAGTATCTTTGCCAAGAGAACCCCAAGAACAACATTGACATGCAATGGTACATAGGGTCAAGAAGAGTCAACCATTAATGAACAACAACTTTCTGACAAGGCCTAGCACTATACTGTGAAACCTACCTAGCCTATTGTTTTAGAATATAACACTATTGGATTTAATTTGATTTTTCAATGAATTTAAGAAGATACCTCCTTAGTAAGATTGTAGTGACAGTTTAAATGATCTTGATGGTACATTTAACATCCCTTAGTAACAATGGAAACACAAATCAGAGATTATTTCTATTTTCAATTTAGGAAAAAAACTCCAATATAGCAGGTAATTTATTGCTCAATAAAATCAATTCCTCTTAAGCATTTGTCACTTGAGGTAGGGGAATTTTTGCATCTGTATGTGGACAAGAAATTTATATTCATACAAATTAACCATAACACTAGGTGAACATTTACTTCTTATTTTGACACATTATGTGTAATAAATTCAAAATGAATTGTTTTCCCTCTTTCAACTGAAGTTTTCCAACACAATATGTTCTGGGATAAGTCTAGTACTAGGCGGTATCTTTCTGTAATTGCCAAGAGGAGTCAAGATCACCTTGAGAGTCCAAAGCTGGAAGCTATGAAGTTGAGTAACTGGTTAGGTAAAAGGTAGCACAACAGATTGAGGGTCAGGCTTGTAGGTGAGAAGACTTGGTCTCAGGTCCTGTGTCTGGCACATATTAAAGATTTTACCCTCTGCAAATTATTTAACCTGTTAGTGTCTCAGATAGCTGTTAGTAAAATAAATTATGGTTGAATTGTTAATCTGCATCAGTACAGGGAAATCAATAAAATCACAGATTTGCAGCTTCATGCACATCTTGTGCAATAAACAAAAAAATAAATGTATACACACACACACACACACACACACGCCCAATTCATTTGGTAGTATTAGAGGAGCCATTGTAAAGCTAATTTATTACTTCAAAAATGTGATTTTTCTTAGTTTAACTTTGGACAGGTATTATTAATGGATTTATAAGTGGCACCCTGCTTTCCGAAGTCGACAAGCATAGCATGCCTGAATTTTATATTTTTATTAATATATTTGAAAAATTTAATTTTCATTCATTTTCAGTTCTGAATTGTTTCCCTTCTACCTTCCCTCTCCTCATTCATTGAGAAAGCAAAAGAAACAAAACTCATTATAAGTATGTATATTCAGTCAAAACAAACTCCTGCATTAGTCATGTCATATCTATAAATATGCATATATGTCTTTATACTCTGAGTCCATTACCTCTCTATTTGGAGGTAGATAGCATATTTCATCAAGAGTACTCTGGAACTATTCCATTTTTTTTTTTTTTTGTGAGGCACTTCGGGTTAAGTGACTTGCCCAAGGTCATAGAACTAGTAAGTGTCAAGTGTCTGAGGCTGGATTTGAACTCAGGTCCTCCTGAATCCAGGGCTGGTGCTCTATCCACTGTGCCACCTAGCTGCCTCTATTCCATTGTGTTTATCAGAGTTTCTAGGTCTTTCAAAGTTGTTTTTCTTTACAGTAATATTGTTTGTTCTCCTGGTTCTGCCCATTTCACTTTGCATTAGTTCATCTGTGCCTTTCCAGGTTGCTATAACTTATTCTACCATTCAGCGCCTTTTCAGTTTCTTTGCCACCATGAAATGAGCTGTTATAAATATTTTTATATTTATGGATTCTTTTCCTCTTTCTTTACTTTCTTTGGTGCATAGACTTAGTAGTGATATCACTGATTCAAAGAGTATGCACAAGTTTTTGGGACATAATTTCAAATTGTATGACTGAATTTGAAAAGCACATGAGGTAATATAAGTCAAAGGTGGCATAAACAGAACATATTGATTTGTTTATAAAAGTGTATTTATAAAACGACTAGCATTCATTATCAAATTAGAAGAAATATGGATCCATGTAAAGAAGTTAATGTCCTAAGGATATTATTCATTTTGATTAATATTTAGCATACAGATATGTGTAACTTTCTGAAAATGTTTAAATGAATGATTAAACCATATGTAGTGGGCATCCTCTGGCCTTCCTTCTCTCCCAGAGTCAGGTTAGCTACATTTGCCTTCAGGTCTTAGGGTATCCTGAGGGATTGGGGTAGTTTTTCCTCTATTGCCATAAACTTGATCCCCTCCCCAATTCCATGTAACCACTTTTGATTGGATTTTTACAAAGCGATATATACTTCAAAGACATAAAAAACAAACTTAAAAGTACCTCAGGGACATATTCTATCCTAACCACTTATGTCTCTGGGAGAGAAGGTTAGAGACTAAGCTAAGTTCCTACATAGTAGGCATGACATAACTCCTGGATGAGCTACATCTCTGCTACTATTAGGCTGGGGTCCTGAAGATAACACGTAAAAGACACTCCTCATTCCTTGGTACATCAGTGCTATGCTGGCGATGAAATCCAGCTTGAGGTCTGACTTATAGATTCTTGTGACCTGTTCTCACAGCTTTTCAAAACCCTAAAAGTCAGCACGGTCTCTCACCAGATATCATGAGCCAAGGAATTACCAAATAAAGCCAAAAAAGAAATAGGTAGAAGTCAGCTGAAATTAACAGAACTTTGTGAATGCCTCTGTAGCCAAACAAAGCTATCCTTCTTTAATAGCTGTTTGATAGACCAATTTCAAAATATTCTATAGATGTATTCTATACTCTCTACAAGGCACTTATGCATCATGCCCCCAAGATCAGATCTCCCTCCCAGTTTCTCCAGATGGAGAGAAGCCTCTCCAGGTACTCTGTATAGGTACCCAACCCTTTACACATAGTCTATAAAGTTTTAACAGTGCTACAAGTGAAACAACGAAATAAGATATTCAGTTTACTTTTGCCCTGAACTCTGATTAAGGATATATTTAGTTGAGAATAAACAGAGAAGTGAAGCTTTTCAGTCAGTCATTTTCCAGTTGTGTATGTTTATTTCAGTTGTGTACAACTGTTGATGACCCCATTTGGAGTTTTCTTGGCAAAGATACTGAAGCGGTCTGCCATTTCTTTCTCCAGCTCATTTTATGGATGAGGAAACTGAGGCAAATAGGGTTAAGGGACTTGCCTGGGATCACAAAGCAAGTAAAAGTGTCTGACCTTGATTTGAATTCAGGAATATGGGACTTCCTGACTCCAGGCCCAGCACTCTATCCACTGCATCACCTAGCTGCCTTAAGTGAAGTGAAGCTTAAAATATATTAAATATGTGGAAGTGATATTTTTCTCCTCAAAATACATTGAAACCACCCTTGAAACTTAATTAGCTCCGAGGATTAAGGGCTCAGGCTGTTGAAATAATTTCTTGGTTACCCGAGTATGAAATAGACATAATGGGGAACTCAGGCAAGGGAGGATCATTCAACTTCGGATCTCTTCAACACATAGCCTCCTTGAATACGCTGTCCTTATGGCTATGCAGATCTCCTTTTGTTAAGTGTCAAATGGCCTATGAGTGTCTTATTTCATTTTTTGATCAAATTTAAATTACTTACGGATGGGCCTGAGTCAGGTTATTTCAGAACAAAAAAACATTATCTTATGAATTCTCTTTGTAGGATTAAGAAAATGACCTAAACTGCTCTTAAAAAACCCTCTACCAACCTACACAATCTAAGGATCATAAAGTTAAATGATTTGCCCATGGTCATATAGCTATTAAGTATCAGAGATAGGATTTGAATACAGGTTTTTCTGACTCCAAGTTCAGCAGCACTCTGGTTGGTTGGTTGTTGCCCTTTATTCTTTTTTTTTTTTTTTTTTGGTGAGGCAATTGGGGTTAAGTGACTTGCCTAGGGTCACACAGCTAGTAAGTGTTAAGTGTCTGAGGCCAGATTTGAACTCACGTACTCCTGACTCCAGGGCCAGCGCTCCATCTACTGTACCACCTAGCTGCCCCCTGTTGCCCTTTATTCCTTTTTTTAAAAAAAATTATTTATTTATTTATTTTTATTTTGGGGCAGGCAATAGAGGTTAAGTGACTTGCCCAGGGTCACACAGCTAGTAAGTGTCAAGTGTCAGAGGCCGGATTTGAACTCAGGTACTCCTGAATCCAGGGCCGGTGTTTTATCCACTGCGCCACCTAGCTGCCCCCTGCCCTTTATTCTTTTTTTTTTTTTTTAAGTGAGGCAATTGGGGTTAAGTGATTTGCCCAGGGTCACACAGCTAGTAAGTGTCAAGTGTCTGAGGCCAGATTTGAACCCGGGTCCTTCTGAATCCAGGTCCAGTGCTTTATCCACTGTGCCACCTAGCTGCCCCTGCCCTTTATTCTTGATGAGGACCAAAATGACATCACTCTGTCAGGATCAATGTACAGTGTATCTGATGGTAGCTGAATAGACCAATACAGTTTGGGAGGTTCCACCAAGGCCAGGCACTAATAGTCCATATGAACATATGAGTGGTCATGGCTCTAAATTTGTGCATCTCACATTTCCTTTGAAACTTTGAGATTCTGCTTTGCTCATAGAGCATAGCACCTTCTTTGATGTGGGCACACCAAGCTGGGCAGTCCTGTGCCAGTGTCTCCCATCTCTCCCAATCAGTTCCAAAGTTCTTCAGAGAGAATGTCTTTATATTACTCCTTTTGACTTCAGTGTAAATACTTGCCTTATCTGAGTTATCAATAAAATAGTCTTTTAGGAACAATGTGGCCAGCCCATCAGAGTTGTGCTCTCTGTAGTAGAGTTTAAATTCTTGGCACTTCAGCTTCAGAAAGAACCTTAGCTCCTAGTAGCTTATCTTGCCAGGTGTTCTTCAGAATCTACCTCATATTCAAATGGAAGTGATTCTGTTTCCTGGCACGGTACTGGCCTCTTCAGGTTTCACAGGCATACAACAGTGAAGTCAGTACAATGGCTCTGTAGACCTTCAGTTTGGTAGACTGTCTAATACTGCTTCTCTCTCATGTCTTTCTTTGGAGCCTCCCAAACGCTGAGGTAGCTCTGGAAATATGTGCATCAACCTCTGTGCCACAGAACATTATACATGAAACACTTGCGCTCTAAATCATTTTCCAAGCTGGCTCAGAAATGATTCCATTAACATAGAGATGAAATATCTTGGTTCATATGGGTCACCAATTTATATTATTTAGAAACATAAATGTTACTGATAAGGAGCATAACCAAGATGGTAGAGTAAAGGCAGGGATTTGCCTGGGCTCTCCCAAATTCACCTCCAAACAACATTAAAATAATAACTCAAAACAAATTCCAGAGCAGTAGAACCAACTTTAGAGTGAAACAACTTTTTTTTTTTTTTTTTTGGTGAGGCAATGGGGGTTAAGTGACTTGCCCAGGGTCACACAGCTAGTAAGTGTTAAGTGTCTGAGGCCAGATTTGAACTCAGGTACTCCTGAATCCAGGGCCAGTGCTTTATCCATTGCGCCACCTAGCCGCCCCAGTGAAACAACTTTTTAGCTTAAGACAACATGAAAAGTCAGTAGAAATGTGTCTCACTGGGAGTGAGAGTGGAGCACAGTCCAACACAAGGTGCACCATGATGCCAGGCAAGCCAGTAGCAGGCGTTAGGTGTGACTGAATCAGGAGGGTGGTGGTTTCTAGAGCTCTCAGCCCACAGACAATAAGGAGGTGGAGCAGTTGGCTAGAAGAAGATTACAAGAGACCCTTTGCTGGCACTGGGAATAGGACTCTATTGCATTGCTCATATGTGGTTCTGGGTTGCAGTCCCAGGGTGAGGAGGAGTACTAGTTTGAGCAAGGGCCCCAGTCATAGTTATAGGACAGAAAAGAATCTTTGTGGTCACTTGCAGATTAGAGCATAGGCCAGGAGAACAGTGACCACACCTCTTCTTAGATCATATCCCCTTGGAAGAACTGCGAGTTTGCTAATCCCAGACTTAGCTCTGAAAACAGCAGCATAAAAACCCTGAAATTTGTAACAGTGTCCCCTCTACTCCAAGAGCAGAGCCCAACTTTAACATAAAGCTCAAAGTCGAGAAATAAGCTGAAAAAATAAACAAACAATGAAAAAAACACCCTTATCACAGAAAATTTCTACGATGATGAGGAAGATCAAAACACAAACTCAAAAGACAACAAAATCAAATCAGCTACCTGCAAAGCTTAAAAGAAATATGTGAATTGGTCTCAGGTCTCAGAAGAGCTCAAAAAGAAGAGAATAAGAGAAATAGAGGAAAAATGGAAAAAGAATTGAGAGTGATACAAGAAAACAATGAAAATAGAGTCAATAGCTTGATAAAGGAGGTGCAAAAATACTGGAAAACCCACGTTAAAAACAGAATGGGCCAAGTGGTAAAAGAGGCACAAAAATCTGTTGAAGAGAAGAACTCCTTAAAAAGCAGAGTTGGTCAAATGGAAAAAAGAGGTAGAAAAATTCACCGAGGAAAAGAACTCCTCAAAAAGTAGAATTGTCCAAATGGAAAATGAAGTATGAAACCTCACTGAAGAAAATCATGCATTAAAAGTATAATTGGGCAAGTGGAAGGTAATGACAATATGAGACATCAAGAATCAATAAAACAAAATCAAAAGAATGAAAAAACATAGAAAAAAATTGAAATATCTCAGTGGAGAAACAACTGACCTAGAAAATAGATCAAGGAGAGATAATCTAAGAATTATTGGGTCACCTGAAAGCCATTATCAGAAAAAGAACCTAGATATCATATTTCAACAGATGATAAAAGGAAACTGCCCTGGTATTCTAGAACTAGAGGGTAAAATAGACTGCCAATTAACTCCTGAAAGAGATCCCAAAATGAAAACTTTCAGGAATATTGTACCCAAATTCCAGAGGACTATTGCAAGCAGCCAGAAAAAAAAAAAACAATTCAAATATCATGGAGCCAAAGTCAGGATAAGACAAGATCAATCAGCTTTTACATATAAGGATTAGAGGGTTTGGAATATGATATTCTGGAGGGCAAAGGAGCTCAGATTACAACCAAGAATCATCACCCAATAAAACTATGTATAATCCTTCATGGGTAAAAAATGATATTTAATGAAACTTTCAAGCATTCTTCATGAAAAGATCAGAGCTGAATAGAATATTTGATTTTCAGATACAAGATTCAAGACAAGCATAAAAAGGTAAATAAGAAAGAGAAACCTTAAGGGATTTGATGTACTTAGACAATTCACATTCCTATATGGGGAGATGATACTTGTAATTGTAAGCACTTTCTCATTATTGGGGCAGTTAGAAGGAATATACATAGACAGAGTATACAGGTATAAGTTGACTATGATGGAATGATTCCTAAAAAATTAAGGGGTTAGAAAGATGGATGCGCTGGGAGAAGGGGGAGGAATAGGCAGAATGGGGGTAAATAACACATAAAAGAAGTACAAAAGAGCTTTCACAGTTGAGGGGAAAATGGGGGGGGCGTGGTAAAGCTTGAATCTTGTTCTCATCAGAATTGGCTCAAAGAAGGAATAAGACCCACACTCAGTTATGTATAAAAATCTGTTACCCTACAAGGGAAGCAGAAAGCCATGAGGATAAGAGAAGGAGGCTGCTGATAGAAGGGAGGGTAGATTGGAGGAGACAGTGGTAAGAAACAAAATACTTTTGAGGAGGTCAAGGGTGAAAGGAGAAAGAGAGAGGATAAACAGGGGGAAAAGTAGGATGGAGGGAAGTGCACAAATAGTCATCATAACTCTGAATGTGAATGGGATGAAGTCACCCATAAAACAGAAGTTGATAGTAGTGTGGATTAAAAACCAGAATCATAAAATATGTTGTTTACAAGAAAGATACTCGAAGCAGAGAGACACAAGTATTAAACAAAAGGGGGGGGGGCTGTAACAGAGTCTATTATGCTTCAGCTGAAGCAAAAACCAAAACCCCAAAACAATTGTAGCAATCATGATCTTAGACAAAGTAAAAGCAAAAATAGATCTAATTAAAAGAGACAAGTAGGGAAGTACACTTTCCTAAAAGGTACTAGAGACAATGAAGTAATATAAATACTAAACATATGTGCACCAAATGGCATAGCATCAGAATTCTTAAAGGAAAAATTAAATGAATTACAGGAGGAAACAAGACATTAAAACTATACCAGTGGTGGACTTTAACTTTCTCCTCTCAAAACTAGATAAATCTGGGGCAGCTAGATGACACAATGGATAGAGCACCGGCCCTGGAGTCAGGAGTACCTGAGTTCATATCCAGCTTCAGACACTTAATACTTAACTAGCTGTGTGACTCTGGGCTAGTCACTTAACCCCAATTGCCTCACTAAAAAAAAACCAAACAAAAAACTAGATAAATCTAACCACAAAATAAACAAGAAGTTAAGGAAGTGAATAGAATTTTTGAAAAATTAGTTATGATAGATCACTGGAGAAAATTGATTGGAGATAGAAAAGCATATACCTTTTTCTCAGTAGTACATGGTACCCACACAAAAATCGACCACATATCAGGACACAAAACCTCACAATTTCTGCAGAAAAGGAGAAATATTAAATGCATCCTTTTAAGATCATAAAGCAGTAAAATCAATTCAATAAAGGGCCATGGAAATATAGATTAAAATAATTAGAAACTAAATGATTAAATCCTAAAGAATGAGTGGGTCAAAGAACAAATCATTAAAGAGAATAACAACAATAGGACAACATACCAAAATTTATGGGATGTAGTCAAAGTTGTACTTAGAGGAAAATGTATATCTCTAAATGCATACATCAGTAAAATAGAGAAAGAGAAGATCAATGAATTGGGCATAGACTAAAACAATTAGAAATAGGACAAATTAAAAATCCCTAATTAACCAAGTTAGAAATCCTGAAAATCCACAGAGATTAATAAAATTGAAAGGAAACCATTGAATCAATAAATCAAACTAGAAGCTGGTTTTATGAAAACCCAATGACAAACCACTGGTTAATCTGAATTTAAAAAAAGAAAGAAGAAAACCAAATTACCAGTATCAAAAATTAAAGGGGCAAATTTACCACCAATGAAGAGAAAATTAAAACAAATATTAGGAGCTATGTTGCCCAATTATGTGCTAATAAATCTAACAATTTCAATGAAATGGATGGCAATTTACAAAATATAAATTGTCCAGATTAACAGAAGAGAAAATAAAATACTTAAGTAACCCTCTCTTACTTAGAAAAAGGAAACTGAACAAGCCATCAATGAGCTCCCTAAGGAAAAAAAATCCCTAGGGTCAGATGGATTCACAAGTGAATTCTTTCAAACATTTCAATTAATTCTAATATTATATGCAGTATTTGTACAAATATGAAAAAAGGGAGTCCTATCAAATTCCCTTTATGACACAGCTATGTTTCTGATACCTAAATCAGGAAGAGTAAAAACAGAGAAAGAAAAATATACATCAATTTCCTTTATGAATATTGATGCAAAAATTTTTAGCAAATTGCTAACAAGAAGATTATAGCAATATATCAAAAAGATCATACACTATGACCAGATTGGATTTATACCAGGAATGCAGAGATGGTTAAGTATTAGGAAAACGATCAATATAATTGACCATATCAATGACAAATCCAACAGAAATCAGATGATTGTCTCAATAGATGCAGAAAAAGCTTTTGACAAAATACAAATGCATTCCTATTAAAAAACACTAAAAAGCATAAATTAGTGTCTTTTTATTTTTAAATTTACAAATATTTTCAAAGAAATAACTTTTTAGATTCTTTTTATGTCTAGGAAAGAAAAAAAATTACACTGACTCAGAAAAACCCCACTACATTTAGACTTTTTTTTTGGTTGTATTATATTTGAGACAGGGAAAATGCAGAGTTCCAGTGCTGGAACACTTCAACAAAAATAAAATCCTTGATGTTTTCCACTGCAGAGACAAAGATTATATTGAGTTATGAAGAAATAGAAAGGAATCAACTGTATAGGATCATGAATTTTCTTTTGTCTATTTTTCCATATTATTGAACTGTACTTTAAAGATTGAAGTTGAGTACAACCATAGTAGAGCACTGTATATTATAGTGCTTTTTTAAACTACTACTTCTAATGAAAAAAGAGAAACTAAAGGACATTGGGTAGAAATTACCCATATAAAATAGCTCTAAGTGTTTTGAAAACTAAGGGGAAATGAATTTCTAATCAGCTACTCATCTCACTCATTGTTTAGAGATGAAAGGAAAGGAAATCAACATTCCCACCAAATACAACTGCTATAAACCAGTCAGGTTTTGATTTTCACACAGAAAAGAAAAAAATTAATATAAGTCATCTTTCTTGACCAGGCTCAAAGGTAAAATCAGTTATTTTTTTTCTAAAGGAAGACAAAAGATAAGTGGTCTAATTTACAAAAATGAGAACTGTGATCTGTATTGAATTGTGTAGGCTTTATGGCTTCATTAAATCAGCTCCTTGATCAATTAGCTGAAACTTTTAGTTGACTTTGATTCAGGATTTGACTCTATTGTGTTCTCTTCTGTTACATATTTGGGCCACACCTTTTTACTTGTGTAACTTTCCTGTAGCCTGTCTAGGCAAAATGTTACTGCCAGAGTATGTCATTTCCTGAAACTGAGTAATAAAAGTTATGTAGGAAATTCTCTAAGTAATGTGCATGTCTGTATTCATTGTCTGACTGTTAGCTGCTATTGTTGTTGTTGTTGTTGTTATCAGGAGAAAGAAAAACAAAAAAACATGTGACCCTGAACTTATGGATTCAGTTTTGAAAATTTCTTAATTAATCATTTCACAGAACATACAGGCAAATCCCAAGGGTGTCCAAGTTTCTTTGCCTTTGTGACTTTTGCCAAGTGGCAATATTCCCAGTGGCCTTGTATGATTTTAGTGAACTGAGGAAATTTTGAGTATGTATTTGGATTTTTAGTAAAATAAAGACACTTTCTTCTTGTTTTGTTTACTTTGATTCATAAAATTCTAAAATCTTTAAATTTGCACATGTTGTAGGAGAAAAAGTAAAAGGTGTAATTAAGATGCTTTGAGGATTAGACATTTACTAGAAACTTTAAAGTATTAAAAAAAAAAACTATTAATAAATATCTCTTGTCTCTGTTAAGTGAACTTTACCTGACAGCTTCCTTTCGTGAGGAAGTCACAAGGCCAGGGATCCTTGATTTATCTGATTCCTTATAAATAATGATACAGGACAGAAACCGTCAATACCTGGTGGTCCTGTTTGGTAGACATATTAACTATGTAGGTCTCCAGGGACTAGCCTATGTGAAACTGCACAGTACTTGGCCCAGTTGGCCCATCACCTGCATCCTGCTTCAGTGCAGAATGTTACACACAGTGCATAGCTAATCACACCTGCCCAAGCAGTCAGTCACAAGCAATTGACACTTCTTTTTAATTAGGGAAAAAAAAGCAAATCTTGGCTGTATGTAGTCAAGAAAAACAACATTGTTTTTAGGGTCCCTTATCTCTCTGCTCCCAAATATCCTGTTTCTTCGAGTCATGTAGCCAGGACCAATAGAAACCTCTTCCTGCCATTGGCTGACTTCATTTCCCAGACTTAGCACAATCTCATCCGCTTTAAACAACCTCATCAAAACTACTTTCTGGTCAGAGAGAAGCAATAATTATTATTATCAATAATTAACGATTAATAAACTTGAATGCACTATGGCCAGCACTATTAAGGTAAGGATGGGTACTTTTTGATTTGATAGTAACTTTTTTCTTGTTACTCTGCTTTTGATTTCCTTTATCAACATAGATAAGTTAGGATTGGGTAACACCCCCACTGCCACAATAGAGGACAACAAGATTTCCTTTGTACTGCCTAGTAAATTTCCTTTTTCCTACTCCAACCATCCGCAAGGTTTAAAAACTTCAAACTCAGAAAAAAAATAGGGTTTTTAAATTAACCACTCAGTACCATGGATTACTTTTGCAAAGCCATATTTTGCGGAACCTTTGAATTTTCATTTTCTTTAACTATCATTTTGTACGACTGGGATGTATATCTGACTAGAAGCTGAACTAACCTGGAAAGCAGTAGCAGGCTGAGTAAAAAATGTTCTTACAAATGTTTAATTTTGGGATACTTTTGAATAACATTCTGATGCTCAACAATGCAAAGCCTTTCAAATAGAATTGAAGGGACACCTGGCAAGCCATTCTTCTCAATGGAACTTACAGTTATTATTAGTTGGTTGTGTGAGATCTACATGCTGATGGCTACTTTGTATAGAATACAAATTATGTTCATCTACATATGTGTGCAAAATGTTTGTGATTCAGTGGTACTAAGAAAATAGAGTATCTAAGTTCTTTGTTAACAATGCTTAAGTTTTATTTAGAGCAAAATATTTTTGCTGTTTTTAGAAGTAATAACTTTATGGCTGATTCTCTGACTGTAAATAAAGCCATGTATTTTCTTTGCATGTATTTCCATAGAGATACAATGTAGATAACTATAGTGATAGTTGTAAAGATAAAATTCTAAATATGGCCTAATTTTTAGAAATTACATTAATTTTATGTATCCTGCAAATCAACAAGGCCTGACTATATTTAAGTACTATCATATATATTTTCAGTGACCCCATGACTTGGAGATACTTTTGTACTTTTCTACTATTGCCCAAACACCACCACCAAAAAGGAACCAAATCAGACCCCAAATACAGGAGGAGATTGTGTTTATTACATGCTATTAACTTTGCTACAAAATGTTGAAGTGAAATTTGTGTTTTTATTTAAGATTCTAGTTCACGTTAAAAAAAACTCAGGAAAATGGAAAAGTTTGTCTAGAAATAAGTGTGGAGAGCCAAAACAGAAAAAAAAATCGCTTTAGTTGGGTTTTATTGTAATCTGTAAGAATGATACATTACAGCGGATTTTCTTCTAATGCTATTCCTGGATCATAGCAGAAATATTAATTTTATTTTCTTTGCTATATTAGGCTTTTAAAATGTTATGTTATATTGTGTTATGCTTTGTTATGTTATGCTGTGCTATGTTTCAGGGAACATGATGTGACCCATGGTATTTAAAAATTCATGTACCAGCGAACTATGAATTGTCATTTTATGGAGACTTCTACTAGTTTAATCTAGACAGGTCAGGTATTAGAACTTCTGTGTAACTAATTTGATAAAAGCAACAAATTTTTGAAAAAAAAGTTTTGATGTATTGTCATTTTTATTTATTAAAGACAGGAAAAGTTAAACTGTACATATGAAATGTTACCTTTTCTTTCCATTTACATAATGGATAATAGCTGTTTCATAGAAGCAAAATAAATAAATAAATGATGTTTTAATACTTCAGTGGATCTGTAATTTCACTGAAGTGGATACCCTCTTAAAGGTGCTGTTTGCAACCAATTCATGCCTTCTTATGTAGAATTCTTGCCGATGTTCCCCAATAAATTATTTCTACATAGGGCCTACCATATATACAATACACTTTGGAAATTTTGAGATATGTTGTATATCTTCATGAATTATGAAGCAGAGCTTGGCAAAAAATATAGTTTTGTACAAAACTATCCACAAAGGCACAAAACTATAGCATGCAAGAGGGCATCTATCAAGTCTACTGATATGTAAGTCCTTTATCTGAGCAAATAACTTTGCCCAAAGGGTAATGGAACTGTATCACCTTTTTGTTATACTAGAATACATTTAAATATGTACTTTTTGAAGTTAGAGTATTTTCAATATTGTTAATAAACATAAGTATTTCCTTATAAGTGTTTTACATTTTTACAGGATGATAGTTAATATGTTAACCATAGTGTTTATACATTATATATTTTTGTAAGCTATACATGTTCTAAATGAATCAATACTTATCACATGTTCAAATAAGGTAGGTCATTCTGCAAATAAGTACTTTTAATGCAAGTGTCCATTAATTTTCCTGAGTAATGAGATAATTTTATAAACTTGTTTTATATATGTAGTAGAAAAATATCTTGGACTGGTACCTTCAGGTTTATTTATATTAGCTAAAATTAGCAAAGAAATTATGGATATTTATTAAAATTGGGAAATATAGTCTCAATTATCTCAAGATAATATCTGATCTGATCTTCTATATCTTTTTATATTACAGGAAATAGACCAATTGCTTGATTAAACATAAAATTTATGACATAATTCAATTTTTGTGCTTCAATGTTAGATTTTATAATTAATATTTTAATGTACCTTTGGGTATTCCCTATTGAAGAACTAAGAATTGATATATCTAACCCATTGTATATAGTAATAGTAATTCCTTTTTACCCCAGTGGTAATTTGAAATTAGCAACAAAATTTATATAGCAAGAGAAATGTAAGTTTTTAATTAAACTGCATGTGTTATTGTTCTTTTATATATGAGTGTTCTTGGCTTTGAAGATTAGATTAAAAGATTTTTGCCTACAAATTTCAGGGAACCTGCATACTGGACTTAAAACTAAAGGGCACAATACAAATAACTTGATTAAGAGAAAGCCATATTTTGAATTACAGTTATAGCAAAGATTTGTTTCATGACGCAAAGAAACACATATACTTTAGTTACTTCATTTTCCAATGTAAATATTGGCATTTACCTCTCTCATAGAAATGTTTATAAAGTATTCCAAGTATAATGTAGCATTTAAGCGAAGAACAGCTAAGTCCCAACCTCATTAATTGAGAATGCTGAAGTTTATTAAAGAAACAAGATAGAAAGAATAGTATTATTCTTTCAATTGCCTTCTAAAATATTTTAAAATATTTCCTTGAAATACTAGCACAAGTTTCAGGGACTTAGCTAGTGCTTAAAAATACTTCCTGATTATGTAAATTCTTAAATGCTTATAATTTTAAACATGGACAAATACCAACAAACATGAGTATTTTATATACAAAGAACACAAAAGAAGACTGTATATGAAACCATGAATCTTCATTACATATATCATGTTTATTTTGAATTACATAATAAAGTCTACTAGTTCAAAAATTGCCTTTCTTGTTTCTTTCCCTCTGAAACTTCTATTCTTTTCTGAATTGTAAACAATGCTTTGTTTGTACTCTTCTTTTTTCTTCTTAATTCAGCAAATGCCAAATAATAGGCATTCTCATATAATAGTAGAATAGAAAAAGAGGAATATGAAATTGATAAAGTACAGAAGTTCAACCTCTCAAAGCTGCTCTGCTTGTATGTGCTTCTTGCCTTTTTGGTAAGGCAATTGGGGTTGTGACTTGCCCAGGGTCACACAGCTAGTAAGTGTCAAGTATCTGAGGCTGGGTTTTGAACTCAGGTCCTCCTGAATCCAGGGCCAGTGCTTGCTTCTTCCGTTCTTGGCAAATTCTAAGAACTTAAAATTTCTCTGTCTCTGTCTCTGTGTCTCGGTCTCTCTCTTTCTCCCTCTTTCTCTCCCTCTTCCTCTCTCCCTTCTCCTCTCCCTTATCTGTATCCTCTCTCATCTTCTCTTCACTCTACTGTTGAAAAAAAGAGCAAAAAACAAAGCCCTTATAACAATTCTGTGTTATTATGCAAAACAAATTGCCCCATTGGTGTCAGAAAATGTATGTCATATTCTGTACACTGAGTCAACCAGCTGTCCATGAGGAGGAGGGTAACATGTTTCATCATTAGTCCTCTGGAGTCACAGATGGTGATTGTATTAATCATAATTTTCAAGTCCTTCAGACTCATTCTTCTTTATAATGTTATTATTGTATAAATTGTTCTCTTATCTCTGCACACTTAACTGTATCAATTCATACAGGTGATGAGCTTCCCAGGTTTCTCCTAAAGTTCAATAGTATTCCATTACATTAATAGACAGCAATTTGTTTAGCCCCTCCACAGTTGATGGATACTAACTACATTAGTTTTAGGTTCTTTGCTATACAAAATGTGCTGCTTTATTTTGTGTGAATCTCTCTCTGTTTCCTTTGATCTTTTTTTGTGAAGTGATTCATATCTATTCCTATGCTTTCTAGTGTTTTTTAAAAAAGAGAAATAGATGTTAGAAATTGTCAGATTTTCTTTAGCATCTATTAATACAATCATGATTTTTATTGTTTTCTTATCATTATTGTCTATTATGTTTATAATTTTCCTTATATTGAACCACGCCCATATTCATGGAATTAATACATTCTTTTTAATGCTTTTTTTCTGAAACCTATTTGCCAATGTGTTATTTAACATTTTTATGTCACTATTTGTTAGGGATATTGGTCTATAGTTTCCTTTCTCTGTCTTGTCTACCTCTGATTTAGATATCAAGACCATATTTGAATTATAGAGTTTCAAAGAGTTACTTTTCCTATTTTGGCAAATAGTTTATTTAATATTTGGTCTTTGAATGTTTTATAGGAATTCCTTGGAATTTCATTTGGTCCTGAGTCTTTTTTTCCTATGGGAGTTCAATTATGGTATATAATTTCTTTTTTAAATACTAGGTTAAATAATGTATTCCCCCCTTTTGGGGGGCTGTTCTTTTAGTTCTTGTAGTCAAGCCATTTTTTCTTCCTATGAAGTTTTATTTATAGCTGTTGTAGAGCTAACTCTCTTTTGAGTGTTTCTCTTCTCTTGACTCATAAACAACCATTTTGTTTCGTGTTTTTTCCTTGTTTATCAGTATTTTCCAGTCTCAATTTCTGATTTAGTACTTGATTTCAGTGCCAATGTGAACCCCCTCCTGCACTCTTGAATGGGTGGCTGGTTCCTGTTTGGTTTTAAACTTGATTTCTGGACTTTTGCCACTGGCATCTATCTTCTCTTATGTGTGCTCAAAGTGCTGAAAGGCATCAATCTTCTTATTCAGAACTCTGTGGTTCCTGGGGATTCCTTGGAATTCCCAGTCAGGGCTTCTAGCCTGCTCCCCTGAACTCATTCTCACTTCTTATTCTGGATCCTTCTTCCAGTGCCTACAGATTCTGGTAATCTTTTTGTCAATTCTGGACTTGCAGGATTTTTTCTTTTTCTCTTTGAGTATTTTGATTCTGAACCAAAAATTGGATGGATAGATGGATTGATTGATTAATGTTTTCTTACAATTGACATTAAGTAATAAGAAATGGCATTTATTTTTTGAAATTGTAATTTTTTAGTTTATGATGCATACATAATGTTTAGTATTCAGATGGAAAAGAAATAAACACTGAAATGTAAGCCTACATTGAACAAAAAAACATTTGCTGTTAGGTTTTTGGGGAACATGAAAAAGGAATTAGAATTCAGTCACATAAGTATCCATTAGTCCATAGCTTAAGTTGAAAATGAATTATTCCATTCAACTTTCTTTTTCTACAACTTCTTAATAATAAAAGACATATTAAATATAAAATCTTTTCTTCCAGATAGGAATATCTTCCTATCTTTTCCAGATAGAAATGTCTTCCATATAATCTTATGTCCTTAGATGTAGAGGTATAATTTGTCTTTTTAAAAAATTAAAACCCTTTCCATACATAATTTATAATTGAAAATTGCTTATTGATTTCCCTTGCAGATACTTTAATTGATCAAATCCACCTGAAAAAACATATATATTTAGTTACCATTTTTGATCTATATTTTAAGGAATTGAAGATTTGAAGGAAAAAGTGGGAATACCTTGGTTTGTGGAGGGCATAGATTTCTAAAAAAAGAGAAGAGTATTTCTTTTTACTTTTTTTTGGTGAGGCAATTAGGGTTAAATGATTTGCTCAGGGTCACACAGCTAGTAAGTGTCAAGTGTCTGATGCCAGATTTATTCTCAGGTCCTCCTGGCTCCAGGGCCAGTGCTCTATCCACTGTGCTACCTAACTGCCTGAAGAACATTTCTTTTTCTTTTCTTTTTCTTTTTTTTAAGAACATTTCTTGTTAAGGAGATAGCCTCTCCGAGACATTTCCTTAGCTATTTACAACTTTCATGATGTTTATTTAAAATTTTTGAACATTTATCAGCAAAACTAAACAATTATGAAAAACAAATTCAGATGTTATCATCTCTGGAATCAACATTCCTGGATAGCCTAATGAAGGTCCTAAATCGGAATATGGAACCCCATTCAAGGATTCACTCTGTGGATACAAAAGCTCCCCACCACTCCCCAAATGAGCTTTGTGACATGCATATGTTGGAGTCATTCTGGGTAAATATTCCCCAATTTGTAGATCCACTGATATGGGAATTAAAAGCCAAATCAAAAACTTGAATGTTTGGACTCATCACTTCACAAGATATTTGTTAGCTGTGTCACTGAAATATAGCAATATTGATTGAGCACAATGTACAAAATTCTGTGGGGTTAAAAGAATATTCTTGAAGATCATTGGTAAGTCAGCATAAAACCAAATACAAAATGGCCCTCAGTCTTGTGTGTCCCTCTTCTAGTTCTGCAGTAACTAAGGAGAAGTGATAAGAAATAGGTAGGGAGTGATAAGAATCATACAACAATTACCATACCCACCAAGAAATACCTTTCTGATATTTGTTATTGAACAAATATTCTTATTTCTCATGAAAGATACTGGTTTTGGGGTTTTCACATAAAAAACTAAAACAAATAAACCACCAATTATTATCTTCTGAAAACACACATGTGTGTGTTTAGAAGGCTTATATATATATATATATTTAGATAAATAATATACAAATAATGTAATTATATAGAAATAATAGAAATGTGTTATGTATTTATATTAATATAAACATTGTAGAAATGTATAAATTAAATGTATATGTTGTATATGCAAGTTTTATACCATTCTGTTAATCTTAGGATCACATTTTTCTTAAGGTAAAAATTTCCTCAGGGATACAGAGAATAATTAGTGACTGGAGAATCTGAGTATAGATTGCCTCTCCCTACAGCCTTGATTTTTCTCTAAACAGTGCCACTCATTCAGCCCTTAAATATTTATCAAGAGCTTACTGGATGTCAGGCACTGTGCTAACTACTAGGAATAAAAACGAAAGGCAAAAACAGTCCCTGAACTCAAGAAGCAAACATTCTAATGAGGGATAAAAAATGTAAAGGGCTAGCTATATTTATTATAAACAGAGTAAATGGAAGGTAATCTGAATGGAGGAGGCAGTATTTTTTTTTTGGGTGGGGCAATGAGGGTTAAGTGACTTGCCCAGGGTCACACAGGTAGTAAGTATCAAGTGTCTGAGGCTGGGTTTGAACTCAGGTACTTCTGAATCCAGGGCTGGTGCTTAATCTACTGTGCCACCTAGCTGCCCCAGGAGGAGGCAGTATTAGCTAAATGAGGAGGGAATGGACCTAGGAGGATATTTTAAGGAAACTAGGATTTGAACTTATTCTTGGAAGGATCCAGAGAAACTAAAAAATGAAGATGAGGAAGTAGAGTGCAGAGGGAACTAAGTATAAAAATGACTCCAGTTTTAGGCAACTTTAAATGCCACATGAGTAGTTATTATTTAATGCTGGAAGTAATAGGGAGCCACTGTGACTCAGTGAGCAGAAGGTAGACATGGTCCTACATAAATAACCTTGACAGTTGAGTAGAAGGTGGATTGGAGTGGAAAGAGACATGAGGTAGAGTGACCAGTTAGAAGATAATTGCAATCAATAGTCCAGGTAAGAGATAATAAGAGCCTGTACTAGGATTGTGACTAGGTGAGTGAGGAGAAGGGAACATCTGAGGACTAGTTTGGAGTTAGAAACAAGATTTGGAAATGGATTAAATATGTGGGGTTTGGGGGGAGCAAGATGATGTCAAAAACCTTAAAAAATCCAGAAGGAAAAATAGAGACAAACTGGTTATTTGCTTTTCTGCAGAGGGAAGGAAGATAGGGTAGAAAGAAACTAAGGAAAGAAAAGATGGAAAGGAGAAAAGGAGGAAAATCCATCTTCCCTCTTAAATTGAGTCCAAGATACATGTATATAAGATGCATTCATAGGCTTTACTGTTTTACAATTTGTAGGATTACTTATTAAAAATAAACTAAAAAATTAAAACCAAAAAATTAGGTATTAAAATAACATTCAGGTGATCTCATCATGCTAGACTCAATCATACAGTTTGCTCTTTAATATAAGAAAAGAGATTCTCAGTAAGATGTAAGATCTTTAACTCATTTATAAAACACACTTGAAGAAAATATATTTCATCTCACTTATGAGAAAGATAAGAGAAATATATGGTCTTCATGTGTATAAAAGGGACAAGGGGAAGGGAAAAAAGCAAGCAAAACCGACCAATGAGTCCCCGTGTCTTTGCCTCAATCTCTCCCAGAAGGGTTTCAGGATTGGCACTTATTTTCTCCTCCATCTCATCAGAGATGAGATGCCAAGCCAAAGAGATGTAGTAAAAACAATGAATTTGTGTTTTATTGAATTTAGCCACTTCCAGTCAGTTGAATTCTGACCAATGGATTCAGATTGCCAATTGGTGACTCTTAAAACACTAATTGGATGACAATTAGTTAATCTACTCAAATCAAAGCCATCAAAGTGTCACTGATTTTTAAATGATTGGTGATTTTTAAATGATTGGTGTTTTCAGAAGACAGGATTCTTGCTCATGTTCACAGCTCTAAAATCTAAGACATCGAGCAATAAGAGAATTAGATTCCCCTTCCCTACAAATTCTGGTGCATAGTAGAAATAGGGACTGGTAAGTTTATCTATCTCTTTATTTTACATTAATTTCTTTTAAAAAATTCTAGTTGCCAATTCTCTCTCTCTCTCTATAGCCCCTCCCCAACCCATCAAGAAGGCAAGTGATACAATACCCATTATATATGTAAAGTTATGCAAAACATATTTCCATATTAGTCATTAAAAAAACCCAACACTCCAAGAAAAATAAAATGAAAAAATATGCCTCAATCTACACTCAGAATTCAAAAATTCTCTCTTTGGAAGTGAATAATATTTTTCATCATGAGTCCCTTAGAATTGTAGTGGATCATTCTTGTTGATTAGAATTATTAAGTCTTCCACAACTGATTATTGTTAAAATATTGTTGTTACTGTGTACAATGTTCTCCTGATCCAGCTCACTACACTTAATATCAGTTCATTTAACTTTTCCCAGGTTTTTCTGAAAGCTTTCCCTTCATCATTTTTTTTGGGGGGTGGGGGTGGGGCTGGGTAATGTGGGTCAAGTGACTTGCCCAGGGTCACAAAGCTAGTAAGTGTTAAGTGTCTGAGGCTGGATTTGAACTCAGGTCCTTCTGAATCCAGGGCCAGTACTTTATCCATGGCACCACCTAGCTGCCCCCCTTCATCATTTCTTATAGCACAATAGTATTCCATCAGTTTCATATACCATAACTTGTTCAGCCATTCCTTAATTGATGGGAATCTCCTCAGTTTCTGATTCTTTGCCACCACAAAAATAACTGCTGTCCTTGGAGGTAATTTTTCTCTTTCTTTGATTTCCTTGGGATACAGATGTAGTTGCAGTATTTCTGGGTAAAAGGGTATTCACAGTTTTATAGCCCTTTAGGCACAACTCCAAATTGTTCTCTACAATGATTGGACCAATTCACACTTCCACATTTTTCCACATCCCCTCCAGCATTTGTCCTTCTCTTTTCCTGTCAGGTTGCCCAATCTGATGGGTGTCAGGCATATGCCTTCAATTTCTTCTTCTGGAAGTCGCCTGTTTATATCCATTTTTTGTTGTTTTTTTAGTTGTTACAGGCATGTCCATCCCCTTGTGACCTCATTTGGGGTAAAAATACTGAAGTAGTTTGCTATATTTCCTTCTCAAGCTCATTTTACAGATGAGGAAACTGAGGCAAACAGGGTTAAGTGCCATGTACAGTGTCACATAGCTAATAAGTTCAAACTAGATTTGAACTCATAAAGATGAGGTTTCTTGACACTAAGCCTGGCACTTGATCCACTGTGTCACCTAGCTGCCTTTGACCAATGATCAATTGGGAAATGGCTCTAATTTCCATAAATCTGGCTCATTCTCTGTATATTTGAGAAATGAGACCTTTATCAGAGAAATTTGCTGTAAAATTTCCCCCATTAGCTGTTTTCCTTCTATTTTTGGCTGCTTGGCATCAATCCTCTCTCATGGTCCTCTCTATCCCTTACTTAATCTTAAACTCTTCCCTTATCCATAGGTCAGAGGGATAATTTTTCCATGCTTCTCTAATTTACTTATAATATCACTCTTTGTGTCTAAATCATGTACCCATTTTGAATTTATCTTGGTGTATGGTGCAAGATATGCCTAGTGACTGCCAGATTGCCTTCTGGCTTTCCAAGTAGTTTGTTGAATAGTGAGTTCTTGTCCTAATAGATTGTATCTTTGGGTTTATGAAACACAGGTGATTGTGGTAATTGATTTCTGTAAATTGTATGCTTCACTTATTCCATTGACCAACCACTCTATTTTTATCCAATACCAGTTTGTTTTGATGATTACCATTTTGTAGTATAGTTGTGAATGGTTTTGATTAGTTTTTTTAACAATTGATTCTGTAGGGTTCTCTAAGTATACCATCATATCATATACAAAAAGTGAGTTTTGTTTTCTCATTGCCTATTCACATTAAATTTCTTTTGCTTGTCTTATTGTTATACCTAACCTTTCCAGCATAATACCGAATAATGATGATGATAATTGATACCTTTTCTTGACTCCTGATTTTATTGGGAAAATTTTTAGTATATCTCCACTGCAAATAATACTTCCTTTTGGTTTTAGATAGATACTGCTTATCATTTTAAGGAAAGTTCCATTTGTTCCTGTGCTTTCTCATGTTTTTAAAAGGAATGGATGCTGTATTTTGTCATAAACCTTTTTTGTTACTGTTATGGTCAGTTATGCATATAGTTTTTTTTTTTAAATTGGAAATTGTTTCATTTACACCTTCTATGCAACTAACTGGTAATGTTAGAGAATAACCTAGAGCAATGAGAGGTTGACTTCCCCATGCTCACATAACTTGGTAGGACTTGAACCTGTCTGTCTGGCTCCAAAGGTGATTCCCTCTTCTCTGAAATACCCTACCTCTGATTGTATATATTATTTTAGTCAAAAATTTTATGTTGGAGTAGCTCATAAGAAATTTCTCAAAATTAATATTTTGTATCTCAAGGTAATCTATATTTTGTATTCTATATTCTTTAAAAATTTTTCAGTTCCATTTTCTCTCATAAACCAAAAAAAAAATCAAGAATCATAAAGTTTAAAAAGTATGCTTCATTCAGATTCCATCAGTTCCTTCTCTGGAGTTGGATAGCATTTTTCATTATTAAGTCTTTCAGAATTTTCTTGGATCAGTCATTGTATTAGAATATCAAAGTCATTCACAGTTGATCATCATATGATATTGCTATTACTGTGTACAGTGTTCTCCTGGTTCTGCTCATTTCACTTTGCATCAGTTCATGTAAATCTTCCCAAGTTTTTCTGTGAGCATCCTGGCATCATTTCTTATAGTACAAGAGTATTCCATCATAGTCATTTGCCACAACTTGTTCAGCCATTCCCAAACTGAATGGCATCCCCTCAAATTCCAGTTTTTTTAAACACAAAAAGAGCTATTACAAATATTTTTGTAAAATATTTATAGCAGCTCTTTTTGGAAATCAAAAGAATGCCCATCAATTGGGGGTATGGTTGAACAAGCTGTGGTATATGATTGTAATGGAATATTATTGTGCTATAAGAAATGACAAACAGGATGATTTCAGAAAGATCAGGAGAATATTGTGCACAGTAACATCAATAATGTTGATGAAAAATTATGAACGATGATGAAGACTAAACTACTCTCTGTAATACAATGGTCCAAGACAATTCCAAAGGACTAATGATGAAGCAAACAACCTGCCTCCAATAAAAGAATGGATATTGATTGAACACAGACCAAAGCATGATACTTTTGACTTTGTTTATTTTTTTATTCAAGTTTTCTTGTACAAAATGACCAACATGGTAATGTTTTCTATAATTGCCCATGTATAACCTATATCTGCTTACTGCCTCAGGGAAGGGGTAGGGTAGAGAGGTAAGGAGAGATAGAATTTGGAACTCAAAACTTTAAATAAAAATGTTTATTTTCAAAAAAATAGATATTTTGTACATATAGGTCATTTTCACTTTCCTTTGATCAATGGGTATGCAAAGTTTTATAGCCCTTTGGGCATAGTTTCAAATTGCTTTCCAGAATTGTTGGGTCAGTTCACAACTTTAGCATCTCCTTTAATTTTTAATCTCTCATCTTTTGTGCTTGTTTTTGGATTAGTTTATTTGTAAACTTTCTAATTTTAATGCATGTTTCATTCATTACTCCTCTTTTTCCACTTTGTTATTCTACTTTAGGCACATAATTTCCCCCTAAAGCTTCTTTAGTTTCATCCAAGAAATTTCTTTATATTGTTCATTTTTTTCCACATAATTGTTAATTGTTTCTATGATTTTTTATTTGACTCACTAATTACTCAGGATTTCATTGTTATGACTTCATTTGGGACTGTCTTTTGTTTGTACTTTCGGAATTGCTTTCTATTCTTATTGTTATAGCCCATAAATGATAACTTCATTATTTCTAAAGTTTTACATTAATTTGCAACATCTCTGGACTCTAATACATAGTGAAATTCTGTAAAAAAAATTCCACATGGTGCTGTTAAACATGTGTATTCTTTATCAGTCCCATCTAGCAGATGTAATAAGTCCCTTTTATTTGAATTTCTCCAAAAATTTGTTAAATTCTATGTCTATAATTGAGAGGGGGACATTAAAGTCTCCTGATTATATTGTATTTGTTGTTGTTCAGTCATTTTAGTCATGTCTGACCCTTTATGACCCCCAATTGGAGTTTTCTTGGTAAAGATGTTAAAGTGGTTTGCTACTTCCCTTTCTAGCTCATTTTTGCAGATAAAGAATTTGGGACAAACAGGTTTAAGTGACTTGCCCATGATAAGACAGCTAGTAAGTGTCTGAGGTTGGATCTGAACTCAGGTCTTCCTGACTCCAGTTCTGGTGCTCTATCCACTGAGCCACCAAAAATATTACTATACCTTTTTGTTGTTTAGTTAATTGTTCTTTTATGACTTTAGATACTAAGATATTTGTAGTACAGTTCTTTTTTTTTTTTTTTTTTTGGTGAGGCAATTGGGGTTAAGTGACTTGCCTAGGGTCACACAGCTAGTAATTGTTAAGTGTCTGAGGCCAGATTTGAACTCAGGTCCTCCTGAATCCAGGGCCGGTGCTCTATCCACTGCGCCACCTAGCTGCCCCCTGTAGTACAGTTTTAATACTGATACTGCTCTGTTGTTTATGCTTCCTTTGAGCATAATATAACTTCCTTCTTCTTCCTTTTATGTAGTTTATTTATTTATTTTTTTGCTTTGTTTGATAGTCTAACTCTAACTCCTACTTTTTTGAATTTACCTGATGCATAATAGATTTTGTTCCTGTTCTTTTTTATTCTGTGTATATTTTTGCTTTTGATGTTTCTCGTGAGCAACAGATTGTGGGTTTTTTGTTTTTTACTAATCCGACTTCCTTCTTTGTTTTACCAGATTGCTTAATTTATCAAAGTTATGAGAATTAGGTTTATATTTTGTTCCATTTGTCTCTACCATTGTTTTTTTCTGAATTAGGAATTTTGTTGTTCCTTTTCCTCTGTAAATGCAGTTCTTTGTCTCTCCAGCTGTTTTTGCTTAATTTACATTAAAGCAACCCTATTTCTATAGGATTTCTTCCTTCACCATCACCACTTTGCCCCTACCCTGACCCCATTTTAACATATTTCTCTAGATTAGGAGTTTTGTTTCACATATTAATTCACATTTCCTTTCTCCTTTGATCTAATTATTTATTTCTTCCCCTCTTAATTAAAGTAATCTGCCTCCTACCCCCACCCTCACCCCCACCAATCCTTTTCATCTTCTTTTGTTTATTTCCCAAAGGAAATTTTGTCCAAACTTTGTATCTAGATTGTTCAGCACATAGAGCACTAGACCTGAAGTCAGGAAAAAATTATTTAAAATTCTGCCCCATAGGTTTACGAGCTGTGTAACCCTGGGCAAGTTACTTATATTCCAGGAAAACAACCGGGAGAACAACTTTGAAAGAACTAATAAGTCTAATCAAAGCAGAGACCAATATTTACTATAAAAGATGGATAAAGAAGTATGTCTCATGTGTTGGTAAAGAACTTCAGAATGAGCCATGATTTTTCATACATGGTCATTGTGTTGATTTGTTTTGCTTGAATATACATTATTTTTTCCAAGAGAGAACTTTTACTTGGTTGAGGGTTAGTAGTGATATTATAGGGATAGTGATGGTACTATAGGGATAGTGGTGATACCGTTTTAAAAGAGCATCAACAAAACTTTCTTTTTTTTTTTTTTAAGCAGGGCAATGGGGGTTAAGTGACTTGCCCAGGGTCACACAGCTAGTAAATGTCAAGTGTCTGAGGCCGGATTTGAACTCAGGAACTCCTGAATCCAGGGCTGGTGCTTTATCCAGTGCGCCACCTAGCCGCCCCCCGAAAACTTCCTTTTAATGTAAAAATAATAGTGGCATTCTGTAGAAATTAAGTTGTAAGGAAGGGAGAGGATTTTTTTTTTGGAGGATAGTGGTGTGTTCTGTATTGGACATATTGAGTTTGATATGTTTGTGGGACATCCAGGTGGAAATGATGAATAGCTAAATGGGAAATACATGATTAGAACTCAGAAGAAATTGAAGGCTGGATGTGTGTCATTAATACTTGTTGGGACTTGTGTTTTCCAAAAGAGAGTGTAGAAAGAAAAACAAAGAGGTACTAAGAGAGAACTCAGGAGTTATACTCATATCTAAGGGGTGGGCAATATATTGGTGAGGCTCCAAAGGAGATTGATAAGAATCAAACTAACAGGTAAGAGAATGAGAACAGAAGAGTATTCTGAATTTTTTGGGGGAGGAAAGAGTGGGTGGTCAACAGCATCAAATATTGCAGAGGGGCCAAGAAGGATGAGGCCTGAGAAATAAGGAGTTATTGAAAGCCAACTTTGTTCTATATATTGATCTTACACTAAAATTACAAAGATGAAAATAAAATAGCCCCTGTCTTCAAGAAGCTAATATTCTACTGGGTGGCTATAACATATACACGGAGAAGTAAATACATAATAATTTTAAGAGGCAGAGAGCATCAATAACTGGGAAAATAAGAAAAGGCTTCCCATAGGAGGTGTCATTTTTTTTTTTTCTGGTGAGGCAATTGCCCAGGGTCACACAGCTAGTAAGTGTTAAGTGTCTGAGGCCGCATTTGAACTCAGGTCCTCCTGACTCCAGGGCCGGTGCTCTATCCACTGCACCATCTAGCTGCCCTGAGGAGATGTCATTTCACTTGCACCTTGAAGTAAGAACTCTAAGAGACAGAGGCAAGTAGAGTGTACACTTTAGGCACTGGATATAGCCTGTTCTAAATCAGAAATGGGAGATGATATTGATATGTTAAAGTTGGAGAATACCTAGTGTACCAATTTGACTGGAATATAAAGACAGTGGATTAAGATGAAATACATTTGAAGAGCTAGACATTGGCCAGATTATGGAGTCCTTCAAATACCACACCAAAGAGTTCTATTTTATTCTAGAGGAAAGTGGAAGTCTCTGAAAATTCTCAAGGAGAGGAATGACGTCATCATTCCTGTGTTGTAAGACAGTGTCAGGAAGATAGTCTTTTATACCTGAGTTCTTTGCACTTTAGGTATTGTGGAAAACAGACATAGATAACTGAAGGTACCACTTATTTTTGTTCATTGTAGATGATGTTATCATTGGACAAAAAAGTTTGATTCTAATTTTTATATTTAAAACAGGACACAAAATATCTTGAAGGATTCTCTTATCTTAGTTTTCAAGGTCATTAATTTTTCTTTCCTTTATAAACTTAATTTTGCACTTCCATGGCAGTGAAATAAAATCTAACCATTTCTTACAAAATGATAGCACCCATTTTAGCTCAATATACCAACTAACCCTTTACTAGCAGGTTAGGTTCCAGATGGGTGTGGGGAAATGCTACTTCTATGTTCCAGATTCTAGGACTAAACCTTAGGAGTTGTGACTTCAAATACTATAGCTTCTGAACCAACATCCTGTGTATGCCCCTCAATATTAACAAAGCAATAGAACTTGGTTAGCTATTAGAAAAGGATATTTATACAATATGTAGGAATAAATGGACCTTCCCATAGCATGTAAACCAAGAGTCTGCATTATTTGTAAAGACATAAAAACTAAAGGACTTTCAAAGGCAAGGATGTATATTATCTCCTCTACTAGTGCCAGAAATCCTAGTTATAGCAATACAACAAGAAGAAGAAATTGAGAGAATAATAGACAAAAAAACCCAACAAAATTAAATTTTCCAGATGAAATGATGGTTTACTCACAGAAATCTAGAAAGTTAATCAAAGTTAATTTTAAAAAATTAAGATATGTAAAATAAATACACACGAATTAGCATTAGTGTATACTACCAACAAAACACAGTAGGAAGAGAGAATGCAGTTATTTTTAAATGAATTATGGCTCCTTTTCTCAAAAGTCAAGCAGAAATAAAGGTATAACTTTGAAAAAGTCAAGCAAAATAAATCTAATTCCTCTTTTATACAATAACCTTTTAAACAATTGAAGAGGAATATTTTGTCCCCCTAAGTCTTCTCCACAGAAAATATCACCAATTCCCTTAAACTATCATCATATATCATGAGCTTCAGGCCCTTGCCACAGTCAGATCTCTGTCCTCTAAGATCTCTTTTGCTTATCAGTGTTTTTAATAAAATATGGCACCCAAAACTGAACATAATACTCTAGGTATAGTTTGAGGGAAGACTTTCTTAATGAAATCTCATATCACATTAATGATTTCGCTTGTCATATTGTACTGTTGACCCACAGTGAGATTTATTCAAATTGTTTTCTAACTATTCTTTTGCCATTTGGTTCTGATAAAAATGATTTTTTGAATGCAAGTATAGAATTTAATATTTATCCCTATTAAATTTCACCTTAAGTCAGTTCATCTTTTAATCTTGTAAAAATCTTTTTGGATCTTAATTCTTTCATTTGTGTTAGTCATTCTTCCAAACTTTGTAACCTGTACCATGATTAGGGTGGTGCACTGAATGGGGTAACAATAATGATAACAATAATGGTTGACAGTTTTTTCTTTGGGTCCAGATCTGGGATTTCACTTATGTAGGGAGTGCTTGGTGTGGATCTCACTCATTTAATGTAGAAAAATAACTTTGTAACTTAATGTTAAAGAGTTTTTAGGGGAAGAGCACTGAGAGGTTAAATGACTTGACTATGTTTCCATAGATAGTATGTTTCTGAGGCAAGCCAGGGATCCAGGCATTCCTGATTACAAGACTAACCCTCTATATGTTACAATACACTGATTGTCTAATAAACATGTAAATAATATATTAAGCTTCTGAGACATTTAATATAGATATGTAATGTATGTGATATATAGGACATATGGCATGTATATATACACATATGTACACATAAATGAATTATATAATTGGAATATGTATTATATACTCTATGCTAAAATGTTACAGCTATTATAACTTCCATGAAGAAACTAAGGTCCTGATAGCTATACAAGATAAAAGAATCATAGGACTTAAGAGCTGAAAGGAACCACAGGATCATAGTTCTAGAGCTGGAAGGGTCCTTAAATGTTATGTCATTCAACTATTATTGTATAGATAAAGCCCAGGAAGATTGTGCAATTTGCTCAAGATCACACAATTGGTGAATAAGAGTCAAGGTTTGAACCCAAATCCTCCAACTCTACATCCAACAATCTTTTCAATGGAGTAAATGGCTAATAATTATTTGTGAATGAATAGATGAATGCTAAGTGAGCAGCACAGTACAGTGCAATCATTGTTCAGAAGAGGGATGGAGGAATATTGATTTGAATTGGTCAGGAAAGGTTTCACTCAGGAAGTAAACTATAGTCTATGCTTTGTAGGATTTAACAAGGTGGAGAGCTCAAGTCAGAGACATTCGAAGTAGGAAAATTGCATAAGCCAAAAAGTTAAAAAATTGTCAAGAATTGTTTAAAGTGAATATTTTAATTTGACTAGAGCAAAGGGTTAATGCAGGGGACGCTATAATAGGACTATCTGAAATATGAATAATGGAATACTGTGACAAATTTGGCATTTAAAGGCTAATATGGCAGTAAAGAGTAAGATGGATTGAAAAGGAAGAGACTGGAGACAGGAAGATCAATTAAGAAGTAGTCCAGGTATAAGGAACTAAGGCATGGTAACAGTAGGAATAGAGAAGTGAATAATGTCACTGACAAAGATATGCCCATTAGTATATTCTTTATTCTTTAAAACTCTGATGATATTTTACTTCCCCCCAATTGCATGTAAAATAATTTAAAGTATTTGTTTATTTTTCTTAAAGTTTTGAGTTCCAAATTCTAATTCCTTCCCTTCCTACCCCCCTCCCTGAGATGGTGAGCAATCTGATATAGATTACAAGTGTGCAATCATGTAAAACATTTCCATATTAGTCATTTTGTGCAAAAAGACAAAAATAAAGAAAAATGAGAAAGAAAGAAATAGTATGTGTCAGTCTATATTCAGATAACATCAGTTCTTTCTTTGGAAGCAGATAGCATTTTTCATCATGAGCCCTTTGGAATGGTCTTGGGTCCTTATATTGTTGAGAATAGCAGTAATTCATAGTTCATCAAACAAAATTGCTGTCACTGTGTACAATATTCTCCAGGATCTGTTCATTTCACTTTGCATCAGTTTGTGTAAATCCTGGTTTTTCTGAAATCATCCTGATTGTCATTTCTGATAGCAAAATAATATTCCATTATAACCATATACCCCAACTTGTTCAGCCATTCCCCAATTGATGGGCATCCTCAATTTCCAAATCTTAGTCTCCACAAAAAGAACTGCTATAAATATTTTCATACAAATAGGTTCTTTTCTCTTTTAAAAAAATCTCTTTGGAATACAGACTTAGTAGCAGTATTGCTGAATCAAAGAATATGCACCGTGTTATAGCCCTTTAGGCTTAGTTCCAAATTATTCTCCAGAATGTTTGGATCAGTTCACCACTCCACCAAACAGTGCATTAGTGTCCCAGTTTTTCCACATCCCCATACAAAATTTTTCATTTTGGGGTCATATTAGCCATTCTAACACGTGTGAAGTGGTACCTCAGAGTTTTAATTTGCAGTTTAATCACTAGTGATTGAGAACATTTTTTTCCATGACTATAGATGACTTTGATTTCATATCCTTTGACCATTTATCAATTGGGGAATGATTTGTATTTTGTAAATTTGCCTTAATTCCCTATATATTTATGAAATAAGGCATTTATCAGAGATACTTGCTGAAGAAAGTTTTTCCAGTTTTCTACTTCCCTTCTAATTTTGGTTGCATTGATTGTGTTTGTGCAAAAAACCTTTTTAACTTTATATAGTCAAAATTATCCACTTTACATTTTGTAATACCATCTATATTTGATCCTATATTCTTCCCTTATCCACAGATCTGACAGATAAACTATTCCATAATCTCCTAATTTGCTAATGCTATCACTCTTTATGTGTAAATCATGTAACCATTTTGACCATATCTTAATATACAATGTGCTTTGTTATTCTAATGTTTTTGTCAAATAATGAGTTTTTGTTCCAAAACATTGCGTCTTTGGGTTTATCAAACACTAGATTACTATGGTCACTAACCACAATGTATTGTGTACCTAATCTATTCCACTGACCACTATGTTTCTTAGACATTATCAGATTGTTTTGATAATTATTGCTTTATAATACTGTGTGAGATCTAGTACAGCTAGACCACCTTCCTTAATATTTTTTTCAATTACTCCCTTGATATTCTGGACCTTTTGTTCTTCCAAATGAATTTTATTTTTTTTTCTAGACTAATTTTATTTTTTTGCTAGTTTGATTGGCATGGTGCTAAATAAGTAAATTAAAATTTAGGTAGAATTGTCATCTTTATTATATTGACTTGGTCTCCTCATGGGCAATTAATATTTTTCCAATTGTTTAGATCTGACTATTTGTGTGAAAAATGTTTTGTTCATATAATTCTTAGGTTTGTCTTGTCAGGTAGACTCCCAAGTTTTTCATATTGTCTACAGTTATTTTAACTGGACTTTCTCTTTCAACCTCTTGCTGTTGAACATTGTTGGTAACATATAAAAATGCTGATGATTTATGTGGGTTCATTATTTTTCCTGCTACTTTGCTAAAGTTGCTAATTATTTCCACTGGTTTTTTAGTTGAATTTTTAGGAATACCATCATATCATCTGGAAAGAGTGATAATTTTATTTCTTCATTGCCTAGTCTAATTCCTTCAATTTCTTTTTCTTCTCTTATTGCTATAGCCAACATTTCTAGTACAATATTGAATAATAGTGGTGATAATGGGCATTCTTGCTTCGCCTCTGATTTTATTGGGACAGTTTCTACCTTATCTCCATTACAGATAATGCTTGCTGATGGTTTTACATAAATGTTACTTATCATTTAAAAGTAAGCTCCATTAATTCCTATACTTTCTGGTTTGTTTGTTTTTTTAAAGGAATGAATGTTGTATTTTGTCAAAATCTGATTTTGCATCCATTGAGATAATCATATAATTTCTGTTGGTTTTGCTATTGATACAATTACTTATGCTGACAGTTTTTCCAATATAGAACTAGCCCTGCATTTCTGGTACAAATCCCACTTCATCATAATATATGATACTGGTGATATATTGCTGTAATCTCCTTGCTAATATTTTATTTAAAATTTCTGCATCCATATTGAAATTGATCTATAACTTTCTTTTTCTATTTTTGCTCTCCATGGTTTAGGTATCAGCATCATATTTGTATCATAAAAAGAATTTGATAAGACATCTTTGCCTATCTTTCAAAATAGTTTATATAATATTAGGATCAATTGTTCTTTAAATGATTGATAGAATTCGCTTGTGAATTTATCTGGCCTTGAAGATATTTTTTCTTAGGGAGTTCATTGATGGCTTATTAAATTTATTTTTATAAAATGGGCTTATTTATGTATTCTATTTCTTCTTTTAATCTGGGAAATTTATATTTTTGTCCATATTCATTCATTTAATTTAGTTTATAATATTTGTTGACATGTAATTGGAAAAAATATCTCCTAATATTTGCTTTAATTTTTTCTTCACTGGTGGTGAATCCATCCCTTTTATTTTTGACATAAGTAATTTGGTTTTCTTCTTTCTTTTTTTAAGTCAAATGAACTAATGGTTTATCTATTTAATTTTTTAACATAAATCCAACTTCTGTTTTTATTCATTAGTTCAATGGTTTTCTTACTTTCAATTTTGTTATGCTCTCCTTTAATATTCAGTATTTCCAAATTCATGTCTAATTAGAGATTTTTAATTTGTTCTTTTTCTAGTTGCATGCCCAATTCATTGATCTATTCCTTCACTATTTTATTGATTTAAGCATTTAAAAATATGCATTTTTTCTTAATTACAAATTTTGGCTCCCATAAATTTTGGTATATTGTCTCATTGTTGCAATTCTCTTTAATGAAGTTATTGATTGTTTCTATGATTTGTTCTTTGATGCACTTATTCTGAGGATTTGAGTATTTAGTTTCCTTTTTTTTTTTTGTGGGGCAATGAGGGTTAAGTGACTTGTTCAGGGTCACACAGCTAGTAAATGTCGAATGTCTGAGGCCATATTTGAACTCAGGTTCCTCTGAATCCAGGGCTGGTGCTTTATCTACTGCACTACCTAGCTGCCCCCAGTTTCCTATTAATTTTAATGTGTCTTTCCAATGACCTTTATTGAATGTGATTTTTATCCCATTTTGATTTGGAAAGGATTCATTTAACATTTCTGCTTCTCTGCATTTAGTTGTGAGGTTTTATGGTCTAATACTTGGCCACTTTTTATGTACATGCCCTGTACTACTGAGAAAAAGGTATTTTTCTGTTTTCATTCGATTTTCTCCAGAAATATATTATATTTCACTTTTCTATAATTTTATTCACTTCAACTTCTTTCTTGGTTATTTTTTGGTTAGATTTATTTAGTTCTGAGAGGGGAAATTTGAGTTCTCTAACTAATATAGTTATATTGTCTATTTCCTCCTGTAACTCATTTAACTTTTAAAATATCAATTTTATACCATTTGGTACATACATGTTTAACATTGACATGACTCCATTGTCTATGGTATCTTTTAGCAAGATAGTTTCCTTCCTTATCTCTTTTAATTAGATCTATTTTTGCTTTTGCTTTGTCTGATATCATGATTGTTATCTCTACTTTTTTTTACTTCATTAGAAGCATAATAGATTCTGCTCTAGCCCTTTTCCTTTACTCTGTGTGTATCTTTCTATTTCAAGTATGTTTCTTGTAAACAACATATTGTAGGATTCTAATATTTAATCTAATTTGCTCTCTGCTTCTGTTTTATGGGTGTGTTCATCCCATTCACATTTTTTGGGGGCAGGGCAATGAGGGTTAAGTGACTTGCCCAGGGCCACACAGCTAGTTAAGTGCCAAGTATCTGAGGCTGGATTTGAACTCAGGTCTTCCTGAATCCAGGGCTGGTGCTTTATCCACTGTGCTACCTAGCTGCCCCATTCACATTTATAATTATGATAATCAACTGTGTATTATCCTCCATACCTTTTCCTCCTTGTTTATCTCCTATCTCTTACCTTTTACCCTGTTCCTTCTTATATCTGATTACCACCTCCCCCAATTTGCCTCCCTTCTATCAATTCCCCCACCTCTCTTATTCTCATCCCTTTTTACTTCCTCATATCTTAAGATAGATTTCTGTATCCATTCACATTTTCTTCTTCTTTTTCCTCTTTTGATTTTATTTATTCTTTATTGCTGTTTCATGGAGTCACTGGCTTCAACTGATTCCAATTCTGATTCTTAAGGAATTTTTTTTCAGTGAACTTTTACATCTAATTTCTTTTTGACCAATTCTACTTTTTAAAGTTATTTTCTTTGGTGAGTTTTGTGTTTCTTTATTCAAGCTATTGACTCTTTTTTCATGATTCCCTTGCATCACTTTCATTTCTTTTTACAATTTTTTCTTCTACTTTTCTTATTTGCTTTTTAAACTCTTCCAGGAGTTCTTTTTGGGGCTCTGGCCAATTTATATTTTTCTTTGATGCTTTGCATATAGCCGTTTGGACACTGTTGTATTCTCATAAGTCTGTGCCTCGATCCTCCCTGTTCCCATAGCAGTTTTCTATAGTCAAGTTCTTTTTGTAAAATTACTTTTTTATTGCCTATTTTGTGATATTGTACTTTTATGTGAGAGTTGGGCTCTCCTTTTGTACTGGCCAAAGTTTCTTCTGCTAGGACTCATGGCCTTGCTGCTGGTTTTCGCTGGGCCTCAGGGCCTAGCCATTGGCTTTCACTTGATGTGGGGGGGTGTCCTTGCTGGCTTGCTCTGGGGGTTAAGTCTAGATGCTGGCCTGCCCCAGAGATAGAACCTTGCTACAGGTTTGCTATAGAGGCGGGACCTCTCTGCTGGCCATCCTTAGGGTGAGGTCTCACTGCTGAGGCTGGTACCTTGCTATTAATTCGCAATAGGGACAGGTGGTCTGCACTGGGGCTGGGGCCTTGCTGTGCTGCTGGTGTGGGACTGCTGACTTGCTTCTGGGACTGGTGGCTTGCACAGGGGAGGGCCCTCACTGGTAGATTACTGTAGGACTCTGAGCCTTGCTGCAGGCCCCCTGTAGTGAGGCCTATTACTGATGTTTGTTTACAATGCTCTCCTCCAAACCCAGTGAAACGGACCTTTCCTGCTATGCTGGTAAGCTGTTTCCCAGCTCCTAAATGGCTAATGAGTCGTTTTTAAAGTTGTTTGAAGAGGAATTCTGGATGTCTCAAGGGAGTTTCTTCCTAAATGCCATTTTGGCACTGGAAATCCCATGAGCATTTTTTTTTGGTTTGTTTTTTGTTTTTTTGTGGGGCAATGGGGGTTAAGTGACTTGCCCAGGGTCACACAGCTAGTAAGTGTCAAGTGTCTGAGGCCGAATTTGAACTCAGGTACTCTTGAATCCAGGGCCAGTGCTCTATCCACTGCGCCACCTAGCTGCCCCGAGTATTTCTCTAGAAAGACAAATACCTGTCTAAAAATTTAGTGAGAAAATACTGACAATAAGATTGAGAAAGGCTAAATAAGGTATCAGAATTTTTTTTTTTTGTGTGTGTGTGTGTGGTAGTGAGGGTTAAGTGAATTGCTCAGGGTCATGCAGCTAGTAAGTATCAAGTGTCTGAGGCCAGATTTGAACTCAGGTCCTCCTAAATCCAGGGCCAGTACTTTATCCAATGTGCTACCTAGCTGCCCCCAGGTATCAGAATTTTTTTAAAAACATGAATAAAGTCAACTTGTCTCTAGAAATACACACAAACACACACACACACACACACTTGTGCTTATGCTCACACACAATAATGTTATAGTGGAAAGATCAATAGAGTAACATATCTATGACCCAGGTTGTCACCTTGTTCTTTTTGCCAACTCACTGTGTAACCTCTGTTAATTCACTTCAACTTTCTGGTTATCACTTTCTTAATTTTGAAAATTAAGGTTCTGAATTATATGAGTTCTTTGCATTCCCTTCTCTGGCTGGCAAATGAAGAACAGGAAAGAACTTTTGGAGAAAGATCTTTTAGTTCTAAAAGATCATGAGACTATAATGCTTTTAACCTACAATTAATTATATTATAATACTCTTTGCATTGGAATTGGTATTTCTAGAGGTCCAGTTCCAATTAGAAAAAAAGTTAGAAAATAAAATCACAAATTAGAAGTTAGGAAGCTGCTATTGAAATCATTCCTATATTGCTCCTCCCATAATTTGGCTGGTTATCTGTGTAGGAAATGAACAGAGGAAGTATCTGTCTACAAACTCCTTATCATCAAGGTTATTGCTGTAGTAGCATTTCAGTGTTTGCCAAAGAAGTAAACATGTAAGCTAAAAAAAAAAATTTCCATCTTCAAGTAGAAAGACTTTAAAAAATAAATTCAAGTTCAGTCAACAAATATTAAGCAATAAAAAAACACACTAGACAAGAAACTGAAGAAATAAGGACACAAATAAAATATCCCCTGCCATTAAGGAGCACACATTCTATTTAGGGTTGGACTGACCTGAACCTTGAAGATAAGGATTCCTTTTCCAGGTGGGAGGGAGTTCATTCTAAGCATGGTAGGTTGTGATCATATACAGAAGTGGAAGATATAATGTTAAATTAAGGGAGTAGCAATTAAGTCAGTTTGGTTGAAATGCAGACCATCTAGAAGGAAGTAAAGTAGAAAAATGATTGAAAAGTAAGCTGATGCCATATAGCCAAGGTGGGACAGGGATGGAGAAGGAAAGAGAAGCTCAAATATCAGGTTAAAAAGTTGGCATTTTATTCTAGAGACATTGAGGAACCATCGAATGCTTTGAGCAAGGGAATTACAGATTATAATTTAGGAAATTTAGTTTGGTAGCTCTGTGGGGGATGGATTAGAGCTTGGACAGAATGGAGATATATACTCAATTAATATAATACCAGCTAGCATTTATATGACACTTTTAAAAACCAGTTCTTTATTATATAATTTGATCATCTCAGATACTCTGTGAGTTTAAATTAACTGTGAGTACTTAATTAATTATGTGACTACGCTAACAGTCTAGGAGAGAGATGGTTAGGATGGTGACGATGTGATAAAGGGATGGGGGCAGTGCCTGGTACTTAGGGAGAATTTAGCAACTTTTGTTTATCCATCTTGGAAAAGTTAGATATTTTCTGTATAAATTAAGTTATGGGATGTAGGTCAATTAATTTAGTAACATGAAGGAAAGGTCTATTTATAGGTCCTAATTTGAAGGTCATTCTCCTAAAATGAAGTGAGATCTTTGTTTAAATACATGAATGCAAACAGATATGTTTTGAGCTCAGGCAATAATAATAACTAGTATTTGTATGGAACTTGCAAACCTTATTTGGTTTGAACCTCACAATAACTCTGTATTACAGATGATCTGTATTATAGATGAGGTAACTTGTGGTCAAAATACTGTCCCATGGTTACTCCAATAAATATAATTAGCAGGAACTAATCACAAGTTTTCTTGATGTCAAGTCCAGCCCTCTTTACACTACATTGTCTTTACAAGTAAAGGAAGGAAAGGGGCAGAAGCTCCATTCTGGATATTGGGAATAGCGTGATCAAATTCTTGGAGCCGGAAGACTACAGGATTTGGCTGGAGAAGAGAATGGGTAAAAGAAGGGCAATCTCTCTCTCTCTCTCTCACACACACACACTCATACACACACACACACACACACACACACACACACACACACACACAGCTGGAATAGTAGGGTTAGCATAAGACCTTGAATGGTAAGAGTTTATATTTTCTTAGGTAGGCAACAGGAAGTCACTGAAGATTTTTTTGAGCAGGGGAGTGACATGGTGAGTGCTGTGTATTAAGAAAAATGTTGTGGCAGTTGTTGGAGAAGGAAAAAAAAACTAGAGGAATGGAGACCATAGTATAACAATAGTTCAGAAGTTAAATATAAAAAAACAATCTAACAATATGATTGATGGTCCTCATGGGATTGGAAAGAAGGGAATGGATGTGAGAGATATTGCATAAAAAGAAGTGATAGTACTTGACAACTAGGTGGATGTTTGTGTGTTGAAGAAGAGAAAAGAACTAATGACTGGTAATTAGAAAAAAAAAGTAGAAATGTTCCTAAAAAAGCAATCCTAGAAAAAGTTCCTAGAAAAGCAATCCACTAATAAGTCACAGAAACACAGTTTGATAGACGTCATTGGACATATCTAATTATCTCAATTAAAAAAACCCCTTTGGGCAGATGTTATTTATCCCCCAATGGAAAGAACATCTACAGTGTTTTTATTTATATTTGAGTTTTCCATTTGAACTTCTCTCACATCAGGGAGACCCTAATTTTCAGAAAAAAAAAAGGCCTATATTTTTGTATATGTAGCAGCTGGACAGTGGTATTGTTAGTTTATCTTACTTTGAAAATCTTGATACAGTATCAAGGTAGGCATTTAACTAATACCTTTTTTGTGATAGTTTTGAAAAATCACAGTAAAATACATTTGATTCTATAAAGGTAAGCCTATATAACATAATGCAGAGGTTCATAAAGTGTGATCCTTCCTGAAATCTTTCTAGGGAGTCCTTGAGGCTAAAACTGCTTTCATAATAATTCTAAGACATTATTTGCCTATTAAAAGAATCCTCACTTTTATATATATATATATACATATATATATATATATATATATATGAGGCCAGTTATATTTCATATACTTCAACCAAAACAACATATTACAACTAATTGAATATAGAAGCACATGGTAGAATCCAGCTGTCTTCTATTAATTCATTAGATTTATAAAAATCTGTAAAAGCATACTACACTTTTAATTATTTTTTGCTTTTAAAAACATAATTTTTCATAAAACATATTTGCGTTAACATAAAATGTAGGTTATTATTAAATTAAATATAAGTTTTAATTTTTGATAAACTAAATATCAACAGATATAACCACATAAACAAAAGCTCTTTTTGCGGGGCAATGAGAATTAGTGATTTTCCCAGGGTCACACAGCTAGTAAGTGTCAAGTGTCTGAGGTCAGATTTGAACTCAGGTCCTCCTGAATCCAGGGCTGGTGCTTCATCTGCTGTGCCACCTAGCTGCCCCACCCTCATTAATTTTTAAAAAAATGGGGTACAGAGACTAAAAAGTTTGTGAAGAGCTAACATAAAAATTAAAAGCCTGAAACTGGAAGCAAGAAGACTGGACTCCAGCTCTGCCTCTAACATATAGTAGGTATCTGGATCTCTGGGGAACTTGATTATCTTCTGGGTGTTTCCAGACAACTAAGACTTTTTACAGATGACTTGCTCACTCTGGAATTTGGTAAAGAGAGTTTTCATGCAAGAAGTTCCCTATACCAATTAAGCTGAACCATCCATTTCCAACTAACTAAACAAAAAGCACGTCATTTCAGAAATCATTTTTCAGGAGAAAGACCAATTATGTCCTAAAAATTAATGGTGTGTGTGTGTGTAATGGACTCTTTTGTCAGTCTATGTAATTTGAAGCTTTCTCATATAAGGAGGCAGTTAGGTTTCTTAGGGAATAGAGTGCTGGGCCTGGAGTCAGGAAGATCTGAGTTAAAATCCAGCCTCAGATACTTACTAGTTGTGTGACCCTGAGCAAGTCACTTAACCTCTGTTTGCCTTAATCGACTGGAGAAGGAAAAGACAAATCACTCCATCTTTGTCAAGAAAGCTCCGTGGATAGTATTGGTGTGTGATGATCCATGGTGACACAAAAAGTCAGACATGACTGAAGAACAATCTCAAATAAGAACAGTTTTAATTAATAAAACTATATATTTAAAATTCTAAGTGTACAAATTATATTAAAGAGTATGCACATTGTTAAATGACTTTGCTTTACAAAAAAAAAATTCATAGCAGGGTTCCTTCATGTAGTGAATATCTCAGGGCTGGGTTTTTTTTTATGGTTTGATGAACACAAATCTGATTTGCATACCACTTTTCCAGAATGCCTCTTTTAAATAAATACCACATATTTACATATTGCTTTAAAGTCTACAGAACACTTCTTTGTTTGCTTCTCTTTTCATTTTTTGTCAGAAATTCCAAAAAGTCAATAAGACAACATTTTAATACACAAAGAATAAAATAGAAGATTGTTTACAAAACTCTATATTTCATTATGTGCAGCTTTAAAATGTTTCATGATGAAACCAAATGATCCACAATGATACCAAACTTGTACTACTTGGATATATCCCCTCCTATATTTCCATTTCTTTTCTGTTGTGTATTTAAAAAAATATTTCATTGACACTCCTTTCTTTGACAAACAATTTTTATCACAAAAACTCTATGAGGTGGATAGTGAAAGTATTATTACACTTACTGATTCTTAGAAAGGTTGGTTATGTGACTTGTACAAGGTCACATAGCTAATAAATAGCAAAGATGGGACATAAGCTCAGTGCTTCAGATTCTAAGTACAGTGAATAATTGCTATATGTTAATCTGCATTCAATTCCATACATTTTTTAAAAGGTTCTTAAGTCTTTGTGTGTGGAGGATTGGAGGGTGGGAGACTAAAGGAGGAAGATTATATTAGATATCCTAAATTATTTAGGAAGCCCTTTGAATGCAGTATTACATTTTCATTCATTTGATAATTATTGTGCTATAGGAGAAAGAGAAGTAAATTTGGAGTTAGAGGACATGAGTTCAAATTTCATTTCTGCCTTCTGAGCTCAGGAAGGTCACTTAAGCTCTCTGAGACTTTCCTCAACCAAAACAAAACAACAACAACAACAACAACAACAACAACAAAACAAAAACAACCAAAAAAAAAGAAATTTTCCACTAGATTATCTCTAATACTCCCTTCAGCTCAAAAACTGTGCTACTATGCTCATCTCCATAGCATGGCTAGTGCTTAATATAGGTTATCTGATAAATGCAATTGACCAAAGGACTTTTGTTTATTTATTTTTAAGGAAATCACATGCAAACTGTTCATATTAAGCATAGATTAGTTAGCTCAGTGCAAAGGAAAAGATTGTTAGATTTGTCCCCCAAGGGTCAACTTACTGTTCACTATTTGAAAACAAAATACCTTTCTGTTTTGAGGACACAGACTCTGTCACTAACATAAATGCATATGACTGGTCACACTGAGGTCTGGGGAAGGGCAAATACACAGATCAAGATAACAGTTCAATGGCAATCTTGGAGAAGACATTATGAAGCATATATTCTTTGACAGTTGATCTGTTATGTATTAATTTGTATATGAAAGATACCTCAAAAATCCTTCATACTAATAGTTTGACTAAAATATTTTATTTTCTTTTTGACTAAAATATTTTAAAGTATTTTCTTTTTGAAAACTAAATTCATTCAAAGAGAACAGTCATGTAATTTATCAGTAGTCCCTATTACTATGTTTGTTTGTTCCCCTCCCCCAAACCCAGGAATTTGTCATCAGTATACATCTGCAAAAAGTATGTAGTTTACATGGAATTAAAATCTGATTATTTAGTCTTTATGGGAACGGGATTCTGTCCGTTTGATGCTTAAAACGGTTAGGCAGAGCTTGTCAGGTGAAGGTTAATTGTTCTTTAGTTAAAGCAGTTCTGTGCACAGATGGGTTATCAGGGCTGAACACTCGTTACAAGATTAATCTTATTTCCGACAAGACTTCCCTTTCCTTCAACTGATTTTTGCTCAGCCATTGGACCTGTCATCAGCCGTTAAATGAAGGGTGGATTACTTCTGGGATATTAATGCTTATGTTCAGTGAAACAATACTAACTATGTGTCATATCAGAAGGACCATCTTTAGGAGAATCTCCTAAAGATACATATTTTACTGTCCTTCAGAGGACTGAGATTCATAAACAACCAGAACAATCAGAAGCATTGGGTTCTCAATCTTAATGAAAAGGCAATATAAACAGTTTTATCTCATTTTCCCTTTTTGCATACTAATGACTTCATAAGTATGTCATGGAAATTCTTTTGGCATAAAATTCTTCATTAGAGTTTGAAAACTCTACTACTATGAGCAAAGCTTCTTTCTTGCTGGCACATGAGTGAAAGAATTGGTATTTTCATTTGTTACCTTAGTGAATATATTTAGCTTGTTATTCAGTGTCATTGAAATAAACAGCACTGTTCCAGGTAGTTTCCTTATTCAACTTCCTTGAGCATTTGCACTTAATTCTATTTTCAAAAAGCCAAATGTCCGAATTCTGGGATATTGTGTGTATATATATATACGTGTATATATATACACACACACACATACATACATATAGGCTTTTGCTATGTTACTCTATTATAAATATCAATTTAAAAAAACATCCATTTCTTCAGTGTGTTTTATGAAGCCATATTCAATTTCTTTCAGCAAATACTTCTAAGAAAATAGTTAAAGAGCAATATTAATACATATTTAAAATATTTCCATTTTCTGACACCTAATAGTTTGGTTCACTTATGCTAAAGTATTACTTCACAGAGTACATAGGTTTGGAGAAAGTACCAGAATTCAAGTAGACACTAATGAACTTTACTTCAATCAGCAAATATTCAAGTCAGCTAGGATCTCAGATTTGTCATCTCAATGTAGTGTAGTTTGTCTTTCATTCTAGAAGATGACCATGACGTCAGGAGATGATATCATGACTTGCAGTGAATTGGATTTAAATGAGGAAGGCTTCACTCTCTCCTCCAGAGTCATCTGCTTCAGTGGCAAGATATAAATCCAGATGACTAGAGATGGCCCTGAATGTTTGAGGCAATCAGGGTCACACACCTAGAAAATGTCAAGTGTCTGAGGTCAGATTTAAACTCATGTCCTCCTGACTCTAGGGCCAGTGTTCTATCCATGGCACCACCTAGCTTCCCCAGTGGGTATAAGGTAAATAAGAAGGAAATAAGAAATGCATCCTTGACCAGAATTTTTATAAAATTCCTAATAATAAGTAAGTAAGAGATATAAAGAAAGACCTTATTAAACTTCCTAGATTGATTTCTCCTCCTTTCAGGTTTTTCCTTTAGTGCAAATTTTCCTTTGGATTCATGGCCTAATTCCATTTACCAGTTTTATGCATTCCTATGTACTAGTGGTACAAGGAGTCTCTTTAGAGTTTGGCTTGTTCTACAATTTAATAGCATAAAGTTTTATCATTGCTAGGGGCATCCCACTGCTCTGAATCATACTCACAGGCACACCTTGCTTAGTGGGGAAGAGAAATAAATAATAATATTGATTGGAATGAACATTTTCAATAGTTGAACTCTGGTGACAATATCCTTTAATACCTCAACCTTAATTAAAAAGGTGATGACATTTCAAACTAAAGTCAACAAAGACACAACCCAAATATAGCTATCTAGGACAAGTCTCTTATTTGTGACTATATCTGATTCATAGCTCAGGTCATCTTTTCCACAGAAACATTACCGTGAAGACTTGGTTGGACAGAATTGTCTATACACTGGCAAAGTAAGATTTCCTGGAGTTGCTCAATTTTATTGAAATTTAGACCTTCAAGGAACTTGGTTCTTGGGGAAACTAGTGCATCATGGAAATTATTTTGGCATAAAATTCTTCATTAGAGTTTGAAAACTCTACTACTGTGAGCAAAGCTCACAAAGGGACAGAAGCTCCACAGAAGGACAGAGGAGTACATCATGTTCCATTCTTCTGCCAAGTTTGATTTAGAATTTGGGATAGGTAAGCTGGCCTTCCTAACAACAAAAGCCAGGAACAGTGGAAATGAGGACAAAAATGAAAATGAGGTGCTAAACAGACCAAAAGAGCAAGTAACTTGCAGCTGTGATGGTCGGTGAAAGGGATGTCTAATCCATAGCTCATCAATCCCCTTACTTGTTTCCCTGGATTGGTGCCTACACCCTCTCAGGAAGTGTAGAAGAGAGAACAGGTTCAACTCTATGGCTGCAAGTATTTTGTTTTAATTCTTATTTATTTTCAAGTTATTTAATAAATGTATTAAACTACATGGCTATGACTTTATCTAAGCCTATAAGTGCATGATTTTTTATTGAAATAGGAAAAACTACCCAAATAGAGAAAAAAAGTTTTCTCCAGTCATACTAGGGTGAAGGTGATCCAATTAGAGAAAGAGCTTCAGCAATTTTTGGCAATATCTGAATCTATTAAGAGCATACCCTAGATTATCTTTTTGACCTAAGATAGACAGTCAACAAAGAAATGAGCCTGTAAGCAAAGAAGTACAGGGGCAAGTTGCTTAAATTGAATACAAGTAACCTTTTCAATACTTGCTACTTATACTTAGCCTTGTCTGGCATAAGACAATTCTTTTTAGTTACATAAGGTCCCTGATTAGTGTAAGGACCACTCTCCTCTTACATAAGAATATACATAATATATACAATGAAATTTGGTTGGGTAGCTTTAATGGCCAGTGGAAATTCAGGAAAGTCCTCATTCAGAAGGTGATATTTGTGCTGATTTTCATATATTATATTTGGTCCTTCCAAAAACCCCTTTATATAAGTGATTATTGTCTCCATTTTAAGAATGGGAAAATTGAGAATCACAAAACATAAATAGATTGCTTATGATCACATAGTTAACAAATGACGGATTATAACCCATTTCTCTCATAACTCCAAGGCTAGTGTTCATCCCCTGTACTACATTGTCTCCCATGGGAGATGAGACACAAAAACCTGTGCTTACAGTGAACGTATCTAAAGCAGGTAAAAGGAATAAAGGTTTTCAAGGAAGTAAAGATGCTCAGTCTATACTATATCATTTTAATTAAATATATACCATGCATCTTTATTTACTTTTTTTTGCGGGGCAATGAGGGTTAAGGGATTTGCCCAGGGTCACACAGCTAGTAAGTGTCAAATGTCTGAGACTGGATTTAAACTCAGGTCCTCCTGAATCCAGGACCAGTGCTTTATCCACTGTGCCACCTAGCTGCCCCCATGCATCTTTATTTTAAAATATTCTTTAATTATGTGAACCAGAAGATATGGTTTGCACCTGTTATTTCATCAGTGTAAGAAAATCCTAGTGAAGGAATTACTAATTCAGACCAGAAAGTGCTCTACAGAGTTGTCTGGGACACACAAAATCATGTAACTAGTATGATATCATAGGTGGGACTTCAATTTAGATTTCTCTGGCACTTAGGGAAGCTCTCTAAAACATGAGAATAGCCAGGTTCAAGTTAAATAATACCTGAGGAATGCTGATGTAGCAGATAATGTTTTCTCAGGAAGTAAAGGAATAAGGTTAAAAATGTTAGCATTTGGGACAGCTAGGTGGCACAGTGGATAAAGCACCGGCCTTGGATTCAGGAGGGCCTGAGTTCAAATCTGGCCTCAGACAATTGACACTTGCTAGCTGTGTGACCCTGGGCAAGTCACTTAACTCCCATTGCCCCACCCCCCAAAATATTAGCATTTTCCTAATTAATGAATTGTTAGTCTACCTTTCAAAAGGCATTCAATTCCCAAATGCAAAAACCAAATCTTGAAGATACAATTCTTGCCAACATAGGAGTCATTAAAAATAGCTTTCAGATGTAAGATGCATCATTACTCACTAACAACAATGATCATGACTCAAGTTCCCATAAGTCTCTATCACCCCAACCACCAAAGAACATTCCCCAGTTTTTTAGCCTTAAGAACAAATTTTTAACTGCAAACAGCAAATTCCTTATTAGTAGGGTTGAAAAGAAAGATGTTTAAACATTCTTAGGCATTTTTCCTATTATGTACATCTTTACTGGTGATTAGTTAAATATAAAGGGATGTATTTGGCTTAGTTCTTCCAAATCACCCTCCCACCCCAAATAAGAACTAGACCCCTTATCAATTTTCTTCCTCTCTTCTTTTATTATCATCACCATCACAATGGATCATAAACCAAAGGGGCCCATAAGCCCAAGAACCCCAGGAGTAGCAATGTCCTCTGACCCTACCACCATCTCTGATACCTAGTCTCACAGACATCATCCTTTTTTAACCTTGGAGAACATATATTAAAGAAATTATTAAAAGGAAAGAAATTGTAAAAAATAAAAAACCTCAAACCAAATAAAAAATGAGTGACATCTGGACTAGATAAAGAGAACAGAAATGTGAGACCACAATACAACAATTAATAGATCACTAGTGATTATCAAAAATCTGTAAGGATGGAGGGAAAAACATAACAAAACATTTTAATGAGAGGAACACATAAAAATGTAGCAGAGTAACAGAATGTATTATAAAGCAAATTCTAGAATGATATTGTTTTTAAGAAAACATTTAAAACATAAAGATTTACAGGAAGTTAAAAAGAGGGGACAGAGTAGAATGTACTATGATAAGAGAATTTTAAAAAACAGGGTAGCAAAAAAAAAAAGGCAAAAATAAAATTTGACATGATTGAAAGAGCTAGGCCACACAGCCTGTTTAAAGGCTTGATTTTCAGATTTTCCATACACCCAGTGACACAACAATTGTTGTGTAAAGATTGGTTTCCACAGGGCACATAACAAAACACCACCAGGCTCTTCTCATATGTACTTCAAAGTAACAATATTTTTATACCACTTAACCACTAAGGAAAAGCTTTTGGTTTAATATATTTGTTCTAGTTCTGAATTGTCTTGATTATCAGTCCCTAATGATAGTTATTTGATACAATCATTTTACCAATTCAATTCTTTTTCATGTTGAGGTCACATTAATTTTATTCAGGTAAAAGTGTTAATCTTATGTAATTAAAATAATTTATCAACTGTTGTTTATTACTTATTTATTTAAAATGAATTTTCTTTTTTTTTGTTATTTTTTAAGTTTCAAGCTATATCTCTCCCTCTCTCCATCCCTGTCCTGTGCTGGAGAAGGCCACCAAATCACATACCAATGTGTCTATATGTGTATATCTATATATGTATATATAGATACACACATATATACATATATATGTAAAACCTTACTATGCATACTTTTATCGATCAGTTCTTTCTCTGGAGGTGGATAGTATCCTCCTTAAGTCTTTTGTAGTTGATCTGAATATTTATAATCTTCAGAATAGCTTGGCTGTTCAGTTATTCTTTGAACAATATTGCTGTTACTGTATCCAACAATTTCTTGGTTCTGCTCATTTTACTTTTCATTATTTCATGCAAATCTTTCCATTAAAAAAAATCAACCTGGGGGCAGCTAGGTGGCGCAGTGGATAGAGCACCGGCCCTGGAGTCAGGAGTACCTGAGTTCAAATCTGGCCTCAGACACTTAACACTTACTGGCTGTGTGACCTTGGGCAAGTCACTTAACCCCAGTTGCCTCACTTAAAACAAACAAAAAAACCAAACAAAAACAAACAAACAAAAAAACCCAACCTGCCCATTATTTCTTACCACACAGTAATATTCCATTACAATCATATACTACTATTTATTCAGCCAAGGCTTTGGAAGGCTTCTAGCTTATCCCTATTACAAATAATTCTTGCTGATAGTTTAAGGTACATGCTTCTTAATTTAAGGAAATAAATCCATTTACACCTATGCTTCCAGGTGTTTTTAATAGGAATATTAATTTTATTCTGTCAAAAGCTTCTTCTGCATCTATTGATATAATTATATGATTTTTGTTATTTTTGTTATTGATATAATCAATCATATCAATAGTTTAACTTCTGTTAAACCACCTCTGCATTCCTGATATAAATCCCAACTGGTCACGGTGTATAACCTTTATGTAACATCACTTTTTATTTATCTCCATTCCTCCTTGCCTCCCTCAATCCTTAAATGCAAAAAAGTAATGATCTTGATCTATTTTCTTAATGACATGACTTTTTATTCTGGTTGAATGCTTATTGAGATAATACAATATAAAATGTTATACTAAACCAAACTTCTGTTAAACTTCTTTCTAGTTTTCTCAATGATTCTTATTAAATAATATTCAATACTAAGTAATTTATGTTCTCAGGTTTACTTTATCATTAACTTCAGGGTTTTTTTTTTCTTTCCCCATTTCTTCCTTATCTGTTGTGGTCCACTGATTCACTTTTCTACTTTTAAAATAGTAACAAATAGAATTGATGATTACTATTACATAGTACAATTTAACATCTAGAAATGCTGTATCCCTTTAATTTCTTTTTTTTTTTTTGTAGGGCAATGAGGGTTAAGTGACTTGCCCAGGGTCACACAGCTAGTAAGTGTCAAGTGTCTGAGGCCGGATTTGAACTCAGGTACTCCTGAATCCAGGGCCGGTGCTTTACCACTGTGTTATCTAGCTGCCCCCTCCCTTTAATTTCTACATTTTTGTTGCTTCCTTTAGGATTCTATATTTAAAAATTCCTTCAAATAAATTTTAAAAATTATTTTGTCTGGGGGCGGCTAGGTGGCACAGTGGATAGAGCACCGGCCCTGGAGTCAGGAGTACCTGAGTTCAAATCCGGCCTCAGACACTTAACACTTACTAGCTGTGTGACCCTGGGCAAGTCACTTAACCCCAATTGCCTCACTAAAAAAAAAAAATTAAAAATTATTTTGTCTGGTTCTGAAAATTCTCTCCTTGGTAATTTAGTTAAACAGTATCATATATTGTTATTATGTTCGAATGGCCTAGGCCTGGTCACTGAATACCTCTTGAGTTGAGTGGTTCTTTGTTTCCTTAGGGAGGGTTTTTTCCCATGCTATATTTATATAGATGAAAAGATTGACTCTAAGATATGGATTTTAGGCTTATTTTGAATGGGTCTTTCCTTTCCATTATTTTTTCTTGGATTATGTTATTGCTACATAAAAATACTATTATGTTCTTTTTTTTCTAGGGCAATGAGAGTTAAAGTGACTTACCCAGGGTCACACAGCTAATAAGTGTCAAGTGTCTGAGGCTGGATTTGAACTCAGGTCCTGCTGAATCCAGGGCTGGTGCTTTATCTGCTGTACCACCTAGCTGCCCCTAAAAGACTATTCTTTTCTATGGCTTTATTTTTTATCCTGCTACTCTACTGAAACTTTTAATAACCTCTAATTTTTTTTGCTGTTTCTTTAGAATTTTCTAAATAAACTATCACGAGGTAAGCAATGAGGAATAATTTTTAAAATCTGTTTGCCTGTCCCTATACCCCAAATTATTTTTCTTATCTATTGCTATCGCTAGCATTTCTAAAAATAAATCTAATGGTAGAGAAAGTGGATATCCTTTCTTTGCTTGTGTATTTACAGGAAAATTGCATGCAATATTACCTTTTATTTTGGATATATGCTTTTTACTATATTAAAATTACTTTTCTTCTTATCTTTTTAGGGTTTAGGCATAAATAAAAATTGTATTTTGTTAAAGGCTATTGGATAATTGTGATTTAGGTGTTTTAATTTTTAATATGATTAATTTTGATCATTGCTTTTCTGTGCTAGAAGACATTCATGAGTTCAAATCTATTCTCAGACACTAGCTGTGTATCTCTGGGCAAGTCATTTAATTCTGTTTGCCTCAGTTTCTTCACCTATAAAGTGAGCTGGAGAAAGAACTGGCAAACCCTTCAAGTAAGTGTCTTTGCCAAGAGAACTCCAAATAGGCTCATAAACTGTCAGACACAACTGAACAATAACAACAACAACAACAAGGGCCACCTTTTCATGTAATACAAGGGAAAGGAGAAAATAGTGGCAGAGAACATATGGATTATATGAGGTTAGGAAAAAGGGAAAAGGGAGAACTCATGATGAGTAGCCTCAATTTTTTTCTGTAAAATATGAGGCAAGGCTTTAAACTAAGAGGTTGGAATGAGGGGGAATCCAGGGAGGTTTGTGGAGGGCTGAAATAGCTTGAAAGCTGTAGAAGGCTTGCTTTGCTGCATTAAAGACCACTTAAAGGGTCCTTATTATTTAGTGTTACATAAATTTGTAGTGGACCTAGACAGAACAGTGGCATGATTTTCTTCACCTTTCTTCAGCAGCAAGTACAGAGGAGCAAAGGTGGTAGATGATAAGAATGATTCAAGGCTGAGGCATGGCAAGGCACAATCGGGGTCTATGGTAAGGAGAATAGGGACTCAAGAGAAGTGGATGGACAATATAGAATTAAACTGGTTTTCCAAGGTTTGGGTTGGAGAAAAGAGAAAAGAATGGTAAGTTCAAGAGAGATGGCCTGGGTATTCTGTCTCATAAAAGGAGTTTGTGTATTTAATTCTCAGTTTTTGAGAGTAATTTTTGCAGTACAATAGCAATTTTCTTTAAAAACTTTATCAAATTATCCCATAAATCCCCATGAGCTTTTTTTTCTCTTTTTTCCCCCTTGGTATTTCCTTTCCTGTGAGTCCAATTTCCTTTTCTGAAATTGTTAGGATCTCTACCTGATGCTCTATTAATGTGAGTATTATATGTTTTTATGTTCCATTCCTTTCAAATTATTGGTTTTGTTAGTATATTACAATGTTCACAGAGTGTTCAAGATCAGGAAAGAAGGAGCCTATAGCTAGTGCAGGGCTGATGGCCTGTCAGGTAATTGAAGGGTCAAGGGATTGGAGGTCACATTGTGAACAAAGAACAGTATTTAAGGTTGAAAGGAAGAGGGAGAGGTAAAAAAAACAATGGATATGATCAGATTAGGGAGTTTCAAAGTTCATGAACATAAAAATTTTGCATTTGTGTGTGATATGACTGTCTTTTTGTGTGGCTGAGGTGGGCTGGAGGAGTAAGTCATGGGAAAGAAGTAAGTTGAAGAACTGTGAGGTTGGAGTATTTGAGGGAATATATTAGTATGTATGTTGAAGTCCCCTAGTATAAATGGAGGAATTGGGGAGGAGAGAAATATTGTGCATCGGGCTCTGTGTCCTTTCTTCTGCTATACCTCATTTTAAAATGTGTTACTTTGGGGGCAGCTAGTTGACGCAGTGGATAAGACACTGGCCCTGGATTCAGGAGGACCTAAGTTTAAATCCAGCTTCAGACACTTGACACATACTAGCTGTGTGTCTCTGGGCAAGTCACTTAACCCTCATTGCCCTGTAAAACAAAACAAAACAAAACAAAAATGTATTACTTCACAAGAAAAGCAATGTAAAATAGAAGCAATGCTTCATGGTAGAATCCAGGAGGCAGAGATGAAGAGAGAGAACCTGGGTCCCAAATTTTGCATCTCAGTGATGTCTCCTGTCTTCTCCAAATCAGTTTCCTTGCCAAAGGCAGTGCTATCTCATCTCTGGGTCTATGTCCTCTTCTCCATGCTGGATGACAACCACCCCTAGCAAATCACATATTCCTTCTAATGGGGCATGGTGTTGGCCAAAGAGGCAAAATTCTCTCTCAAGAGAAACTGATCTTTTGAAGCAAAATTCCCCTTAGACTAAACCCACCATAATGTCAATGTGTCGAAAAGTATCCTATACATCTTACTGGGATGAGACCCCTACACCTAGTTCTCCAGATTCAGTATTTCTCTCCCTGATTTCCCTCTATGTATTGTTTCCCTCCCTCCCTAACTCCCCTCTATATATTGTTTCCCATTGTGCAATTCTTTGCAGTAATGTTTTAGATTTACCTATAGAGAATCCAGAGCAGTTTGTCTGTGGTACTTTATTTCAACTCTTCTACCTTCATTTCTCCCCTTTCTTTAAATTTTACTCAAACTTTTATTCTTTTGCATCTTTACATATCAATTCCTCTCTTACTCTCTCTCTCTTTTTAGTCCCATAAGGTAATCTTTCTCTTTAAAACATTTAGTTTGAAACATGAACTAATTTATTTAATCAGATATTATTTCCTTAATAGTTATAACTCATTTTTAATAGCTAATATTTATATAACACCTAAATGCCAGACCCTTTACAAATATTATCTCATTTGATCCTCTCAACAATCCCAATAGGTAGGTGCTAGTATTGTCTCTATTTTACAGATTAGGAAACTCAAGTAGAGGTCAAGTAACAACTGGTTAAGTGTCTCAGGCTGGATTTGTACTCAAATGTTCCTGAGTCCAGGCCCAGAACTCTATCCATTGAACTACTTTTTCTAAATGTTGTATATTCTCCTCATGTCATTAATTCTGTTTGCTTACAGGAATTCATAAAATACCTCTATTTTGATCAAAATCCACCTTTTTAAACTGATGCTTAGACTTAGGTTTGCATTTTTTTTGTGGGGCAGTGAGGATTAAGTGACTTGCCCAGGGTCACACAGCTAGTAAGTGTCAAGTTTCTGAGGCTGGATTTGAACTTAGGTCCTCCTGAATCCAGGGCCAGTGCTTTATCCACTACACAACCTAGTTGCCCCCTTTCAGTACATATTCTTCCATTCCCTTCTGTAATTTCTCCTGGATGTAGGATAAACTTACATTATTTGAATTTATTTTTCTTTATATTTAAATGTTTTTTTCAACCAACCATCTGTAAAATTTATTGTTTGTCACTGAAATTGTTAAATTTGACAATTACAAGTCAGGTCCAGTGAAGTCACTCTTGCTAGCACCCCAACTTTTATTCCCTCCTTTCAATTCTGCCTACCTGCACAAAATGAATATTTGTTCCATCTTTCAGGGAGTGATGGAGGAGATGGGTGCTATGGCAATCATTTTACTATACTGAGTTCCCTACCAATGACTGGGCCCCATGAAAAGGCAGTAAACTTTCAGCCTACATGATTCCAATTCTGCTTTAGTGTCTTTGGGCTGGTTAAATGCATGTGTATCTCTTCTTTTCAGATTGGGGGAAAAGGTTAGTGTGGGAATGTTTGGGCAGAATCATTGCAGTATAGAGTGTCTTTAGATGGGACCCTTCACAAGCCTGGTTTGTGTTCTCATAGTGAACATATGGGGATTGATGGCAAAGGAACACTAAGTAGGTACTCTAAATATTAACATTCTCAAGTGTTATTGTATAAGAAATGTAAAGTGGCATTCTACTATTGAATTGACTTCAATTAATCTAGTGCTTATTTTTTTTGGTGGGTTGGAGGATTGAATTATTTTGGAAAGTAACAAATCATAGTTGGTCATATTACCCAGATTGGACAACTATAAGATCCTTAATTTATGACAAAGAAAGATAGCTACTAAAGGATGCATGCTTTAATCCACATGCCAAATTGATTAGATAGATGAAAGCAAGACTTACAAATACCTTTGTTATCACCAGGTCAGACATTGAGCATAAAGCAATGGCAATAAAGGCAAAGCTATGGCTGTGTATGTCAAAACATTTATTAGCATCCTGAAATCAATGCTAAAAGGGAAGAACATGTTCAAAACAATTCGTATCAATAAAGTATTTGTTTTTTTTATTTATTAATTTTTTTTTTTTTTGCGGGGCAATGGGGGTTGAGTGACTTGCCCAGGGTCACACAGCTAGTAAGTGTCAAGTGTCTGAAGCCGGATTTGAACTCAGATACTCCTGAATCCAGGGCCAGTGCTTTATCCACTGTGCCACCTAGCTGCCCCTGAAGTATTTGTTTTAATGTATATTTTCTGTACAGTAAAATGGGCCATAACATATTTGGAAAATATTGTTGTAATATTAGTGAAACAGAAGACCTATCATCATAAGTTATCTATCAGAAGATTCACACTTCCTCATTAAAAGGAGGAAGAGGATCAATAGCCATTACCAGACCACATAATAATAGGTCAAAAACTTACAGATCATACTTTGTTTTCTGAGTAAATCAAAACATTTTAAAACTATTAGATATTAATAAATTTACACTCTAGGAGAAAGTTAACAAGGATTATCACTATTTTCAGGTAAGGACAAAGTTAATGATTTTTTCCAGAGGTACTAATTAACTTTGTACTCCTTCTGCTTTTTAATCAAAGACTTCTTATCTTAAATCTTGATTTGTTAACATATATTTAACCTTTCCTTCTTATCTGAAATTTTCCACAGCTTCAAGTTTCTAGATCTGAGGCACTTCTCTGCCTTGGTCAAAAGTTATTAATTAGGGTTTGCTTTGAAATCACCTTGTTTTATATTGAAGCTATGCTGTTTTAGCTGGATTTAATTTTTAAAAAATTATCTGTAGCTATTTGAGGTAAACAGGTGTTCATAGAGCAAAATATTTCTGTTTTAGCTCACTGTCTAATTCCAAATGAAATCTTATGAATCAAGACCATGAAGTTGTCCACCTTCCCAGACAATTCCATGTCTTTTCCCCAAACAGAAAGGATATAGTATTTGTCTATCAAAAGATACATCATGAAACTGAGTCACCCTCCATTTATTATATCCTGTTCATACACAGATACACTTTGGACCAAATAGACATCATTTCACCAAGCTATAATAAAGGTTAATAATAGCAGCATGCCCTTATATTTTTTGAATGTAAACAAAAGTGGTCACTTCTGCTTAGAAGATAAAAATTACTAAGATCCAAAAATGTAATTAAAAGGCTTTCTAATGGTGACAGCTATAAGAACTCAATAATGTATTGACAAAGAAGCTAACAATACGTGGCTGAATCATGTGAATTTGTTTATGGAAACAGAGAAATTTATTATAGCAATTTAGAATCAGGTAATGTTACTCACATTTACTTAAGTGCTATTCCTAAAGGTGTTTAAACTTAATGATGTATATAGAGTTTGTAAGAATTGTAGACATCGTACAACATATAACTTTAGATTAGAAAAATTTAGCACCTATCAAATATCTAGCAAGATATGACATTGTTCAGAAGCTTATCTTTTTTCATGGAGTTACAGATGACAAATCTTCATATTACTGTACAAAATAAACCCAAAAATATCTTTTCAAATTCGATCTTTGAACTGTACCATATAGTTTTGGATAAGTGTACCAGAATATTATCACAGACCAAACTGTTTCTCATAATCACTGATATATATATTTGACCCATAAAAACTTAAGAACAACATTTTAAATGCATGTCACCATACCAAATATTCATAAACTTCAAGTTACAGGAAATGAAAATGTTTCAAAATATAGAAAACTAGCAAAAGATATCAAAATCATGTGGGAATAATATCAGGAATAAATTCTCTCTATCACCCTGCCTACTACTATCATGGATGCTTTCAATGACCCTACAAAAGATGAGCTAACAATTGCATTCTGTTATTCAACTATAAAAGGCAATTTACTGTACATGTTCCAGTACCATTTTATATGAATACCATTAAACAAGATGAAAAGAGCAAAATAAGCAATAACAGAAGGACAGCAATAATGATAATTAATATTAGTTCTTTAAGTTTTGCAAAGAGCTTTCTAAACGTTATCTCATTTGACCAAAGGTTAATTTACTGTCAGATAGAGTCAAGTTTGATTTCAGTTTGGGTTTTGGTCATTAACTTATTACTTGCCTGTTCACTATTTGATAAACATTTACTATGTGCAGAGCCATCTGCAAGGCACTAGGGAGGAACTGGAAGGTAATTAAGACACTCTCTCAGTCCACTTGAAGCTCCTAGTATAAGAATGGGGATGTGATATTTACAAATACACAAAGCATCTATAATTGCTAAATAGTACAGAATTCGATGAGAGTATAAGAGATGTATATAAATTGAAGTTAAAGAAAGGGAAATTTCCATAAGTGATGTATAGCTTTGTTCTAGAAAATATAAAATTTTGTTCCTTATTTAATCTCTAAAGGTATAATTAGGCAACAGATAGAAGTGGGAGGAGAGGAGAGAAGATAAAACCATTGCTGGTGGGCTTAGAAGTCAGTATAATTTCCATAATGAAGAATTATACAAATTCAGTCAACTACTTCATTTTCAGAGTACGATTCTCAAAGACACAAAACATATTTTCATCTCTATCCAGTTATTGAATGTCTATAAAGAATTTACTCTTTTTTTTAGTGAGGCAATTGGGGTTAAGTGACTCGCCCAGGGTCACACAGCTAGCTAGTAAGTGTCAAGAGTCTGAGGCTGGATTTGAACTCAGGTCCTCCTGAATCCGGGGCCAGCACTCTATCCACTGCTCCACCTAGCTCCCCCAAGAATTTACTCTTTAGTCCTTCCCTGACTCACCCCCTGGGGCAATGGGGAAAGCCTTATGGTGTTTGCTCCCTACCTCCATAAGCACAACAAGCCTCAAGCCACATAAGTATCACCTTCCTCTGGTTATTATCTCTCTACTTCAACAAGGTTATTCTGAAGCAATCCTGCAACAGCTATGCCAAATGTGGTAGTCCAGGTCAATAAGGATGCAGCATTGATTTATTTGAGCACTGCTTAACTAATTAGTCCTATGTTGCTCAGAGTGGTCTATTGGGCAAGTCTGAAAGAAATATAGTTTTCTTATTCTCTATTTTTTTTTGTACTTACACCATATCAACAACCTGAGCCATTAGCTCTCAAAGCAAATAAGTCTTAAGGATAATTTTGATTTTTTTTAATGAAAAACTAGCCTTACTAGGGTTGAGAACTAAAGATAGTGCTCTCACACAAAGGGGTAGGGAAACAATGCCTCCCAAATTATGATGTTTCACAGTCTTGAAACTCTGGAAGAGGAGGTACTGCTATATAGAAGAGGAAGAGAGAATGCATAGAAGTATGAAGGAGGTGGCATCTGAGATAAGCCTTGAAGGAAAGTAATTTTGGCCTGATAATTAGCACTGAGAAAACAAAGATTTTCCACCAGCCAGCACCACATCATCCATATGTAGAACCATCAATTACAGCAAATGGAGAAATTTTGAATACTGTGGATAAATTCACTTACCTTGGCAGTATACATTAGATGATGAGGTTGATGTACACATAACCAAAACTAGCTTAGTGTTTGGGAGGCTCCAAAGGAAAGCGTGAGAGAGAAGTATTAAACTACCTACCAAACTGAAGGTGTACAGAGCCAATTGTGCTGACCTCATTGTTATTTGCCTGTGAAACCTGGACAGTATACCTGTGCTGTGCCAGGAAATTGAATCACTTCCATTTGAATTGTCTTAGGAAGACTTTGAATATCACCTGGCAAGATAAGATACTGGAAACTGAGGTCTATTCTTGAACAGTCAGTCATTCAAACTCTACTGTATAGAGTGCAACTAAGATGGGCTAGCTACTTTGTTCAATTGCCAAACAAACATTTGCCTAAAAGACTATTTTATGGAGAACTCACACACAAGGCAAGCCCTCACATGGAGGTCAGAAGAAGCAATACAAGGATACTGTCAAAGTCTCTTGAAGAACTTTGGAATCAATTGGGAGACATGGGAGTCACTGGAACAGGACCACCCAGCATAATGTGCTGACCTCAAAGAAGATTCTGTGCAGTAACTCAAAAGAAATGTGAGTTGTACAAATTTAAAGCCATTTCCATTTCAAATATCCACATGGACTATTTATACCTGACCTGTGTAGAGCTTTCCAAGCTCATATTGGTCTGGGCAATTGCAGTTGGACACACTGTATCTTTTAATAATTTTTTAATAATAAACATTTTTATTTGTACTCTTTTTTTTTCTGGGGCAATGAGGGCTAAGTGACTTGTCCAGGGTCACACAGCTAGTGAGTGTCAAGTGTCTGAGGCTGGATTTGAACTTAGGTCCTCCTGAATCCAGGGCCAGTGCTCTATCCACTGCGCCACTTACCTTCCCCCTATTTGTACTTTTGAGTTACAAATTTTATCCTTCCTTCCCTCCCTCTCCTTTCCCCTCCCTGAGGTGGTAAGCAATTAGATAGATATAGATTATACATGTGCAATTATGTAAAACATTACCATATTGGTAATTTTATATAAGAAAATTTGAATGAGGAAAAAATGAAAGAAAGTGAAAAATAGCATGCTTCAGTTTGTGTTCAATCAATATCAATTCTTTCTTTAGAGGTATATTGTATGCTTCATCATTAGTCCTTTGGGATTGTCTTGGATCATTGTGTTGCTGAGAATAATTAAGTCATTCACAGTTCTTCATCAAACAATATTGCTGTCTGTGCACAATGTTCTTTTGGTTCTGTTCACTTCATTATACATCAGTTCATACAAGTCTTTACGGGCCTTTTTGAAATAATCTTGCTTGTTATTTTTGACAGCACAATAATATTCCATCACCATCATATACCACAGCTTGTTTAGCCATTCCCCAATTCATGGCATTCCTTTAATTTCCAATTCTTAGTCACCACAAAAAGAGCTGTTCTAAATATTTTTTGTTCAAATAGGTCCTTTTCTCTTTTTGGGGATGTCTGTGGGATATAAACCTAGCAGGACATACTATATCTTGACCTCAACAAAGTTATGTCATTTTGGTCCTCTTTGAGATTGAAGGACAACAACCATACCAACCATGAAGAAAGGCATATAGAGATTATGGAAGGTAACATATTTTAAAAGATGGAAATTGTGGGATGAAGAATGGCATGAGAAAAGGAACAGAGATGAATGAGAGTAGGATGAGAATAGGGGGATAGAGAGTAATATAGTAGAAAGGTACAGTAGCTAACCTGTCTTGGGAGGGGTAGGACTCATTTAGGAGTCCTACCAATGAAAACACAGGTACAAGCCGTATTGTGTTATGATAAACCTTACAAGTATTTTTACTTCGTAAACTTATTGAGCCATTTCCCAATTGATGGGTATCCCTGCAATTTCCAGTTCTTTGCTACCAGAAAGAGAGCTGCTATAATCATTTTAGAACATAAAAGTCTTTTCCTTTTCCCCTAATCATCTTTGGAAATAGATCAATTAGTGGTATTTCTGGGTCAAAGGGTAGAGGTAGTTTAATCAGGCTTGGAGCACAATTCCAAATTGTTCACCAAAATGGTTGGATCAGTTCATGATTCCACCAACAATGAATTAGTGTCCCAATTTTTCCACATCTTTCCAACATTTGTCACTTTCCCCTTCTATCATTTTAGTCAACCTGGTAGATATAAACTGATATCTCAAGATTGTTTTAATCTGCATTTCTCCATTAATAATTTAGAGTATTTTATATGACTATAAATTGTTTTTATTTCTTTCTCAGAAAACTGCCTGTTCCTATCCTTTGACCATTTATCAATTGGGAAATGACTTATATGCTTATAGATTTGACAAAATTCTTTATATCTTTTAGATATGAGGCCTTTATCTGATAAATTGTCTATAAAACTTTCCCCCAATGTTCTGCTTTCTTTCTGATCTTGGCTGCATTTGTTTTATTTATACACAATTAAAAATTATGTAATTGGAATTATTTTGTATCTAACTTTGCTCTCTATCTTTTGTTCATTCATAAATTATTCACCTATTCATAAGTCTGATAAGTACATGTTCCCTGGTATTTTAATTTTACTGTAAAATCTCTCTTTATATCTAGTTCATGTATCTATTCTTACTTTATCTTGCTAAATGGTGTAAAAGATTGGTCTATTGTGTTCCACTTTTCCCAAATATTAAATTCTTATCCTAAAATCTTGTCTTTATACTTATCAAAAACAAGGTTGTTATGTTTATTTGCTGTTGTGAATTGTTTGTCTGTTCAATTGATCTATTTGTTAGCCAGTACCAGTATCTTCCAGATAGTTTTGACAATTATTCCCTTATAATAGTTTAATATTTGATACTACTAAAACCTCTTTTACATTTCCACATTATTTCCTTTGATATTCTTGACTTTTTGTCTTTCCAAATGAATTTTGTTATTATTTTTTCTAATTAAGTAATTTTTTTGGTAATTTAATTGGATTGGCATGGAATATATAAATTAGTTTGGGTAAAATAGTAATTTTTTATTATATTGGCACTGCCTACCCATAAACAATTAATAATTATCCAATTGTTTAAATCTAATTTTATTTTTATAAAAATGTTTTAAAATAATTTTCTTTTTATATACTTCCTGGGTTTGTGTTGTTGGCAGGTGTACTCCTAGGTATTTTTTACTGTCTAGAGTTATTTTAAAGGGGGGTATTTTTTTTTACTATGTCTTCTTGCAGAGTTTTGTTTGTGATATATAGGGATGTTAATGATTTATGTTGATTTTACTTTATATTCTGCTATTTTTGTAAAATTATTGTTTCAACTTTTTATTTGAGTCTTTGGGATTTTCCAAGTATATCATCATATCATCAACAAAAAGAGATGGTTCTATTACCTTGTTTCCCATTCTGCTTCCTTCTATTTCTTTTTCGTCTTTTATTGCTATTGCTAGGATTTCCAGTAAAATATCAAATAATATTGGTGACAGTGGAGACCCTTGTTTCATATCTGATCTTATTGAGAAGGTTTCTAGTTTATGACTATTACAAATAATTCTTACTGATGGTTTTGGATAAATGCCTTTTTATCAATTTAAGGAAAAACCATTTATACTAATACTTTCTCTTTTTTTTGTGGGGCAATTGGGGTTAAGTGACTTGCCCAGGGTCACACAGCTAGAAAGTGTTAAGGGTCTGAGGCTGGATTTGAACTCAGGTACTCCTGAATCCAGGGCCAGTGCTCTATCCACTGCGCCATCTAGCTGCCCCTATACTATTACTTTCAAGTGTTTTTAATATAAATGAGCATTGAACATTATCAGAAGCTTTTTTTGCATCTATTGATATATTCGCATGATTTAAAAAACTTTTAGTATTGATGTAATCAATTATGTTAATAATTTCCTTATGTTAAACCATATCTGCATTCCTTGTATCAATACCATTTGATCATAATACATAACTTTTATAATATATCTTTTATCTAGTGTTTTAATATTTTTGCATGCATATTAATTAATACAATTAGTCTATAATTTTATTTTTCTGTTTTTACTCTTCCTAGTTTGGGTATCAGTATCACATTTCTTTCATTTGACAGGAACTCTTCTTTATCTATTATTTCAAATAATTTATTTAATATAGGAATTAATTGATCTTTAAGTGTTTCATAGAATTCACTTTTAAATCCATCTGGTCCTGCTGCTTTTCTCTTAGGCAGCTCATTTATGGTCTGTTCAATTTCTTTTTTCTAAAAAAGTCTATTTAGATATTCTAGTTCCTCTTCTGCTAATCTAATAATCTGCTAATTTATATTTTGTGAATATTCTCCATTTCACTTAAATTGTTAAATTTATTTGCATATAATTGGGCAGAACAACTCCTTGTAATTGCTTTCATTTCATTTTTATTAGTGGCATATTCACCCCTTTCATTTTTAATACTAGTGTTTTGGTTTTCTTCTCTCTTTTTAGAAATCAAATTAACTTATTGCTTATTTTATTTGTTTTTTCATAAAACCAACTCAATGGAGTTTGTACTTTCAACTTTATTAATTTCAACTTTAATTTTTAAGATTTCCAATTTGGTGCTTAATTGGGATTTTAAATTTGTTCTTTTCCTAGTTTTTATTTGCATACTCAATTCATTAGTCTGTTTTTAATTTTATTGATTTAACTATTTAGAGATAGAAATTTTGCTCTAATCACTGCTTTCGCTGTATCCCATAAATTTTGATATGTTGTCTCATTATTGTCATTCTCTTTAATGATATTTCTATGATTTGTTCTTTAACCCAATCATTCTTTATGATTAGGTTGTTTAATTTCCAATTAGTTTCTAATCTGTTTCCTTGTTCCCTTATTAACTATAATTTTATTGGATTATGATCCCAAAAGGATACTTTTAATATTTCTGCTTTTAACTATAAAATGATTGTATACTAATCTATAGTCAATCTTTGTAAAGATAACATGAACCACTGAGAAAAAAGTGTATTATTCCATAGGTTTTCAATGAGGTTTAAGTCAGGAAAGTTTTCGGACCATTTAAGGATTTTTATCTTCATTTCTTGAACAAATTTCTTAACCTTTAGTGACATATCATATGGTACAAGGTTGTTATCCATGTACATTTTGGATTTTCCATAATTTCAGAACAATTTTATTTCTTAGTATATGAATACTATAGTTAATTATTCATTGGATAAAAATCTCTAGACAAGACTTCCGGGTAGTCTAGAAATAAAAAAAAATATTCAAAATGTTGCTTTAGGCAGATGTTTTTACAATCTAATTTTTATGCCTATATATGATAGCCTCACCTAGACTTTACACAATGGTTTTTAGAATAGTCTTGAATGAAAAAGTGAATTTCATAAGTAAAAATGACCTTTTTCAATCTTTGGTACTCCAGTATTTATATTTTACTCATGAAAAGCTTTTTTTTTTTTCCCTCATAGCAATGTTTATCTACTCTTTTTATACTTGTCTTTTTGATGACTTTTCAACTTCAAGAACTTATGGTATAGAAGGATCAATAATAAGCCCTCAAGTTTTTGCTTGTTTTCTGAGTATTAATTAGCTTGCTTTATAGCATTAGCCATTTCTTGGCATTATTTCTTTTTGTTTCTTTTGTAATGTACTTTCCTTTGATCTTTTGTGGAACTAATCCTGTTTCATTGTGAGATGGAGTGATCCTTAAAACTATGAGCCTAAGATTTAGATCTGAAAGGGACTCAAGAGATTGTCTAGTCCAAATACTTAATTTAACAGATGAGACATGGACACATAGTCACATAAATAACAAGGGACAGAACTGGAATTCAAACCCAGAGCCTAAAATGTGGTTCTTTTCAGAATCTCTTTCATAGAAGTGATAATTTAAGATGAAATTGCTAAGGGAAAGAGTCTAGAGAGGAAAGAGAAGAAAGTTGAGATGAGATATACAGCTAGCAAAGGAGAAGAGGGTTTAGAGACTTAGTAGAAACATGGTAAATAATACAAGGCAATGAAGCCAAGGGACAGCAAGGGAAATAAAGAATAAATGTGTGGGGGCAGCTAGATGGCACAGTGGATAGAGCACCAGCCCTGGAGTCAGGAGTACCTGAGTTCAAATCTGACCTCAGACACTTAACACTTACTAGCTGTGTGACCCTAGGCAAGTCACTTAACCCCAATTGCCTCACTAAAAAAAAAAAAAAAAAAGAATAAATGTGTGGTTCACAGTTCCAAAGGTTAAGAGAATCCAAGGCAGTATGTAGATGGAAAGGAGGTCATTGGATTTAGTGATAAAGGTAATTGGTTCTCTCAATAAATTAGAAAAAACAGCTGAAGAGGCAACAAATACTCTTTTCTTGAAGTTTGAGAGTGAAGGGGAGGAGACAGACAGGATGATAGCTTGAAGGGGTTGAAGGGTTAAAGGAATGTTTCTTTTTTAGTTATTTGGGGTTTCCTTTTTTGTAGTTATTGATAAGCTAATAGAAAGTTAAAGATGAAAAATATTTTTAAAACTGTGATGTAGAGAACTGAAATTAGAGTTGGACAATCTAGATTGAATATCAATTCTGATTCCACTTGTGTTATTTGGGCAAGCCTCTCTTTGGGCAAGACCTTTCAGAGAGGTCTCTCTCTATGGCTGTTTCTTTATCTGTAATCTTTAGAGCTTGAAGCAGACAATAGAATCACTTCCACCTAAGGCCCTATCTCTATCATCCTGCGAAATTTATCACTTTAAGGTTAATTATATTTTCATATTTTTTCTTGTCTTTATTCTGAAGGCCATGATTTTATTAAATTTGTTTCTCTATCATACCTAAGTAACTGTAATTATAAAATGGGAATATGGAAGAAGAGAGACTAAGTAAAAAAAAAATGTGTCATGCTAGAAAGAACTGCAGATACCTCTTATAAACTACTTTGTATTAAATGACAGGGAAAAATAGATGACACAGTAGATGGAGCATTGGGTTGGAGACTCATCTTCATGAGTTCAAATCTGGCCTCAAACACTTACTAGTTGTGTGACCCTGGACAAATCACTTAACCCTCTTTGTCTGAGTTTCCTCATCTATTAAAATGAGTTAAAGTAGGAAAAGATAAACCACTCCAATTTCTTTGCCAAGGAAACCCCAAAATAGGATCACAAATAGTTAGACATGACTGGAATGAACAACAACAAATTAAATGAAGAGATTTTGGGGGGTAAAATGTGAAAAAAGCTTCATTTTCTAATCAATATATGTAAAGAACATATACAGATTTGGCAATCTGTGCTTATTATCTTTGTAGTTACAAAACCTTAGAAATGAACTTTTACATACTGCACTTAAGTTCTATTTTCTTACTCTAGTTATTTGAAAATAAAAATGTGATATATTTCTTTCCAATTAACTTTTGCAAAAGGGAAAAATAATAAATCAATAAATGAGACCTAGTTTAATGGAAACTAGGTTTTTAATAATTGTAGTCACATGACTTAATTCCGTTCTTCCAGCAAGTAATGTTCTGAAACATTAGAGTTTAGTTCATCTAGCTGAAGCTTATGAGCCTGTTCTGCTTTAGTATGTAAACCATCCATTAAGGAAATGGGAATTCTTTATAAGGCAGAGGCTCAGCTAAGGGAGTGACTAGAACCAACTTAGACATAAGAACTGCCTAACTTTTATTATCTTTAGAGGGAATGACATTAACTATACTACCCAGGAAAGACTATAAGTGTTTTTTAAGGGTGTTTTTTCATTCATTCATCAAACTTTTTAAATGAAGCACAAACCAATCAAAACTACTATACTGAGATACTTTCTCACAATAATTGTTATATTCTGTGTGTGTGTGTGTGTGTGTGTGTGTGTGTGTAACTTTCATTGGTCTAGGAAACTCCCATCAGTGAGGCAAATCTTTATCATAGAAAATTCTTTGGAGAACTAGGAGTAGCCTGTCATCACAAAGCTAGTACATAACAAAAATGAGACTTGAACCCAGGTCTTCCTAACTCCAAGGTTAATTATCTGTTACACCATGCTATCATCCATACTAAAACGTGATTAGAAAATGATTATTTCCTGTGTCCTCAGTTCCAACTTTTATTCATTCCTGAAGTGAATAAAAGTGTTGTCATAAATCACAATATAATTATATTGATTTTCTGACTGAAATGGAAAAATAATACTTAGTAGTGCAATCACCAGGTTTTTCCACAAAGGAATTATTCTATAGTATAGAATAATCTGATTTGTCAACAATTCTCGTTGACTTATTGACATAGTCATGGAGTTGGAGAAACCCAAGAGAATATTTCTTTATTTTATATTATAACTTTTCCAATTCAGAGATAATATATAAAAGAAATCCAGTGAAATTTCTAAATGAAGACCAGCAGAACTGGAATTTGGAATTCTTGCTAATTCATTGTGTGCTTCAAGCTTAATCCTTTCTATCAGTAAACTAATATGAACACAGTATATATTACACTCCAATCCCAATTCTAAGTAGGTTAATTTAGAATAGAATAAGTCGTAAATATAGCTTACTAAATAACATAACTCTTACAGGTCCCAAGGTAAGAGTACTCAGAGATAAAAATGGGAATATATATCAGGAACTGCTGACTCTTGATAAACCATACCATTCAAGGGACCAAAAAAGTGTGTGATAAATTTAATATGTAGATAATCCATAAACCTAATTTTGGTGAATGATTTAAATTGCCTCTGAGCTCTAACCCTTTTATATGAATTGCAAACAAGAGGGCTAATTTGAGTTTCACCTCTTGTCCTTTCTTAGTACATATTCTCATAGGTACATGATTTTAAATTATCTTGAAGAAAGGAGTAAGAGAAGCAAAAAGCCTAGAAAATCTACAAATTGTATAATAGGCCCCATTAATCAAGAATAATAGTTTTGGTTTAACAACCTTGCTCTCTGCCAATTCAGCAGCACTTACACACTCCCCACACAAACACATCCCAAAGTGCTTTTATTTTTTATCTGGGTGTTCTTTGCCAGTAAAGTATAATTTGCTATTATACATCATTCATTTGAAATGATATTAAGGAATGTTGAACTTTGGGCTCCAGGACACCTGAGACATTTTTGGAAGTCCCCAGACCAGAGTATAAATCAGTTAGGCTTCTTCATAAATTCAGACCTAAAGTCCTTTGAAAGGGTTAGTTATCTGCCTTTGGAATATTTATAGCTATATAACTCTTATGTGTAACTTGTTTGGATCCTCCTTTTTGCTTTAAATCCTCTTGATAATACTGAAGACACTTTCTCTTTCTCCTCCCCCTTACTCCATCTCATACCCCCACACTATCTCAGTATGTTCCTATGATGGATTATTCTATTGATATAAGTTGTTTTGAATTCACACATTGATTTCTTGCAGTTTTTTAAAAGAAGTTAGACATAGCACAGAAGCCATGCGAACAGCTAGTTAGAAATGAGTTTGTTGGGCAGCTAGGTGGCGCACTGGATAAAGCACCGGCCCTGGATTCAGGAAGACCTGAGTTCAAATAGGGCATCAGACATTTGACACTTACTAGCTGTGTGACCCTGGGCAAGTCACTTAACCCCCATTGCTGTGCCGAAAACAATAACAACAACAAAACCCCAACTTTGTGGGGCAGCTAGGTGGTGCAGTGTATAAAGCACTGGCTCTGGATTCAGGAGTACCTGAGTTCAAATCTGGCCTCTGACACTTAACACTTACTAGCTGTGTGACCCTGGGCAAGTCACTTAACCCTCAATGCCCCTCAAAAACAAACAAAAAAAAACCTAAACAGGAGAAATGAGTTTGTGAAAACAAGAAAAGAACACTATCTTATTCCCTCAAATACCTATTTGTATAGCACTTTTGTATACATTTGTGGCACAAGAAGGAAAATAATTGTTGCTTTAATGTATCTTTTAACATAAAATTACATTCTATGTCATTCTTATTTTATTTTGTTTAATTAATTTGTCATGGACAGCTAAGTGGTTCAGTGGATAGAGTGCTGGGCCTGGAGTCAGGAAAACTCATCTTCCTGAGTTCAAATTTGTCCTTCAACACTTACTAGTTATATAACCCTGGAGCAAGTCACTTAACCCTGTTTGCCTCAGTTTCCTCATGTTTAAAATGAGCTAGAGAAGGAAATAACAAACCACTTCAGTATCTTTGCCAAGAAAAATCAAATGGGGCCATGGTTGGAAATGACTGAACAACAACCACAATTAATAAATCAGTCACTCTGGTTCTGATAGATGAACTTTTGTCTTACCTTGTTCAAACTTAGGTTTTCACCTCACTTTTCTTCTATCTCCCAACCATCCCTGTATTCCCCACTAAGTCTTCCCTTTTCAGGAATCCTTTAGAATGTAAGCTTTTTGAGGGCATGTTAGTCTTGCCTGTTTGTATTAGTATTCTGTGTCTATAGCAAAGAACCTGGCACATAAGGCTGTGCTCCTAGCACAACTTGTGACCCGAACAACTGTAACTCTCATTTTTTTTTGAAAGAGGAAATTTCAACTCTCTCTTTCTCCCTACCCAGAGGCTTACAGCAGTTATTATTGCCTCACTCAAACATAGGCAGGAAAGAAAGAGTATAAGGATGAGTCTTTTGTTGTTGTTGTTGTTGTTTTGTTTTTTGGTATGTACACTTAGACCCCTTTTAAACTTGTACAATGGATAGGCTGTTGGACTTGGGAGTTAGACTTGGATTCAAATCTTGTCTCAGATATAATGTGTATCTGTTTAATACTAAACATGACTCTTAGCTTCTGTCAGCCTGTTTTCTAATCTCAGAAAGGAGAATAATAATAGCACCTACTTCCAGGGGTTGTTGTAAACATAAAATGACTTAATGTATGTAAAGTGTTTTGTATATTTATGCCAGCCATCAGCTATCAGCCTTTATATGAATAAAAATTCCATCTACTTCATACCAGCTGAGTGTTGAACATACCTTCCTTCTACAAGATACCGATGAAATTAAGTAGTTCAATCGTTATGTTATGATCCTCATGCTACAAATGAGTAAATAGAGGCCCTGAAAAGTAAACTGACTTGCACATAGTCATACAGATAGAAACACCAAGTAAAAATGTGAATTCATGTCTTCTGATTCAAAGTCCTTCTTTCCATTATATAACTGTAAACTCTTGGCTAAGAGTTTAAATGATGTGCTTTGCTTTAACAGTGACTTCCTACAGAAGCATGTGGAACTATTGTATAGGGGATCCAGGCTGAAGCATGAAATTCTTCATGGAGAGCACCTCTCTAGCTAATATAGTTTAGACCTCTCATTATTGAAAAGGGTACTGGTAGGGGCAGCTAGGTGGTACAATGGATAAATCACCAACTCTGGATTCGGTAGGACCTGAATTCAAATCCGGCCTCAAACACTTGACACTTACTAGCTGTTTGACCCTGGGCAAGTCACTTAACCCTCTTTGCCCTGCAAAAAAGAAAAAAAGAAAAAAAAAGAAAATGATACTGGTAATTAATCTTTCTCTTAGAATATTAAACATCATCCTAATCACTTCAGATCTAGTCCTTAGGATCATTCTAAGTTTCATATTAAAACGTCATAAAGTTTCATACATCTGGTTGTTTTACCTATGTTTACCATCTAAAATCACTTTCTTCATGTCTTTCAGCCAAACAAATTAAACTAAAGCCTTCTTCTGAGATTTAGTATCACAAATATAGAATCAAAATGAAAGAAAGTCCCAGGCTCTTTTCCTGTGTGTTCTAGTGTCTTTTATCTACTAGATTTGTTTCATTTTACTTCCAACTAACCTTTTCTCCCTCTGAGAAATCCTGGTATTTATACAACTCTCTTTTTCCTTTTGATTTTTTCTCCCTTTTTGTTTTATTACACCTTTGTTCAATAATTTGTTTTGTGCTATTATTGAAAGAAAGTCATTGAGGGCTAGGAGAAGATACACATTCTGTATCAGCTTGGGTCGGAGGGTCTATTCTCTTCTTAAACTCTTCTGGTCACTTCTTCCAGAATAACTAACTTTTGGATTAGTGTAAAGGTGCAGTCTGCCATTCTAAATACAAAAGACCAGAAAGAAATCTTGATCCGAGCCTGCCTTTTTCCCATTGGTATATCATTTTTGATATGAAAAGAATATATCAAAAGTATATATCATTTTTCATGATATAATCTACTGCTATGTCCACACCAGAACAAATAAATGCCCATATGCCAGGAAAATGGTAACTGATTAAATACCCAGTATAAATGGGCTGACATAAGCGATTACCAGAGCCCTTTTTGAAAAGGAAAAGATTTTTAATTTTATGTAATTAAAATTAGCAATTTTATTATCTACTCATCATATCTACTCATTCTTTAGTTAATAATTCTCTTTCTAGTTCTAGTTATTGGAAGTATATCTCCTATTAGTCTCTATTTTAAAAAAAATCCCATAACTTTTATTCTTTTCCATTTGCATCTTATTAACAAATCATTTTCTAATCATAGATGCAATCTTTAAAACATTTCTGTGTTTAGTCATTTTTGCAAGAAGACTAGAAAAGAAAGGAAAGAAAGAAAGAAGGAAGGGAGGGAGAAAGGAAGTAAAAATAGTATACCTCAGTCTGTATTCAGACAATAGCAGTTCTTTTTCTGGAGATGGAGAACACTTTTCATCATGAGTCCTTTGGAATTGTCTTAGATCATTGTATTTCTAAGAGCTAAGTCATTCACAAGTCTTCATCATTCAATAATGCTGTTACTGTATAATGTTCTCCTGGTTCTGTTCGCTTCACTTTGTATCTGTTCATATAAGTTTTTCTAGTTTTTTCTGAAATGGTCCTGCTTGAAGGACCATTGATCCCTTTTTTGTTTGCATTTTGTTTGTTTTGTTTTGTTTTGGTTTTTTTGCAGGGCAATGAGGGTTAAGTGACTTGCCCAGGGTCACACAGCTAGTAAGTATCAAGTATGTGAGGCCAGATTTGAACTCAGGTCCTCCTGAATCCAGGGCTGGTGCTTTATCCACTGCCCTACCTAGCTGGACCATTTATTCTTAAAAGCTGTCCCAGTTAAACAGTATCCCTAATGAGTTTTTATCAGATTAGAAATGTCTTGATGATACACTATTTCTCCTGTGAACAGACCAATCTTGCTAAGAAAGGAAATGCTTGGGGCAGCTAGGTGGCTCAGTGGATAAAGCACCAGCCCTGGATTCAGGAGAACCTGAGTTCAAATCTGGCCTCAGACACTTGACACTTACTAGCTGTGTGACCCTGGGCAAGTCACTTAACAATTTTTGCCCCACCAAAAAAAAAAGTAAATGCTCAGTGACACCTTCAAACCAGCTACTAAGTGATTAATTTTCTGGCTGTGATAGATAAAAATAGAAAATAGACTTATTTTTGTGTGTGGCCACTTTCCACTTAGAGATATCAATGCCTTGACTGAACAAAAGTGTAGAGAATGATATGAATCACATGGCTTTTAGAGTTTCTATAAATATTGCTTGTTAGAGCAATTGAGAGGCAGTAGATAGAGCACTGGATCTGGAGCCAGGAAGACCTAAGTTTACATCCAGCATCAGACACATGCTAGTTGTGTGACCCTGGAAGAGTCTCTTAACTTCTGTGTGCCTCAGTTTCCCCATTCATAAAACATCTAACTCCCAGGATTGTTGTAAAGACAAAATGAGATAATGTTTGTCAATTGCTTTGCAAACCTCAAAGTATAACTGCTAGGTAGTATTATTATTACTATTAATAATAATTTAAACACTGATACAATAAAAATCAGACCTTTGTCCAAAAAAACAAGGAGTTGATGCATTATTAGAGAAACTAAATCAACTCAATATTGATATTTTGTTTTCAGTTAAAAGAAACCAGGTGACATTAATGAAATAACAGCCAAATGAATGAATAATTCTTTGGACAGTTTGAAAGGGCACATAAAGATGTTAGTGGATTTGGATTCGTCATATGCCCAAACCTAATAAATATAATCAATAGGACACTCAATTCAAGTCAACAAGAATTTATCAAAGCCTATTATATGCAAAACTATACTAAGTACTGAGGATATAGACACGAAAGCAAAATAGCTCAAATTCTCAGGGAACTTCTATTTCGCCTTGCAGTGTTCATGAGAAGTATGAGCAAAAATGTCATCTAAAGCTATCAAATCTGTTAAAGTAAAGAAATCCAAAGAACATTAAAAAAAATCTGCCAAATAAAAGTAACATGTGTCTTGATACACGCTGACTTCAATGTGAGGGTGGACACCAAAGAGGGCAATGCCAATTATGGAAAGTATTATTTGTGATTAATAACTGAAAAAGAACAAAGATTTGTTTGATTGCTCAGACATTCCACAAATTCAAATACAATATTTTTCCTTGAAGAATAGAATAAGAAGTTAGCCATCCAGACCATGAAAAAATTACAAAAAGATAAAATTAACTGTAATAGACAAGAAATGATTGCTTTATAATATTAGAGTCATTTGAGGATTAACTGCCTGTGTAGTCATACGATCACCTTGTTAGAGCATGGAAAAAATATCAGTGCCAAATTGAAAAGAAAGGATACAGTTGATAATAAGGCACTGGAGGCAGCTACACCAGTTCAACTATAAGCTATCTATTGATCATGGAGAAAGAGATTAAAATGAACATGCTTATAATTATCACCATTTCCTAGGGAAGTTTAACAAATGAAAGAGCCCAGAAACCCCCTTCAACCAGCAAATTCTTGAAAAGCATTGTGGGCAAAGGCAGAACTATTTCAAAGTACAAACTGCTTTGCACAATAGTATAAAACTACATTGGTATGGTAGAGAAAATGAGCCTATGGAGAGCTTACATAGAACAAAATTGTTCTCCTTCAATATGATTTATAGATGAAACTGAGAGGAAAAAAGACATGAAGTAAAAGAGACTTGCCAGCATTTAAATAGAGATCTAGTCTTCACTATGACAGTAGAACTACCACACGTGTACTCTAATACTTCTAATATGACATGAAGAAGTCAAAATGGCACATACAGGAAGTTGGAAGAATAGGTGGATCAGACCAAATATGCTCAGAAATCCATGCTGGAGATAATACAATTTGGAAAACATTCTGGAATGGATTTTCAAGATATCCAATATTACTCCTCCCTCTCTTCTGCACACCCCATGATGGTACTATTTTACAAAGGCACCAGTCACAGGGAAATACAGGAGTTTGGCAGTGGCTAAATAGGAAATGCAAGAGGAATTAAATCTTTTATTTTTCCATATTCTATTATGAGGAAAGGGGAAGTTCATAGAAATCTCTCATTTTTGCTTAGAAAACTTAGGTTGGGCTGCTCTTTTGGGGGTATATCCTCTGGTAGAAGATGGAGAAAGCAAACTCTCTTTAATTGTCCAGGTGGCCTGAGATGAGAATTAATGAAGATCACATACCTAGTTCCTTTTTATCTTTCTGTTTCCCTTTCTGACCTTAAGTCATAGATTAAAATTCTTGAAAATGGATTTTCCATTAAAGTTCCAGAAATTCCAAGAGATTAAGGGCTTTCCATTTTCTGCTTCTGGACAGGGAGTGAAAGGGAAGAATAAAACTCTCTTCCTGGGATGTACTCTTGTCCTGAAATCCAAGGTAGAGAAAGTACAAGAAGAGGGCAAACCAATTCATAGCCTAGTCTTACACATCCTATAGGAAAAGACACTTCCAATATGAGTTCATTTTCATTAACTCTCAGTTGCCAATTATATTGGAAAAAGTCTGAGTTATAAGGAACAAAAGAGACAATTTTCTTGTCTCCTGTCAGGATTTAAGTTTAACTTCTTGGAAGTTAAAATGAGTAGGGAGACAAGGAAACTAATTAGAAGGTTATTGCAACAATCCAGGTGAAAGGCAGTGATGGACTGAATTAGGATAGTGGCTGTGTGAATAAAGAGAAAGGAATGGATTTCAGATTTTTTCTAGATATAATCAATAAAATTTGGCAACTGTTAGATTTAGAGAAAGTGAGAAGTCAAGGATAGTACAAAGGTTACATATAGATGTATGTTTGTAAAGATGGTGTTGCTCTTAACAGAAATAGAGAAGTCTAGAAGAAAACTGATTTGGAGGAAAAGATAATGTGTTACATGAGTCTTGGGACATCCACTTTGAAGTGTCTAAAATTGGTGGTTACTTGTTGAAAGCTTTTGGTGCCAGACTGGAGATCAAATGAGAGACTACAGCTGGGTGGATAAATAGATCTACATAGAGATGATAATTAAATCTTTTTGCCTTGGCTCATATTTCATTCTTTCATTGTATTCGTGCACTAACACATATTGGCCCCCTCCACAAAAATAATGCCATGAATTTAATTCTGGATCTCAGAAAAACACAGGTATCCCCTTGCACTATAAAGCTCTTAGTGCATTTTATGCCACTGCTGTGTTATTTCTCTGGGTCACTTGATTAACAATATGGAAGACTAGACATTTTCTCATTCCCACGACCTCTCAAACCTTTCCAAAACAGAATCTTCAGCTATCCTAATGGTCTAAGAAGTGGTATCAACTTGAAATAGGAATAGATCTCTGTGGGCTGCGTATTGACCTAGAAAACCCTAAATAAACATTACCCATGTGGGTTTTTGGGGTATTTTTATTTATTTTGCCAAGTATTTACTAATTATATTTTCTTTTTTTTCTTTTTTTCTTTCTGTATTTCTGGTGAGGCAACTGGGGTTAAGTGACTTGCCCAGGGTAACACAGCTAGTAAGTATGGATTTGAACTCAGGTCCTCCTGACTCCAGGGCTGGTGCTCTATCCATTGCGCCACCTAGCTGCCCCTCCTAATTATATTTTAAACATGTTTAGGCTTTAGTCAGTTTTCCTGGTGAACAGTCAGTGAATTTAACACCTCTAGTCTAGTTCATCCAGGATCCAAAAGGAGATTTAAAAAAAAATTATGAAAGTATTTTATTATTTCCAGTTACATGTAGAGATAGTTTTCAACATTTGTTTTTATAATATTTCTAGTTTCAAATTATTTTTCCCTCCCTCCCCCCTCCCCAAGACAGCAAGTAATTTGATATAGGTTATATATAAAAGGAAATTTAAAAAAAACACACCATAAACCGACACCTACCATGAGCTCACTCAACACCCCCCTCTCTCACAACCTATCATACCAACAGCAGCAAGACTGCATAGTTAACCCAAGGTTCTAATACATGGGTTTGTAATATAATTTTATCCCTCTGTCTGGTCTCTCCTCTGTCTTTCTAGTACTGAGACTCCAGGCTGCAGAATCTTGCTTAGGTCTTATAGATAGCCTGAGACATGGTGGCAGCATTCGGTGCTACAGAAGATCTCTGCAGGAAATGAAAAAAACAGAGAGAAAGGGAGGACACTTGTTTGAGCTTGAAATAGAACTCAACCTCCCTCGTCATGCTACCCCTTATCTCAGAGCCTCAGAGGCCCAAACTACAGAAATCAACTCTTTAGCACCAGCACAGAAGCTCTCTAAACTGCCAGCACCAGAGAACTGAGGAACAGAGGGAGCAGAAGGGGACATTGGGACAGAACACTAGGTATCCTGGGAGTTGGGGTGAGGAAGTGACCGACCATTTGGCATTTCACCATGTCTGAGAAAAAAGCTCTGATATCCATCTGGAGCCAATTCGGTTCCCCCCAAAGTCATGTAGGGCAGACACCTAAACTGGTGAATGGTGAATTGCCTAATGCAGGAGGTTGAGCTACTTTAAGATCCAGTCCCTAAGGAAACTACTATCAGAGAGAAGGTGTCAGAAAGTGAGCAATAGGGCATAACAAAGGAGAGGGAGGGAGACTGAAATTACCAAAAAGCTCAAGAAAAAGAAAACTCAAAGACTTTGAACATAAGCAGATAAATCAACGGGGAAAACATTAACAGCAGAAATAAATATGGCCTTCAGATCTAGCAAACAAGATCAGGCATCTATGAATAATTACTGAAAAACAAAGAAAACCAGTTTAATACTTGAAAAAACAGCAAACTCTCTGGTTTGAGGAGAACATGAAATCACAAAATGCTATTCCTGAGTGGTTCATTAGAGAAATGAGAATTACAAGAGAAGAATTTATGCCCTACTCAGAAAAAAATAATTGGAAGAATTGAAAAAAACAAACTTGAATCTGTGATGACAATTCTCACCAAACCAAAGATAGAGCAATAGATTGAGAATGCAAATACACAGAAGTGAAGAACACTCTTGGAGAAAAGAAGCAACAAAAAACATTAAAAAGAAAATACACTTACTATCCAAGTAAAACATACTGATCTCGGAGATCAGATGTGTAGAGACAACATAAGGAAGATAGCTCTCTCAGAAGAACATGACAAGACAAAAAATCCGAACACCATAATGCAAGAAATTATACAAGAGAATTGCCATACATTTTTGTACACAGAAAATTAAATACCAATTGTTTGAATTCATAGATAGCCTCCAGAAAATAAAAAACACAAAAACAAAAAACTAAGGCTGCAAACTCCAAGACACATAATAATTAAATTTAAGAATTCAATTCAGAAACAAATTCTTCAAGTGACCAGGAGAAGTAATGGAATAATGTGATCTGAAGAGCAATGGAGTTCAGGATGAAACCTAGAGTGATCTACCCTGCAAATCTGAACTTAATCAAAAACGAAAAAAAAGATGGACATTCAATAATAAAAGAGGCATTTGAAAAAAAATTTAGGGAAAAAAACAGACCTGAAGAAATTATTTGTTTTTTCAAATAACCCCAGACAACAGAAATTCAGGAAGAGTAAATAATTGCAGCAACAGAGTGTCAGCAGGTAGAGGTGGAGGTAATAGTTGGGTTGAAGTAACCATGAAGAGAACGGCCTGGGGCATTAGGGATATAATCAGATGATACTGTGCCTACAGGTGAATGAGTGATTTTTGTGGGACTACGTTAAAACATAAGGGGGGAGGGCATGCAGCTAGGTGGCACAGTGGATAGAGCACCGGTCCTGGAGTCAGGAGTACCTGATTTCAAATCCAACCTCAGACACTTGACACTTACTAGCTGTGTGACCCTGGCAAGTCACTTAACCCTCATTGCCCCACAAAAAAAAAAACCCAACCCAACAAACAAACAAACAAAAAACCATAAGGGGGAAGACAGTAGGGAGTTAGAGGGGAGTGTCTAATGTGTCTGGATCAAGTTGAGGGCTAGCAATGAGAGAAAGGTGATCTCTGTGTTCTCTCAAGAAGAGAAGACCCTGCAGAAGAATGAATGAGGAGGAGGGAGAAGTATTGAAAAGGGAAAGAAGAAAGAAACCTTTGCTTTGGTGAAGTTACACTGATAAATGCTTCTCTGGGTGAAGGGTTGTTCTGTAAAAGGATATGGAACCATTATTCTGGATGACTTATGAGAAATTTGGTGCTTGAAAAGAACACTTCTCCTACCTTGGGAGGAAGGGAATTGGAACTCCTAGGGATACCTGGCACCTGGGGAAATGGGAGGGCATGGATCCAGGGAGAAGTTTTTTAAGTAAATGCAGAAAAGAAAGTAACCAGTGGGATGGTATAAACTAGTAGTAGACTGGATAATAAAGAACATGGTGGCGATGGGGGAGGTCCTGCCATGGGGCAATGTCTTCTCTCACTTTCAGGAATTGGTTTTGTCCTGAAAATGAGGTACAGTGGTAAAGGGGAATCACAGGAAATGGCTGAACAAGTTGTGGTATATGATTATAATTACTAATGTACTATAAGAAAAGATGAGCTCAATGATTTTAGAAAAAAACATGGAAAGACACAAAGAATAATGAAGAGCAAAATGAAGAGAACATTGTATATAGTAACAGCAATATTGTTTTAAGAATGACTTTGAGTGAAAAAGTTCTTTTGTCTACTATAAATACCCAAATGAATTATAAATAACATATGAAAAAAGACTATCTGCATCCAGAGAAAGAACTGATAAATACAAGTAGGTATAGAATAATTTCTCTATATATACATACATATACACACATATATATACATATTTGTGTGTGTATATATATGTGTATATTTATGTATATACACACACACCTATTTGTGTCTAATTGTAGCCATTTTGGCGGGGAGGGTAGGAAAGAAGAAAAAGAAAAAGAAAGAAATTTACATGATAATTTTGTTGTTGTTGTTGTTTTTCCTTTGTTCTCTAAGAGGACCATGACATTGGGGTGATGTCATGACCTGCACTGAATTGGATTTGAGTGATGAAGGGCTATGCAAAGGCACCAGCCTCACTCTCTGCTCCAGAGCCATCTGAGTCCAGTGGCAAGATATACAACAGGACTGGAGATGGCCCTGGATGTTTAAGGAAATTGGGGGTAAGTGACTTGCCCAGGGTTGTCACACAGCTAGCAAGTGTCTGAGGTGATATTTGAACTCAGGTCCTATCAACTTCAGGGCTAATGCTCTATCTATTGCACCACCTAACTGCCCCTAATTTTGTTGTATGTTTGAAAGGAGTAGCAATTTGTGCATAGTAGATTTGCAATTTTACATACATTCATCTTTTTTATTGTACTATGTTACAGAAATTTATTCCATAAATTAAAAATAAAAGATAAATAAAAAAATGAAAAGGGGAATCTTCAGGGCAAACTCTAAAAGGTAGTGACAGAAGCTACCCAGAAGGAAAAGTCTATTTTCAGAGTTTTGATTCCATGAGGAATATAAGAAGTAGAAAGACATAAGATAAGGGATCATGAGCCTGAGAGAGAAGGTAGACAGAGAATATGGACAACAAAAAGAGGGAGAAAGAAATCCTCTCTAGGAAGGTAAGCAAAAAAATGAAAAATTAAAAAACTAATGAACAGGACTAGTTGGAAGGGAAGAGAAGAGAGAATCTATTTGACTGAGAGGGAAAAAAGGGGAGGGGATAATTAAATAACCAGATAAAATCAGGAAAGGAAAAGGAACCAGTGAGCAAAATCCCAAAGAGAAAGGGTTGATAAATCAGAGGGAAAGTTCAGAGATGAAGACATAAGATGAACAAGGACACCTAATAAAAGAGTAAGCTAAAGTAACTGAATAAATAATACAGTATTTACATCAGGACAGGAAAATAGTAATTTGAAAAAAGACAATAATAGAAATAATTGGAGAAAAAATGTAAACCCAACTCTTGTATCTCTAACCACATGAGTAAACAAGTCAATAAAGGAAATGAGTGACAGATTGGATAAGAAAATAAAACCCTGGGGCAGCTAGGTGGTGCAGTGGATAGAGCACTGGCCCTGGAGTCAGGAGTACCTGAGTTCAAATCCGACCTCAGACACTTAACACTTACTAGCTGTGTGACCTGGGCAAGTCACTTGACCCCAATTGCCTTGCTAAAAAAAACCCAAAAAACAAAACAAACACCCCCCCCTACAATTTGCTGCCTACAAGAAATACATTTATACATACAAAATTGATGGGGTGGAAATTTTTTTTTTTAGTATACACCACATAAATCCAAGTAAGCGGGAGTTGCAATCATGTTAATTGACAAAGCAAAAACGTTTAAAATATAAAAAGGTTAAACAAGGACACTACATCATGCTGAAAGGAACCATAGACATAAATCCAATATCAATAGTCAACTTATATGCTCCAAATGCCTTTGCATCTAAATTCATAAAACAAACATTAACTGAACTACAAAAAGACATAAACCATAATACAACAGTGAGAGGAGGCTTTGAGATCCCTCTGTAACTTTTGGTTAAGTCTAACAGAAAGATAAATGAAAGGGAACATGTGGAACTGAACAAATTGTTGGAGAAACTGAGCTAAAAGACATAGCATCTTCTAAATAGGATTGCAAAAGAATATAATATTTCTTAGAACTACATAGAAAATTTGTTAAAAGATTTCCGACAAATGTAAAAATGCATAAGTAGTTAATAATCCTTTACTGATAGTAACACAAATAATTATTGGTTCAGGGACAACAAACAAAAGATAAGAGATTCAAATGGAAACAAAAATGAAATACCAAATAATGAAGGGGTCTAAGAACAAATAATAGAAGCAATTAATTATGTGAAGGAAAACAATAATGATGAAACAACATTCCAGAATTTCTGGGACACAGCTAAAGTAGTCCTTGGCAGGAGGAATCATATTACTTAATGGGAAAATTAAGAAAAATAGACAAATTGATGAATTGAACATGCATTTTAAAAATTTAGAAAACTTTGGTCCAGCCTTTTCATTCTTTAATTTTCATGACTTTTCAAGAAGTTTTTGATAAAAATTCTCCATAGTCTCCTTGGTATGTAACTACAAGGGAGCCTAAGCTTGCTTTGTTTTGGGCTTAGTCATGCTATTGCTTTGCTAATCTGTTTCAAGACTATACAGTAGGTGGTTGGATAATAGGATGCATTTGTCAAACAACTATGTATAAAGTTGAATGTTCTATAGAATCTTTACAATTCAACCTTCTTGGGCTGAGGTAAACATGGATATTATCTGCTGATGTAGATGAAGCTATTATGATTCAAGGTCTAACAGAGTTTTTCCACACTGACCTATTTCAAATCAATGCATCAGAGAAAAAGAAGCATAGAGAAGCTTTCTCTGTAGTTTGACAAGTTACTGGCATATTGAACCCTTGAAAAACACACTGTGGTTCACTTTCTTTTTTTGTTTGTTTGTTTGTTTTTAGTGAGGCAATTGGGGTTAAGTGACTTGCGCAGGGTCACACAGCTAGTATATGTTAAGTGTCTGAGGCTGGATTTGAACTCAGGTCCTCCTGATTCCAGGGCCGGTGCTCTATCTACCGCACCACCTAGCTGCCCCTCACTTTCTATATTACCATAGAAACTGACCCCTTTTTATGATGTCTCCAGTGCTAGAATCATGTATGGAAGTTTTCTGAATAATAGTGTCTTTTTATGGTTTTCAGGAAGCATTATCAGTGGTGAGTGAGGATCAGTCATTATTCGAGTGTGCCTACGGAGCTCCACACCTTGCTAAGACTGAGATGACTGCATCCTCCTCCAGTGAATATGGACAGACTTCCAAGATGAGTCCACGAATCCCTCAGCAGGACTGGCTACCACAACCCCCATCTAGAGTTACAATCAAGATGGAATGTAACTCTAATCAAGTTAATGGTTCAAGGTAAGGGGATTTTAGGACCTACTTTTTCTTTTTAAAAATGTAATTTGAAATAAAAATGTCAGAAAAAATATGGGAATCATGCTTTTCTTCAAAGTTCCAGAAGGAAAATTGAGCATTACTGTTGAATTACTTAGAGAAAAATATGGTTTGCTTTGGTTTGGGCAGAGGCAGTAGAGTCTAGTAATGCATTAAATGAAAGCTTTCTTTCAAAACATAAGAAATTTAGAAGGACAATATGCTCACATGTAGGAGAGTTTATCTTTGAATTTTTTTGCCTAGAAAATTATGCAGAAAATAGTTTTATACATGGAGAAATCACCTAGTCAAAATAAATTTTATATACACTGAACAAGTACATATTGTATATTTAGACCCTTCTAACTATGAAAATGAGACTTTATTCTTTTATTTACTTATGCTTGCAACAAAACATGAATTTTCCCCATAAATATTAAATATATTTGTTATGATCTGACAATTTTGTGAACTATTATTGAATATGTTGCTGTTCCAAGTGACTGAATATTTTTGTCTAAGGCTGATGAAATTTTAAGAAAGTGAAAGCGACTGAAATTATGTAGAAAAATAAAATACAAAGTATAAATATGTATGGTTTTAAAATTTACTCATTGAATTTTCATAAAGACATTTGAAAGGATGTGATGATGAAGTTACTTTAAAACATTAGAAGTGTCATAAACCATTGCTTCTCTTATTGGTTCCCAAGTCATACTTCTTCTGAGGATATGTAGACTGATGCGACTTTATGTACTTGTACTATCAATCAATCATTAAATATTTATTAAGTAGCTATTGTGTGCTAGGCATTGTGCTGACTCCTGGGTATTTGTGTAATACAACAGATAAAAAGTTCCTATTCTGAAGAAGTTTTACATTCCCAAAGTGGAGACATCAAGAATAAACATAGGTACATACAGAATAAATATAAAAAAGAATAAAATAAAAAAGTAGTTAAATACAAGGTATTTTTAGAGGGAGGGTATGACTAGGTGAAGGGATCGGGAAAGGACTAAAGTGGAATATGGTGATTGTGTTGCATCTCAAATGAAATGGGAGATTCTATGAGGTGGTGGTAAAGGTAGTATATGACAGTCAATACAAAGTAATAGAGATGGAGATCTAATTTTGCATGTGAAGAACAGAATTTAGCTAGATTGCTGAGTGCATAAAGTGGAATAATGTCCAATGAGATTAGAAAGATAGGATCAGGTTACAAAGGACCTTAAAAGCTAAACAGAGGAGTTTATATTTTATTCTAAAGGGAATAGTGAGTTATTGGTATTAGTTGAGTACAGTAGTGACATGATCAAATATGCACTTAAGGGAAATAATTTTTTTCAGCTGTGTATAATATAGACCAGAATGGTGAAAGACTTAAGCATGGAGATCCATTAGTAAGCTCTAGCAATAATCTAGGTAAATATGATAAGGACCTACATAAGGTGCTTACATAAGGCAAGTAGAGAATAGTTTTGCGTAAGAGAAATTTTGGAAGTAAATAAAGGTATAAGATTTGGCAATTGATTAAATATGTAAGGTAAGCAAAGGAGGAGTAGAAGATTAAACCATGGAGAGTGATACCATCTTTAACAGATATGGGGTGCATTTAGGTGGCAGAGTGAATAAAGCACTGGCCCTGGATTCAGGAGGACCTGAGTTCAAATATGACCTCAGACACTTGACATGTAGTAGCTGTGTGACCCTGGGCAAAGTCACTTAACCCTCATTACCCCTCAAAACAAAACAAAACAAAAAACCCAACCAAACAAACAAATAGATATGGGAAATTTTGATAGAAGAAAAGGTTTGGGTAGAAATATGATGAGTTACAGTTTGGACATGTTGAGCTTGAGATGTTTTTGGGACATCCAATTTGCAATGTATAATAGCCAATTCATAACATAGGATTGAAACTCAGTGGAGACACTGAGGCTGGATACATAGTTCTGGGAGTTATTGTTATAGAAATTCAATCTGTGGGAGCTGCTCATGACAGTGAGGGTGGAGAGAGAGAAGAGATGGAACTCTTGGCATAGGTAGGGAATACTCCCAATTAAGAGGTGTCACATGGATGATGAACTGGTAAAGTAGACTGACAAGGAGAAGTTGGACAGGAGTGTTACAAAAGCCTAGACAAGAGAGTATTCAGGTGGAGAAGATGGTCTACACTAGTGGTTCAGGGAGAATAAGGAGGGAAAAAAGAATCAAATTTGGCAATTAGCTCAATGGTAAATTTTGAAAGAATAAAATGAAACTATTACAAAGGGAGTTGGAAGATCTAGGATCTATAACTACTTCTTGAAGTCAATTCGCATATCTGAAATTTTTTTTTCATGTAGAATGTGAATGCTATCCACTTACACTGTGTATCACTGAGATTCCATTCATATAGAGTGGAAATCAGGGGAAAGCAGATGCATTTTGGGAAAAAAATATTCAAAGGATTTATTTAGTGAAGTATCAAAGGGGTTCTGGAATCAAATGTCCCTTAATATAAACTCTAAGGTCAGGATTATAGTAAAACTTGTTTACTAAACTTCCTAAGGGAAGTTTTGAAGATAATCTGTACAAAACAGTTAAAGTTTCCTCACAGATATGAAAGAGTTGTTCATTTAATTAGACTCTTTGGCACGATGTTCTTTCCTATCTCTGCGAAAGGTTAGGATACCATTTTATAAATGAAGAAACTGAGGTGTGGAGAACGTCAATGCCTCTCTCAGTGAAATAAACAGAAAGAGGTAGACCCAGGGCTATAAGTTAGGTGCTCTGATTTATATGAAAAGCTTTAAGTAAATGAAATAACTGGAGGATTTTTCTGAAGAATTAATTTCTGTTTTCTTTAACATTAATCCACAATAAAGCCTGGCATTAAAAACAGTAACATTTCCTCTATTAATCAAAAACAAAAGCTAAATGGAGAATAAGGACATAACAGGAAAGTAAAATTGAAGGTGAAAAAGATACTAAAGGTCATCTATTCCAACCTTAATTTATTCCAGACAATTTGTTAATTCATTTTTTCTTTCTTTGATTATTTGTTTATTTTTTATCTATTTACTAATTAATTGGTTTTACAATTTGGTTTATAAATGCAACAATACAAAAAGAACAAAGTCCCACCCACCCCAGTCTACCTCTCTGTCTATTCCTCTCTTATTATAAGTGGAGGGACACGGGGCAGCTAGATGGCGCAGTGGATAAGGCACCAGCCCTCGATTCAGGAGTACCTGAGTTCAAATCCGGCCTCAGACACTTAACACTTACTAGCTGTGTGACCCTGGGCAAGTCACTTAACCCCAATTGCCTCACAAAAAAAAAAAAAAAGTGGAGGGACACAAACAAGGTACATAGGGTCCCAGGGGCTCACTTTACAAAACTAGAGAAAGAGGGAGGGAAGGGAAAAATAGGTCAGTCAATAAACATTTATTAAGTGCCTACAATATGACAGGCACTGTGCTATATTTTGGCTATATAAGGGCACAAGACAGTTCCTACTCTTAAAGAGCTCACAATCTAATGGGAGAAATATGTAAAGAACTATGTAGAATCAAGTTATATAAAGGATAAATTGGAGATGATCAACAAAGGACAGGCATAAGCATTAAGAGGCATCAGGAAAGGCTTTCTGTAGAAAGTGGGATTTTACCTAGGACTTGAAGGAAGCCCAGGGAAGTCAGGAGGCAGAGAAGAAGAGGCAAAGACTTTGATATGAGGAGGGGAATATCTCAAGAGAATAATTTCTCAATTACCCTCATCTTGCTGCCACCAAAATGTCCAAGATTTGAAGTCCAGATCTTCCTCTAGTTTCTACAGTCATTTAATTTCAGAGGAGGAAAGCCAAGGGGAAGGGGGAAGTTAGAAACGAACAATGATCCCTATCACCTGGTCCCACTCAGTGTCTAATATTATCTTCTTCACTGGGATAGGATCCCAAGTCATGCTATGAATGAAAGAGGAAAACTCTGGCAACCACGTCTGTCCAGGGGGGAAATATTCAGAAGTTTAGACCCCTAAATAAGTCAAAGAATGAATGTTAGGTAGAGGTGTTGGAAACATCTGGCACGGGCAGAAAGACAGTCCTTAAATAACAACATCTACTCACATCCTACTCCTTTATCCTTTCCTCTTTTTAGTTACTCTAGACAATCACAGAGAATAGGATCATTCAGTGAGGCTTTGATCTCCCAGGTTTCAAAGAAAATGAGAAATCCAGACATCTTCCTATCTACTAATCCCTTCTCTCTCCACCAAGAATCACTTTGTCTCTTTCCAACTGAGATGAAAGCTTTGGCCAAGACTTTTTTTTTCTTTTTTTATGGGTGGGGCAATGAGGGTTAAGTGACTTGCCCAGGGTCACACAGCTAGTAAGTGTCAAGTGTCTGAGGCCATTTTTGAACTCAGGCCCTGCTGAATTCAGGGCCAGTGCTTTATCCACTGTGCCAGCTAGCTGCTCCTATGGCCAAGACTTATAAAAGGTTTAAGGTCCATGGTTGTTGAGGGCATTTCCTGGTCCTATACAACTGTACTCAGTTCATCCATCATTCATCCACTAGGTAGCCACTAGTTGTCCCTCATGCTCTCAGATGCAGAGTTACTGGATCTCCTTGGTCTTGAAGAAGAAAAAAGTTCAGGCTCAAACAACTGAAGTTTCAGTGGTCATAAGCCCATAGGCATCTTGTGCCATGCCAGTATGCTCTCAATATAAGTACTTATGGCATGATAACCCATGCAAATTGATGTCCTGATCATCATTCAACTTACTTCATCATGCCCTACATGGATACATCAACCTTGAAGGGGAGGTATTAGTACCTCACACTCCTCTACTGTATTGCTTGAACATGCTAAACTACTGACACCTGGAATGCACCCTACCTATACACTACTCAGTGGCAAGTGTGCCTGAGTGATGTTTCTAGGGGAAAATAGTCATTGAAGGAAAGGTCAGTGTCTTCCCTGTATGATGTCCCCTGGGAGAGCAGGAAAGTTCAGTTTACGACCAGGCAAAGAGCTGGGGTGTGTGTGTGTGTTTAAGGTAGGTGGGTGGGTACATAGGGTAGAGAGCTCTTGATCAGGCTACTTGACCAGGCCCAAAGAGAGTGCCTGCCTAGAAAAAGCTCTGGGGACAGAAAAAGAGCCCTCCCTCTCTCCTTTTCTCCCTCCCTCCCTTCCTCCCTTCTTTCCTTTCTTCTTTCCTTCCACAAATGTCTTACTGGTAATGCTGTAAGACTACAAATTTTATGTAGCACATAGTCTGAGGCAGCTATCCCAAATCCCATAGGTTCAATGCCTCTAGAGGTTAAGCTACGATATATGCATTCAGGTGTGAGAGTATTTCTGAGAGTTTGGAACATATCTTTTCTTATTCTATAGCTCATAAGCCCCCAAAGGGAGCTTATGAAAGGGTTACTTACTAGTATGGTACAGTAGGAGCAATTGGTACAAACATCTACCCAAAAGTCTGTGACACAGTCTCTTACAAGTGCCTGGGGAAAGTGGACTCACATTTAAGACCACATGTGGCAAAGGGCTAACTAACAGCACCAGGTTTCTCCATTTTGTGGAGCATTCAAGAAGTCTCCCTTGGGCATATTTTAGTTTATTTTATGGAGCTATGAATCATCCTCACATATCACATCCAATCAGATTTATTAAGTGCCTATCATGTGTTAAGCACGGTGCCAAATACTGAGGATACAATTAAAAACAAAGATAGTCCTTGCCCACAAATTTAAGATCTAATGGGAGAAGATGACATAAAAAAGAAGCTGAAAAGCAGTAGGGAGAAATATGAGAAGTCCAAAAAATGTATGAGATGTTGAGAATGATGAGAAAAACCCTGCTGAACTGCCTCTTTAAATAGAGGTGGGGAGCCATAGCCCTGCCCTCCAGTTAAAGGGTCCAATAGGAGGGGCAAAGGGTAATGATGAGATGTGAATAACGGGCAGATTTAATCATGTAGCAAAGTGGAATTTCCCAATGATGAATTTCTTGGGAAAGGAAGGTTTGATGGAGAATTCCAAAAAAAGTCCCAAAGCAGAGAAGCTGGTGGGAAATGGTAAGGTTAAAGTAGTCGTGAGATTTAATCACATTTGATTAGTCTCTAATGTCTTAACAAGGAAGAACTTTGTTATCCTTTTATGAACACTTATATGATTGAGTCAGAAGAGAACAACATCATTTGGATGAATATAAATTTGCCACACCCTCCTGGGGCTTTAAATAGCTAAGTCCCCAAAGACTGTTTGGCTATTGGTGGGAGCTGAATTAAAAGCCACTAATCAGGGAAGAATACAGCTCTTCAACTCTTTTTCTTCCCCCCAACTCTAGCATCTCCCATGAGTGTAGTAGTAGATCTTCATGCTCGGAGGGAGATGCCCCATTCACCAACTGGAGAATTCAATGTAGAGTTGGAAGCAGAAATGAGGGAAGAGACAGACATGGATACAAAGAGGCAGTCATTTGAAGCTAGAAACAGCTTTAAGGAGTATGAGCCCTGGCTGCATATCCAAACATGAACTCACCAGCTAAGTAATCCAACCAGTAATGATGGAAAAGGCTTGGCAATACTGGAGCCTTGGTTGAACAAGCTCTGTGTTGTATTCTTCTCAGACACCGCATATGTTAGTAGAAGAGTTTACCCCAGTTTAGAGGGGTCTAAAGTGACTAATTTTTACAATATCATTTTAGTAAAATGACTTTTGGGGAGGCATTTGTGACTACTGTAAGCTGACTATTAATAGGAAGATCACTAGTGGGAACTTATCAGTTATAATAATATGATCTTGGACACCCCAGGGTACCCAGAATCTGAGGTTAGAATTTCTCCTTGGGATCCAATTGCAAACTTGTGAGTGTCAAATTGGGGACAAATAGCCCAGAGGGAGTTATTACACTATGGATTTATGACTCATGGTAGTCGTAAGGCAAGTGACTAAAACCTTTAAAATGTCTTTCTCATTCAGAAAGGTCAGCCTATGTTTAAATTTATTTTTAGTGGACTTGTTTTGCTTCAGTTTGCTTTTCATAAAATGAGTCTTTAGGGGAAGCTAGGTGGCGCAGTGGATAGAGCACCGGCCCTGGAGTCAGGAGTACCTGAGTTCAAATCTGGCTTCAGACACTTAACACTTACTAGCTGTGTGACCCTGGGCAAGTCACTTGACCCCAATTGCCTCACTTAAAAAACAAAACAAAACAAAACATAAAATGAGTCTTTAACAGGTACTAACTTTCTTTAGCAATGATATCATGACACTGACTGGTTTCGATAGGATGGGTTGGGAGTTTTGTAAATCGTTGTTAAAAAGAGTTATCCAATGATTGCAAAGCACTTTGCCATTATGAAATTAATTTGTTTTGATAGTAAGTTTCTTCAAAGGAAATTTCTTGCAGAAATTTTTTTTCTGAGATTTAGTGAGAAATATAGAAATGTAGGATCAGATCTCCCAGCTATCAGCTTCATGATATTTTCTGTACAGAACAAAATTTGTTTGGGTTTCTTGAATAATAGGTTTCATTAAAATCAAATGAATCCTGAGAACAAAAACTAATATATAGAAAAGAAAGATTAGACTTATGGTGTGGTTTTTTTTTGTTAATTGTTTATCCTGATGTCCTTCATTGTCACTCACTCACTTACTCACTCAGTCAATAAGCATTTATTTAAGTTGGTGCCAGGCACATTGCTAAAAATGGGTTACTTTATAGATGGACATTAAGCTAGCAATTATTATACTCTGGGTCTTAAAACTCACAAATAAGAAAGCTGAATGGTTTGGGAAGGACCTTTTGGACTAACCAACTTTTATTCTACAACTTTAAACTTAATATGTTTACAACTTTAAGCTTAATATGTTTACAAACATATGAAATGAAATACATTTGATAAAATGTAAGCCAATGCCATTTTATACATTTTTCTTATAAGTAATAAAATAAGAAGGGAGGAAGAACCTATATTATAGACCATCTGGGAAGGTATTGTGGTTGTGGTTTGCATACCAACATATTAGACTCTAAAATTCACTGCATCTCTAATCTAATTATAACTTGTATATAATACATCATAGTTGCAGCATAGGCTCATAGGTACAATAATATAGAGCTAGAAGGGAAGTTTAAGGTCCATTGAGTTTAAATCTCTCATTTTATTTTATTTTTTAAATTCAAAGTTATTAAGGATTTAGAATATTTTTATATGGCTATTGATAACAGATTTCTTTTTCTTTGAAAACTGTCTCATTTTTCTTTGACCATTTATCATTTGAAGAATGGTTCTTAGTCCTATAAATTTGAATCAATTACCTACATATCTTAGAAATAAGAACTTTAACAGAGAATCTTGCTACAAAAATATTTTCCCAATTTCCTGGTTCCCTTCTAATTTTAGCTGCATTTGGTTATGTTTGTGCAAAAACTTTCAACACCCTCATTTAACAGAGAGGCTTGACTTGCCCAACATCATAGAGGTAGAATTTCAACTCATGTCCCCTGACTCCAAATTCCTCATGGCCTTTTCTGTACCACAATGCTGCTTCAAAAAACCCACTGTAACATCATGGATCTAGAGCTTGAATTTTGTACACATCCCTCCTGTCATTTTACAGATGAGGAAACTGATAACCAAGAAAACTGATTTGCCCAAGGTCACACAGCTGATAGTATCAAAGATAGAATTTAAACTCAGATCCTATCTTCAATTTATCCTGTCTACATCTTGTTTATACATAGTTGTTGGCATGTTGACTCCCCTCAAAGACTGAACTACTTGAGATGCAGAACTGTTCTTTTTGGTTTCGTCTGTTTGTTTGTTTTTATTTCCAGCATTTATCATAGTCCTCAGAACATAGTAGGCATAAATATTTGTTGACTTTAGTTGACTGTGCTATGTTGTCTTCAAATGGCAGATAATTTTCCTTTACTCCAGTCTCATGTCCAAGAAGTACTGTGTTTGCATTAATGGACAAATGAGAATTTGTATTCAGATTTAAATGAATTATTTCCCATTCATGAATGCAAAGAGTATTGCTAGTATATCTAGCCAAATATTGACAGACAATTTGATAGGATGTTCATTAAGTCAAAGCAGCTGTGGGTAGACGAAGTACATTCAAGAACAACATGGTTTCAATTAGTACCCAGCTATCATTTTATTGAAATGGGGGACTATTGTATATCATTCCATGAACAAGCCCACAGAACCTCAGGGAAGTCACATATATCATTTCTTTCATCTTTTCAACTTGTGGAATTTTGTGCACTTTTGGTCCTCATCCAAGTTATATATAGCACCCTTGCTAGGTTTGATCACAAATGAAACTCATTGCACTTATAGACTTATGCTGCAGTTCACAAGGTCCCTTCTTCTCTAGCTCTCTCCCACTATTATAGATCTTTGACTATTTGTGGTTTGATTAAACAAACTTTAGTTATCCTCCCAGAGGCCCAGGAAGATAAAGATTCAAATTCTGCCTCTGATACTACTTGTGGCCATGGGGAAAAACCTATTTAACTTCTCAGTGCCCAAGAGCAACTAGAGCCAAGTTACTGAGGAGCTGATGATATACATAGGTGGGGGAAATTTTAGCACCGAGAGCCCCCTAAACCAATAAAATTATAAAATTACAAAAAGTATGCAATATTTTTGCAAAAGCAAAAATGAGGCAAAAGATGTTCTCTAGCCTCATCACAGTCAAAATTTTTTATTCATTCATTCATTCATTCATTAAACATTATTAAGCATTATTCTACAATACAGAAAGACTTGTTCAGTCGTGTCCTACTCTTTGTGATCCCATTTGGGGTTTTATTTGCAAACATACTGGAGTGTTTGTCATTTTCTTCTCTGGCTCATTTTAGGTTCCAACTCGCTCTAGGTCTGGCACTATCCACTGAGCCATCCAACTTCCCTAGAATATCTATTCTAGCCAAACACTATTTTTCACTTCATTTTCAGCATACATGACCTTAGGTATTCTAAGAGGAATAAAGTAACTTCATCAAGGCAAAGATGATTGTTAATCTAAATATTATCTTCCTACACAGAGAGTAAATTTTATATGTAGTGTTTGATGAAAATATAGAAACTAAGTTTTCACTCTGTTTTCACACTGAGTAGGTCTATTTGCCTTTTTCTATTACATTGTCTTCAGTAGGGGGCAGCTAGGTGGCGCAGTGGATAGAGCACCGGCCCTGGATTCAGGAGTACCTGAGTTCAAATCCGGCCTCAGACACTTGACACTTACTAGCTGTGTGACCCTGGGCAAGTCACTTAACCCCCATTGCCCCGCAAAAAACAAAACAAAACAAAACATTGTCTTCAGTACCAAAACATGAGTGATGAGATTTGTAGTCTAAGGATTTAGAAAATATTCATTAGATATTAATTAAAATGAAAAATGTTGGAAAACATTTTGTATCCACCAAAATGTGCAGACTATCAAGTCATGTTGTAAATTACCTGTCAACTCCCAGGAGATTTAAGGTAGTATGCTTAACTGCCTAATAAATCAATAAAATTGCCAAATTTTCTTTATTTTTTAAATACAGCTCTAAATATTAAAAACTGTTAAATGTTTATTTACAATTTTTTGTCTCCCTAATTTTATCCATCATAGTATGAGAAGTAATTTCTTCTGATATTTGTATAGAACCTGTTACATGACAAGTTGCAATTTCATCAAAATATTTACCAAGACAGATCACAAAAACCTCCATGGCTTGGTAGAGCTCCTCTAGAAGTTGTTCTTCCCCCCTCCCACAAAATCACATACTGTTCATCTTTCTCATAATGAACCTCTCTGAATTTAGCTAGACTGATGCTTGAATGACAGACATGCTGAGTACATTACTGAGGCCTTTCAATTTTGGTGGGACCTGCTAGACTTTTGCCCTTCAGTCATCCAAAAGCTAAGGTTCCTATGCACACCATAATGAGACATCAGAGAATGTCTCCAGTGGAAGTTAAAGAATCTTATACTTTTGGGGGGGGTGGGGCAGTAAGGGTTAAGTGACTTGCCCAGGGTCACATAGCTAATAAGTGTCAAGTGTCTGAGGCCAGATTTGAACTCAGGTACACCTGAATCCAGGGCTAGTGCTTTATCCACTGCACCATCTAGCTGCCCCCTCTTATAAAGTTTTTAAAGGTGAAAGTAAGCCACCACAGCAGTCAAAACTCCTGAAACCCATTTGCTTAGTAAATAGTATTTCACTTCCTCATTAAGAAATCGATTAGCCTAAAATTTCTCCCCAAAGCTTACTTCATCAGAGATAATAGGATCAGCAGTAAACTCTAGGTCGTTTTCAACTAGAATCCTGTTGGGCTTTACTACCATTTGTATTTCCACTATTTTTTCACTTGATTACAGAAATTATTTCATTAGGCCAAAGAACTAAAGTATGAAGTGACTGTTTAAGTAACTTGTTTTTGCAGGGCAATGGGGGTAAAGTGACTTGCCCAGGGTCACACAGCTAGTAAGTGTTAAGTGTCTTTGGCCGGATTTGAATTCAGGTCCTCCTGAATCCAGGGCTGGTGCTCTATCCACTGCGCCATCTAGCTGTCCCACTTAAGTAACTTGTTAAAGGGCAGTAGTAGGAGTGGGAATAAATCTCCTCAATTTATAGATTCATTCTCAACTCATTATAGCTCACCATAAAAAGCCATCTTTTTTTGGACAATAAATTTCTCTCTTCTCTTGAATAGCCATTTATAGTGGCCATTTTCTTACATAGTGTTAGAGAACTCCTGTTTTGTCAAATAGCAATGTATTTTCTCTGCTAAGTATACATGCTCATATATGCACGTAGTATATTAGCCACAGTGTCAGACTAGTAAATTCTGTGTGTGGGATAATTGGAATTTTGACCTGTAAAGTAAAATAATTTTGGTTCACCAGATTTTCATAGTTTGTTATGAAAAATATCAAAAATCTTCAATGTATTTCATCCTTTTCTCTCTTGAAGAATCGACATGTTTTCAAAGTAGAAGACCTCACCAGTTAATGTTCCCTTCTGTTTTATAAGCACCTTATCTTCAGCATACATCCAGTTCTTATGGATGATCTACATAGGTTTATAACCAGTACTTCAAAGATCTGATTTCTTCAATATGGATGACATAGACCAATAAAGACCAAAGTCCTTCTATCACTTAATGAATGATCTTTGAGATTATCTGTGGTTTAAAAATTGATCACCCTGCTTTTAACCTGGTATTGAACTTATAAAAATGGGTCCCTAGAGAACAACATCCATCCATCACTGAGATCTTGTTGAAACTTCAAGGGAAAGAAGACAGTATTTAGAGGCAGAGGTTCTGGGCCCTGCCATTCCCTAGATATTTAACCTTGAGTTTGTCAGTTACCCCTCAGGGTCTCAGTTTCTTAGTATGTAAAATGAACAACTTGGACAACATGAGCTCTTCCATTTTTCAATCCTGTGATCCCTGGGAAGCTTCCCCAGCTTGGTAAAATCTACCAGATTATGCTCTGCTGACCTAACCTTGGGGAACTCAGTGTCAACTCCCCATTGTGACATGGAATAGGAATAGGAATAGGAATCAAATGGAGTTTTCTTATTATGCCATATGTATAAATGAGAATGAAAACAGTCCCTCAATCCCAAGAGCTAGAACACTCATTAGTATCCCTGTGTCGAAGAATAGAGAGACAATGAATGAATGAAATACTGAGGTTCTTTTGGGAACAAAAGATTAATTCCATAAGGAGGTTGGCAGTGACCATTTGGTTAATTCTTCCATTTCTATTTTAGAGAGGAAGGGAAAGTGAATATGAGATTGGAAATAAGTTCAAATTCTAGGTGTAGAAGGATATTTAGCAAAGGTAAAAATATCAAGTAGCCTGAAGTTCCATTTTTAAGATTTCTGTTTGCACCTGGAGGGTCAATATAAATCACAGCTAAGTTTACTTCTACTCAGGGGACAGCATCTGAAATAAGTTTGCCTCTAACTCTTGTCTTGAATTCTGATGATTCAAAAATAAAATAGAGCAGAAACCCTGTGCACGATTGCCTTCTTGTTTTGAGTCCTTTGAGGGGAAAAAAGTTACTTTTATCCTAACTTTCTAACAAGTGTGTGCCTGCATTTTTTCCTCTCCCCTATCCCAAAAGCTGTTGATTAAACCTGAACATAAGCTTGTAGGAGTCTTATGAAGAAACACTATTGAACTGGTGATTAATTTGTCCCTTGGCTGTTGTTAAGGCTGGAGACCCGCTTTATCTCTCCTGTCACTGACAGGAGCCCTTTGTTTAAGCCAGCTTCACCTCAGCATGGCTTATTTATACTCTTATTCTCATAAAGTGGCTAGCTAGGCACTGCTTAGTTAAAGCCACAGAGGCCAGCAATCTATACCAAATTCTATCCTTTACTTTGCATCCTGGTTTACCCAAAGTTCAGTCCTGGTGGAAATATGACTTTCCAGTAGAAGCATGCTACTCAATTCTTACATCTAATTGCTCAGCATTCACTTTGGCTTCCCAAGAGAGGTTCTTAATTACAACCATGTTACTTTTGGCACTGGTCTAGGAGTTTCCCAAAGAAGTGGGGAAAAAAAAGGAAAAAAAGATACTCAATGTACAAATATGAATGAGGCATAGAACAGTTTTGTGGACACACAGAAAAGAAATTTTGAAGCATAAGAAAAATCATAGAATGTATGAGTGGGGCTCCATTGATTTTCTCACCTTTAGAAGCTCAAATGATCAAACAGAACTAGGTGTGAACAAGGTTGGCATACCTTTTTGAATCAGTCACAGGCATTGGATGAGGGATGTTTTTGGCACCCTGAAGACTTTCTATTTAAAAAGAAGAAAAGTGGGGTGGGCAGCTATGTGGGCCAATAAATGAAAGGAGAAAAAGTGGATAGTACTAAGCTTTGTTAGAGAAGGGAGATTCTGAGGACGGAAACCAGTCCTACAGAAATCTATAAATTTACAGCTAAATATTGGCAGTCTTTTCCTTATTGAACCTGCCAGAACATTTTATATCTAGATCTAGATCTAGGGTATGAAATAGCTTTTCCCTATTCTCTCTAGTCTAAAATCCTAATGATTCAGAAGTAAAACAGAGCAAAACCCCTTTACGCAAGAGTGCTAAGTGGTGAAGTGGAGAGAGTGGTGGCCTAGAGTCAAAACGACCTGAGTTTAAATCTGGCCTTAGACATTTACTAGCTGTGTGACACTGTGCAAGTCATTTAACCCTGTTTGCCTCAGTTTCCTCATCTGCAAAATGAGCAGGAGAAGGAAATGGCAATCCACTCCAGGATCTTTGCCAAGAAAATCCCAAATGCGGGGCAGCTAGGTGGCACAGTGGAAAGAGCACCAGACCTGGATTCAGGAGGACCTGAGTTCAAATCCGACCTCAGACACTTAACACTTACTAGCTGTGTGACCCTGGGCAAGTCATTTAACCCAAATTGATTCACCAAAAAACAAACCAAAAACCCCCCAAATCCTCAAAAAACAAAACCAAAACCAAAAAAACAAAAGAAAGTACCAAATGGGTCACAAAAAGTCAGACATGGCTCAAATGGATCAACAACAACAAACAAACAAACAAACAAAAAAAAACCTCAGAAAGTGATTTATGTAAGTATCTAAAATATTGTAAAGGAAAACAAATTTGAAAGAGAAGAATTATCATCAATGTAACGATTAGCCATAAAGACTGATGATGAAATATGCCTCTTAGGAGTAGAGATTCACAAGACATTTTTCCCCTCCTGGATTACTGCCTTGTCATGATGGAGGGGCTTGCAAAACTCAATGAAACTATGAATTATGCCCTACATGGTTATTCAAGATGCACAGGTATCACATGTACCTCACTCTTATCTCAATTGGATAAAGGATTGTTGATCACACACAAATATATATAAATACACGTAATAGAAACATGTTAAACTAATGAATGAAATAGGTGGAGACGAAGAGAGTAGTGTTTAAGGGAAAGGATAAAACTGAGGAATAGTCAAAATGAACTTCTGTTTTGCAAGGTAGATCATAAAAGAGATAGACAACATTTATCATGTCCTTATTATGTTTCAGGCATCTGCTAAATACTGAATATACAAAACCAAGAAATTAAGACAGTCCCTACTTTCAATGATCTTACAAAGACAAAACACAGAGTATCCTGAAAGAATTGGGGAGGAGGAAACCCACTTAGGGTCAAGGCAGCTAGTATGTAGATGGAGCAGACCAAATAGTAAGTTGGTAATTAAATAAGCATCATGGTTGGGGCTTCTTATAAGCTGGCAGTTCCTGACAGAAACTCACCAATCATCCCATAGACCTCAGAGTGAAGTCATCTTCAGTGGGGGAACCAGATGGTGTAGAGGGTGAGACCAAGAGATTAAAAGAAAAGGGAAAAGGTAAGAACCAATTATGTGGAACTGGGCTTGGGATGTACATCAGGCAGCAGGTTGGTGCAATGGATAGAGCACTGGCCCTGACATTGGGAGGACCTGATTTCAGACCTCATCTTGGACACTTATTAGCTGTGTGACCCTGGACAAGTCATTTAATCCCAATTGCCTTAAATATCTGGGGTCATCTCCATACATCCTGATATATATCTTGCCACTTGATCCAGATGGGTCTGGAGGAGAGAGTGACCTTGCACAGCTTTCCCTTGCTTAAATCCAATTCACTACAAGTCATAACATCAACCCTCTTCAATAATAAAGGGCAAACAAAAACTAGTGTTGCTCACATTCCTTCTCTTTCACTACCTTCTTTTTTTGTAAATAGGGGAATGGAAGCAAAGAGAGAAAAATTATAAAAGGTTACAATGGAAGGAAATTAACAATTGCAGCCATGGACACAAATGGAATGAAAAAAAGGAAAATGATAGCATAATTCAACACAATGTTGTTTACAAAATACACACTTTAAACAGAGTTAGCATAGGATTGAAACAGAATTAAAATGATGGACTGGAGCAGGTTTTAATAACCAAAGGTAAAAATCATGATCTTAGACAAGGCAAAAGGAAAAATAGCCTTAAAAGAGATAAAAAGGGAAACTATGTTATGTTTCAGGGTGCTATGGGGAAAGAAATAATATCAATATTTAATATATAAGCACCAAATGACACAGCATCTAAATACTTAAATGAAAAATGAACTGAATTATAGGGATACAGTTTAATAGTTTGAGACCTCAGTGTATCTCTAGAGAAATCACACAAAAAGATAAGCGAGAAAGAAGTTATGTACTTGAATAGAATTTTAGAAACACAAAATATGACAGATATCTGTCCATTCCTGAATGGAAAGCACCTTTATAATAATTGTCCATGTTGCAGGGCATAAAACTTCATAAATAAGAGCTAGAAAGCCAAAATATCAAACAAATTCTCTATTGATAACATGAGAATAAAAGTATAATCAGTAAAGGAACTTTGAAGGAAGAATGGAAGAATACAAACTTCAATTAGGACTAATTTTATTCTTCTTTCTTTTTTTTCTTTTTTTTTTTTTGGTGAGGCAATTGGGGTTAAGTGACTTGCCCAGGGTCATACAGCTACTAAGTGTTAAGTGTCTGAGGTCAGATTTGAACTGAGGTCCTCTTGAATCCAGGGCCAGTGCTCTATCCACTGTACCATCTAGCTGCCCCCTAATTTTATTCTAAAAAGATGGTGAATCAAGGAACAAATGATAGAAACTAGATGCTTTTGTCAAAGAAAATGATAACAATGATTCACTATAGCAAAATTTTGGGGATGCAGCCAATGTTCACAGGGGATAATTTATCTCTCTCTCTCTCTCTCTTTTTTTTGCAACAAACATTTATTTTTTTTTTTCCAGTTACATGTAAGGGTAGTTTTCAACATTCATTTTCATAAGATTTAGAGTTCCAAATTTTTCTCCCTCCCTCCCTCCCTTTCCTCCCCCCATCACAAGATAGTAACCAGGTTATATATGTACAATCCACAAGTGCTCTTTTTATCAGTTCTTTCTATGGGGGTGGATAGTAAGCTTTGTCAGGGAATGTCTTGGATCACTGTATTGCTGAGAGTAGTTTAGTCATTCACAATCGCTCATTGAACAATTACCACTGTCACTATGCACAATGTCCTCCCAGCTCTGCTCACTTCACTATACAGCAGTTCATGAGTCTTTCCAGGTTTTTCTGGGATCATCCTGTTTGTCATTTCCTATAGCACAATACCATTCCACCACAATCATATACCACAGCTTCTTATGTCATTCCTCAATTGATGGACATTCCCTTGATTCTCAATTCTTAGCCACCACAAAGAGTTGCTATAAATAATTTTTGTACAATTTTTACTCCTTTTCTATTTTTCATGATTACTATTGTTAACTGTCTCCCTTAAATCCTATTCCCTTCCCCATGATATTTATTCTATTATCCTTCTTCTTTCATCCTATCCCTCTTCAAAAGGGATTTGCTTCTGTCTGTCCCCTCCCCAATATGCCTTTCCTTCTTTAGCCCCTCTCTCTTTATCCTCTTCCCCTCCTATTTTCCTGCTGGGTTAGAGATATTACTCCACCCAATTTAGTGTGTATGTTATTCCCTCCTTGAGCCAATTCTGATGAGATTGAGGTCTGTGAGCAAATTCTGATGAGTGTTAGGCTCATTTACTGCCCAGATTAAATAATTACTCCACCCAGTTGGGTGTGTGTGCTAATCCTTCCTTGAGGCAACTCTGATGAATTTAAGGTCTTTGAGCCTTTTCTGATGAGTGTAAAACTCATTTACTGCCCTTCTACTCCCCCATCTCTTCTCCCACTCCATAAGCCTTTTCCTGTTTCTTTCATGTAGGATTTCACCTCTGCACTTCCCCCTCCCCCAGTGCATTCCCTTCACCCCTCAATTTAACCCTAAAGATGTCATCATGGGGCAGCTAGGTGACACAGTGGACAAAGCATCCACTCTGGACCCAGGGGGATCCCAGCCAAAACCCAGCCTCAGACACAAGACAGTCACCCACTGCATGACCCCAGGTATGTCCCCCCAACTCCAATTTTTTATGGTTCTCTAGGGTCTTGTATTTGAAAGTCAAATTTGCCATTCAGTTCAGGTCTTTTCATCATAAATACTTGAAGGTCCTCTTTTTCATTAAAGTTCCATTTTTCCTATGAAAGATTATGCACAGTTTTGCTGGGTAGGTGATTCTTGGTTGTAATCCCAATTCCTTTGCTCTATAGAATATCATATTTCATGCCCTCCGGTCCTTTAATGTAGAAGCTGCTAGATCTTGTGCTATCCTGACTGGGGCTCCACAGTACTTGAATTCTTTCTTTTTGGCAGCTTTCAATATTTTCTCCTTGACCTGAGAGCTCTGGAATTTGGCTATAATATTCCTAGGAGTTTTCTTTTTTGGGATCTCTTTCTGGAGGTGATTGGTGGATTCTTTCAATTTCTATTTTACCTTCTGCTTCTAGAATTTTAGGGCAATTTTCCCTGACAATTTCTTGGAAGATGATGTCTAAGCTCTTTCCTTGATCATGGTTTTCAGGTAGACCAATAATTTTCAAATTATCTCTCCTGGACCTATTTTCCAGGTCAACAGGTTTTCCCAGATGATATTTCACATTGCCCTCTATTTTTTTTTATTCATTTGGATTTGCTTTATTGTGTCTTGGTTTCTCATAAAGTCACTGGCTTCCATTTGTTCAATCCTAATTCTTAGGCAATTATTTTCATCAGAGAGCTTTTGTACCTCCTTTTTCATTTGGCCAATTTGACATTTCATGCTGTTGACTTTTTTCTCATGTCTTTCCTGCACCACCCTCATTTCTCTTTCCATTTTTTCCTCTACCTCTCTAATTTTATCTTCAAAGTCCTTTTTGAGCACCTCTATGGCCTGAGACCAATTAATATTTTTCTTGGAAGCTTTAGATATAGGGGCCCTGACATTGACATCTTCCTCTGAGGATGTACCTCAATGTTCCTTGTCACTGAAGAAACTTCCTATGGTCCTCACCTTTCTCTGTCTGCTCATCTTGCCTTTCTTTTACTTGACTTTTAGCTCCTTAAAGTGGGACACTGTTTCCAGGCTGCAGTATCCCAAGCTTCAGAAGTCCCATGTGGTATGATTTAAGGAGGATCAGGTTCTTCACTTGCCTGGCCTGTTCCCTGGTTCATAGATGACCCCAGAACAACTTGCTAATCAACCAGCTTTGTGTGTTGTGATTGTTAGCTCTGACCAACCTGTGCCCCTCCCCAACCTGGGACACTGCTACTCAAGCCTACCTTCTGGTTCTTGGCAGGGGTGTAAAATCCAAGTTCTGCCTTAGCACCAGCATAGACCTCTGTAGTCTCCCCCCTGCCAAGGGTTCAGCCCTCTCACCAGACTGTGAGCTTAGTTCCAGACAACACTGGTGCTTCAGCTGATTTAGAGGCTCTGGGGGTCTCCTTCTCTGGTAAGATCTTCCTGGGACTGGATCTCTATCAGGGTGACATTGGGGTTGGACTCGACTCCTGTCTCAGCACAGCAGCTCCCTCTTTCCAACCTTCCAAGCCGTTCTTGGTTAGAAGGTGATTTTGGCTCATTCTTCTGTGGCATTATTGTCCTATGGCATTATTCGGATGTTTTTTGGAGTGATCATGTCATGAGTTCAAGAGCTCACAAGATAATTTATGTCTCTAATCAAATTCATTAACAAAAGAAAGGATCAGTAAAATAGGTATAGTATACAAAAACAAAAACAAAAAAACCTGAGGCGAACAATAAATAAAATCCAATGGAACACCAGAATAAAAATTCTAAAAATAGAAGAGCTTAACAAAACTGAAAACAAAAAAAGATAATTAAAAAAGAAAAATCATCATCTACTATATTTTATTAAAGAGATAAGGCAACTTGGGGAAGCTAAGTGGCGCAGTGGATAGAGCACCAGCCCTGGATTCAGGAGGACCTGAGTTCAAATCTGGTCTCAGACACTTAACACTTATTAGCCGTGTGACCCTGGGCAAGTCACTTAACCCTCATTGCCCTGTCCCCACCTGCCAAAAAAGAGATAAGGCAACCAAATTGCCAAAATAAAAATAAAAGTGAAAAATTTCTGCTAAATATAGCTGAAATAAAGGAAAAAATTTAAAAGTATCTTGCCCTATTGTAGTACAACAAAACATATGACATTAAATTAAATGGATGAATATTTACAAACATAAAGAATATTCACGTAGGCATACCAAGAAACAAAGAATTCAAATAACCCAATTTCAGAAAAAAGAATTGAAAAGGCTAAAAGTCTATTACCACAGAAATAAAACTCTGGAGTAAGTTTAGGATTTACATTTTTATCAAATTCTATCAAACATTCAAATAATAATTTTAAAATTACAAAAACTGTTTGCAAAAAGAGGCAAAGTATCTTACAAATTTCCTTTTATGATACCTAAACAAGGTCTTGATAACTAAAGAGTGAAAAGACAAAATAGAGAAAGAAAATCATGACAATCTCCTAATAAATATCCATACACAAATATACAAAATGTTTTAAAAGATAGAGCAAAATATTTAGAAAGATTGCGTATCATTATCAGGTTGACTTCATGCTGGTCGATAATAGGCAAACTATAAACATAATAGACCATATTAACAACAAACACAACAAAAATAAAATAATTATACTAATAAAAAAGGTTCTTGACAAAACATACATTTATTCCTATTTTTAAAAGATCAAGGAAGGAGATAATGGGCAAATATTTCATCAAAATTTAGAGATACATGACTCTACAAAGAGTTAGAAAGACTCGGGGGGGGGGCAGCTAGATGGCGCAGTGGTTAAAGCACCGGCCCTGGATTCAGGAGTACCTGAGTTCAAATCCGACCTCAGACACTTGACACTTACTAGCGGTGTGACCCTGGGCAAGTCACTTAACCCCCTATTGCCTGCAAAAAAAAAAAAAAGAAGAAGAAGAAGAAGAAAGACTCACCTTTAGATACCTCCTACCACTCAATCCACAGCCTGGTGGAACAGTGGATAGAGTGCTGGGCCTGGACTCATCTTTCTGAGTTCTAACCTGGCCTGAGAGACTTACTAGTTGTGTGAGCCTAGGAAAGTCACTTAATCCTGTTTGCCTCAGTTTCTTTATCTCTAAAATGAGCTGGAAAAGGAAAACTACTCCAGTATCTTCGCCAAGAAAACCCCAAATGGGGTCATAAAGAGTCAGACACAACTAAAATGACTAAACAACATAATGAAAAATAACTTTAGGGGCAGCTAGGTGGCGCAGTGGATAGAGCACTGGCCCTGGATTCAGGAGGACCTGAGTTCAAATCCAGTCTCAGACACTTGACAATTACTAACTGTGTGACCCTGGGCAAGTCACTTAACCCCAATTGCCTCACCAAAAACAAAACAAAACAAAAAAAACAAAACTTTAAGTGATTTCAGAGATATTCATTGATTATCCATACTTCAAAATGACTAATAAGGAAGCAAACTATCCAATTGCTGACAAGGAGGTGATAAACAAGAGATACAGAATGAGATATACATTTTCAGACATCATCAATATGTGGCTTCTTTTGTTTTTTTATTTTCACAAGGAATATTTACTTTTTTTTTTGTGGGGCAATGGGGGTTAAGTGACTTGCCCAGGGTCACGCAGCTAATAAGTGTCAAGTGTCTGAAGCCGGATTTGAACTCAGGTACTCCTGAATCCAAGGCCGGTGCTTTATCCACTGTGCCACCTAGCTTCTCTGGGATATTTCCTTTTAGAAAGGGAGATGGAGAAAAGATGGAGCCTACTGTTAGTGATAACAAAAAAAGAAATGAAGGTGTGCTATTTAAGTACTTTTAAGTACACAGAACAGAAGGAAGTTTAGAGGGAAACAAATCAATGGGGGGTAATTTTGAAATTGATATACTAAATTTATTATATGCATAAAATACAAATTGTACATGTTAGAAATTTGTAGTTTCACTTATACTCATTTTCCCATTCTTTTTTTGAATGTGGAAAATTGTTCATTGTTTTGGGGTTTGTCAAATTTAGAATAATAGAAAATATTTAAAAATTAAAAACAATAAAACCAACTGGAGGATGTGGAATTTGATTTGGATTAATGAGTAAGTAGGAATAGAATAATTTTTTTTTTTTTAGTGAGGCAATTGGGGTTAAGTGACTTGCCCAGGGTCACACAGCTAGTAAGTGTTAAGTGTCTGAGGCTGGATTTGAACCTAGGTACTCCTGACTCCAGGGCCGGTGCTCTATCCACTGCGCCACCTAGCCGCCCCCAGAATAGAATAATTTAAGAAAAGAAGGAAGAATCTTCCATGTTTAAGGGACAGATTGAGCAGACACAAAAGTAAATATCTTGGATTTTTGAGGGACAGCAAGTATTTTGTCTGAGGATGAAATACTGAAATATTATTATGTAGTCTGAAATGAAATTGAAAAGGTTGTATGGTGGTAAAATATTGAAAATTTTGAATGTCAGGCAAAAGAATTTGTTTAGGGAACTCCTAACGTGACATGACTGGGACTATGCATAAAAAAGATTGGATTGTCAATGGTGTGGAAAAAAAAAGAAAACAAAAACAAAAGGGGGAAGCTATGTGGAGCAGTGGATAAAGCACCAGAACTGGATTCAGGAGGACCTGAGTTCAAATCCGGATTCAGACACTTGACACTTAACAGTTGTGTAACCCTGGGCAAGTCACTTAACCCTCATTGCCCCGCCCCCCCCCCCAAAAGATTGTCAGTGGTGTGAAGAATAAAGTCAAGAAAGAGTAAGCAAGTTTAAAAGGGACTTGTTAAAATGCTGCTATAAAAGTCCATACTATTGGAGAGAAGCTATTCTAAGGTGGCTACTGACAGAGGGAGAGATATGAGAAATATAATCCTTGGTTTAATGGGCCAATTGTATGAGAGTCTACTCACTGGTAGGGACAGATTATTCAAATATTTAAGGGATCAGATAGATATAATTCTAGTCTGGTATCCCCCCCTCTCTGAAAAGAGCAGAATGGCCAGCATCTGCCTCTATAGTCTGCTTCCATTTCTCTCAGGAATCAGTCTTTGGGGAAGGAGACTTTCCAGATATCTAATCTCACCTCCCTCTGAGACACATCTTGACAGACTCATGTGTATCTACATGGGCAAAGAAATAGTACACAGTTCAAAAAGGATTTGGTAATTGTTTGGATATGAGAGGTGAGGGAGAAAAAGTCAAATAAGATATCAGCATTTCAAATTTTGGTTACTAATTGAATGAAAATTTTAGTAATAGAATTGTTAAGGAGATTGAGTTATTTTTGTTAAATAGAATAAGCTTTGGTTTGAACATGTTGATTTTAAGGTGAAGGTGTGACAGATAGGTAGAAAAAATTTAGGTTATTAGAGATATGGGTTCAGAGGTCAAGAAAGAGGTTAAGTCTGGAGACTGAGATTAATAAATCATCTACATAGAAGCAATAGCCAAAGCTGTGGGAATGTTTGAAATAGAACTGGGAGAGGATGTAGTAAAATGATGAAATAGGGACAAATGCAGAAACACTTGGAATCCTCCTGACTTAAGGAGCTGGAAATAGGACAAGAAATGAGAAAAAAAGACAGAAAAACAGTTAAAGATAGAGGAGAACTGAGAAAATGTTATGTTTGGAAAGAGAATGTCTAGAAGCAAGGGAGAATGTCAAAAATACATTTAAAATAGGTTAAATATTATAAAGGCCTCATTTCTAAAATATACAGGGAACTAAATCAAATGAATAAGAATATAAGTCATTCCCCAGTTGAGAAATGGTCAAAGGATATGAACAGGCAGTTTTCTGATGAATAAACCAAAGCTATCTATTGCCATATGAAAAAATGCTCTAAATCACTATTGATTAGAAAAATGCAAATTAAAACAACTCTGAGGTACCATCTCACACCTATCAGATTAGCTAATATGACAAAAAAGGAAAATAATAATAATAATAAATATTGGAGAAGCTGTGGAAAAATTGGAACACTAATGCATTGTTGGTGGAGCTGTGAACTAATCCAACCATTCTGGAGAGCAATTTGGAACTATGCCCAAAGGGCAATGGGACTGTTCATACTCTTTGACCCAGTGGTACCACTGCTAGGTCTTTTTCCCAAAGAGATCATAAAAAAGGGAAAAGGACCTACATGTGCAAAAATATTTATAGCAACTCTCTTTGTGGTGGCAAAGAATTGGAAATTGAGGGGTTGCCCATCAATTGGGGAATGGCTAAACAAGTTGTGGTATATGAATGTAATGGAATACTATTGTGCTATAAGAAACAATGAGCAGGAGGAGTTCAGAGAAACTTGGAAGGACTTACACGAACTGATGCTGACTGAGAGGAGCAGAAACAGGAGAACATTGTACATAGCAACAGCAACATTGTGTGATGAACAACTGTAATAGACTTGGCTCTTCTCAGCTTGCAATGATCCAAAACAATTTCGAAGAACTCATGATATAAAATGTTCTTCACATCCACAAAAAAGAACTTTGGATTCTGAATGTAGATTGAACCATACTGTTTCTACTTTGGGGCTGTTTTTTCCCTTCTTTTTTGATGTTCTTCCCTTGTGCTCTGATTCTCTCACAATATGACTAATGCAGAAATATGTTTAATGTGATTGTACATCTATAACATATCAGATTGCTTTCCTTCTTGAGGAGGAGGGAGGGAAGGGAGTGTGGGAGAAAAATGTAGAACTAAAATTCCTATGAAAACAAATGTTGAAAACCATCCTTACATGTAACTGGAAAATAATAAAATACTTTTAATTTTAAAAAGGTTAAAGATGATAGGGGCTGGAGGGCAGCTAGGTGGCACAGTGGATAAAGCACCAGTCCTGGATTCAGGAGGACCTGAGTTCAAATCTGGCCAAAGACACTTGACATTTACTAGCTGTTTGACCCTTGGCAAATCACTTAACCCTCATTGCCCTGCAAAATATATATAAAAGATGATAGGGGCTATTGGATTCAACAATGAGGTCAATTGTGAACTTTGAAAGAACAGTTTCAGTAAAATGGTGAGAACAAAACTCAGATGGTAAAGTGTTGAGGAGAATGTGAATGTTGATGAAGCAAAGATAATAGGTATAGATAATTTTTTCAAGCATATTGACTGTGAAGGGAATGAGAATAATAGTATATTAGTTTCATATGGCAAAAGAGTCAGAACAAGGGTTTGTTTGTTATGTTTTATTTATGTATTAAAATTCATGTTAATAGGAAGGAATTATTATAAAGAGAGTATGTTTAGGCACATAATTGTTGAGTACATGGGGATGAAGTATCTTTTAGCCTTAAAATATCATAACTCTGTTTTAAAAAGTCTAAGGTTTGGCAAAATGTGTTTTCCTTCATACTAGGACTTGAACAAAATCATCAATTCATTTTTTCCTTAAGTGCCTTTTCCCCATTAATTTAAAAATTCCAAAGCATTTTTTTTGCTGGGCAATGAGGGTTAAGTGACTTGCCCAGGGTCACACAGCTAGTAAGTATCAAGTGTCTGAGGATGGATTTGAACTCAGGTCCTCCTGAATCCAAGGCCAGTGCTTTATCCACTGTGCCACTAGCTGCCCCTCCAAAGCATTTTAAGAGAAATTATTTTATATTCCTGATTCATTTACACTTAGTTTTCATTAAGACTATTTAAAATTAGTAATTTTCTGCCCCTTAGATAATTTAGAATTATTTTATTTTATATTTATACTTAATTCTCCCTTGAACTCATTGGGGATACTAATACTAGCAATGACATACACTCAATGGATAGAATATTGGACTTGAAGTCAGGATGACCTGAGTTCAAATCCCACCTCAGACACTGACTAGCTGGGTAAATAATTGTCTCTTTTGGCCTTGATTTCTTCACCTGTAATATGAGGATGATAATAATAACACTTAACTCACAGGGTTATTTTGAGTGTCAAATGAAATAATGTATATAACCCCCTTTGCAAACCTTAGAACAATATATAAATTGTTAAAATACAGTCTTCTCATCACATAAAGTTAAGAAGATTTTCTTTATTCCTTCACCATCTTGTACCTATAACTATGATCCAGTGGTCTTAGAAACTGATTCATCCACAACAGTAGCCAAAGTCCTTGAATTGTTGCCTTAGTGGAATGCAGGAAAATCACAGAATGCAGTATGACAGAATTGCTATGAGGTTGGTCCTGTTATTCCATATCTTTTTGGGCCATTCTTCCCCATGCTCCTTTTTAGTATGGCAAAGCTATAAATTAGCAGAGGTAGGATTCATAGGATCATGGATTAGGGGTAGAAGAGATAATGAAGTAATTCTTCCAAACCACCAAATCTGCATACTTGTCTCCCCTGTTAAGTAGGCAAATCAGAACCATTATACTTTGTTCATAATCAATTGAAATTCATAATTAGAAAAGTGAGTAGAGTCTAGAATTGGAACCTTCAACAGCTTTAGGAATAGGGGCTGGACCTGTGATTTCACTGATTTAGAGAACTCCAGAAGAGGAAACTCCCTCCACCAACATAGGTCAGAACCTTCTCTGTAACTTATAGTCTTAGAGAGTTGCCTCAGTCCCTGAGACGTTAAATGATTTACCCAGGGTTACACAGACAGTATATATCCAAGACAAGACTTGAATGCAAGTGTTCCTGATTTTGAGACCAATTTCCTATCCTTAGTTACCATCTTAAATTCACCGGAATATCTTTTACAAATTATATGATGTCTTGCTCAACGCTTATCAGCAAAAATGAAGTTTGACTATTAAGAAAACCTCTAGGGAGCAGCTGGATGGCGCAGTGGATACAGCACCAGCCCTGGAGTCAGGAGGACCTGAGTTCAAATCTGACCGCAGACACTTAACACCGCAGACACTTAACACTTACTGGCTGTGTGACCCTGGGCAAGTCACTTAACTCCAATTGCCTCACACACAAAAAAAAGCAAACCTCCTATCTGAGGCTCAGCTTTCTTACTCATAAAAAAGAATATCTTTATCAGCAATTCATGGAAAACTACATAATTTTACTTTGGAACCACTGACAAATATGAGGCTATTAGAAATTTATCATTTAAAAAGATATTCATTTTCTTAATGCAAAACTTTCAGAGTTGAGATACCTTTTGTTATAGATATATTTTTAACTAAATGAATGGCTAATCCTTATCATCTGAAAACAGATGACATGGTTCAGATTGCCTAAAAGAGCTATGACATGGCATAGAAGATTGTGCATAATATAAGTTTCTTCTCAAGAAGTTTTCCCCTGCTACTTGGTAACTTCATAAAGCATTCTGTATTCATAGAGCACATTAGCAGATACAAGGGCACTGACATGAAGACTATATATATATTTCAACTTTTAAATAATGATTAATAATGATCAGAATAATGATGGCTTTTTTATTATGAAAGCTTAAATGTTGGATTCTCTAAGGCATTCTATCTAGGAATCATTCTTCTGTATTTTATTTCTAGGCTCTTTGTGTATCATTCATTAGTCTTTAGAGTAATGTGTGAGATTGTGACCACCCTTAAACCAGCCATTAATGAATAAACTGGCTTGAAAAAAAATTCTATCCTTTAAATAAGGCATGTTTTTAGGCCCTGCACAATAGGCAGAATGCTCACCACTCCATGGGCCAGGCTACAAATATCAGTTTGTAAGCAGCCTTTAGGGTTATCCCACAACAGGAAAAAGGAGGAATATTACCAGGGTAGCCTATCAAACACATGTAGAGACATCTTGAACGGCCTACTTGGTGGTACAAATGATTGGAATAAAGTAATGGGATTAATTTGCCATCAAAAGATACCCTTACCACATAAGATTCCCTCACCAGATTTTAGGATGCCAAAATCTTGGTGAAGAATATGAACATCATCCAAAGTATCATATCTGAGACAAAAGTTTGTGCTTATTTTTTTCCATCATCGGACCCCTATCTACTGTAAAAAGTCTTAGTGCATCTAGATTACAAGATATAGGTGGAAGTTAGAAATACCAGACACATGCATGAGAAGAGATTAATGGTGCAGGAGTGGATTCACATATGATCAAACTGAGTGAATTGCAGAAAACAGCACTGTTACATCTGTATGATTCCTTAAATCAAAGAACCACCTACCTTCACCAGATTCCCATTTGCTGTGTTGATGACTTCTTTTGCCTTGCCCAAAAGACTGATTTATTGTTATTGAGTCATTTCAGTTGTCTCTGACTCTTCATGACCCCACTTGGAGTTTTCTTGGCAAAGATGCTGGAATAGTTTGCTATTTCCTTCTCCAACTCATTTTAGGGATGAGGTGAGGCCAATAGGGTTAAGTGACTTACCCAGGTTCACCTAAATACTGTCTGAAGTCAGGTTTGAACTCATGAAGATAAGTCTTCCTGACTTCAGTCCTGCTGCTTTATCCATTGCACTGCCTAGCTGCTCTTCAAATAAGAATGATAAGAATCACTTATGTCTATGAATGCTGCTTTTCTGGGAGAAAATGTTAATTAAAGTTACAAGTTGCAAAGGATAGTATCCTTGTTGCATCTGATGCTTTCAGTTGGGATACAGATCTATGACTTCTTCTAGAGGTAGCAAACATTGAAGGAATAGAAATATGCCTCAGCCTATGAAAAAAGAAGAGATGAGCAAAATAAAAATATTTCCCAATTCAGGGTGGAATCTGTGTTTATAGGAGCACAGGCATGCAACAGCCACACCTTGTGGTCACCTGTTTACTGGAATTATATTACAGAGTGATGTAACAGCAGACAAAATGTCTTCTATGCAGAGAAAAAGTTTCACTTACCAAAATATTTGCCAAAGATATTATCACTAGCAACCCCAGAACAAAGGCTGCAGGAGAAGAAAATGAAGATAATTTCTTGAATTAATAGCAAAGTTCATTTATCCAGAATCAAGATGAATTAACTTGCACTGAAATGATAAAGTTTTCAAATATGTTTTAGGGTGTGTGTGTTTATTTTTGAAATCACTGCACTACTATCTATATGTAGTGCTCAGATATTGGTGAGTTTAAAAAAGCTAGCTGTGCCTACAACTTTGAGATATTCAGATAGCCTAAGAAAGGCCACCTCTTTAAGCAAATATGCAGGCAAACACTAGGATGCAGACACAAAGGTGAGCTCCATTTTACTCAGGAAATGTAAACCGAACCTTAAATGATATTACTAAATGAACATCAGTCTTTCCTTCTAATTAACCTGAAATAATTTTATTGACTAATTTTGAAAAGGGTACCCTAATTAACTTCCCTTTTCCCAACTTTGGTGCTACATAAAAATAATTTCCTAAAAAAATTTTTGCTTATTCAAAAAGGGGTTCCTTATGCTTATCAAAAAGCAAAGTTTTAGCTTAACAACAAACTGGAGATAGAAAAAAAAGGCAAAAAGCATCTTGGCTCTCAGGGAGTTCAACATGATTCCAGGGAGAAAACATGCAAAATTCTGTGTTTGCAGACACATTATATACTGGAAAAATTGGAGATAACCTCAAAGGTTAAGCACTAGTTTTGAAAGTAATTGAGGAAGGCTTTTTTGGTGGATGGCGGAATTTATCTTAGACTTGAAAGAAGCCAGAAAAATCTGAAAGTGGAGATGAGGAGGAAGGGGATTCAAAGCATAGAAGACAGCTAGTGAAAGGGCATGGAGAACCACTTGATTTATATCCCAGACATCCCCCCAAAGAGAAAAAGAGCTATTTGTACAAAAATATTTATAGCAGCTCTTTTTGTGGTGGCTAAGAATTGGAAATCAAGGGAATGCCCATCAATTGGCAAATGGCTGAACAAGCTGCGGTATGTGGGTGATGGAATATAATTGTGCTGTAAGAAATGACAAACAGGATGATTTCAGAAAGGCCTGGAAAGACTTGTATAAACTGATGTATAGTGAAGTGAGCAAAACCAGGAGACTGTTGTGCACAGTGACAGCAATATTGTTTGATGAAGAATTGTGAATGGCTTAGGTATTCTCAGCAATCCAATGATTCAAGACAATCCCAAAGGACTAATGAGGAATCATACCATCCACCTCCAAAGAAAGAACTGATATTGATTGAACACAGACTGAAGCATTCTATTTTTCACTTTCATTTTTTTTTTTACATTTAGGTTTCCTCAGGGAGGGACCAGGGGAAGGAGGGAAGGAGGGTCAAGATTTGATTATATATATGTATGTGTGTATATATGCACATATATATATATATATTTTTTCTCCTTTTGCAAGGCAATGAGGGTTAAGTGACTTGCCCAGGGTCACACAGCACCTAAGTGTTAAGTGTCTGAGGCTGGATTTGAACTCAGGTCCTCCTGAATCCAGGGCTGATGCTTTATCCTCTGTGCCACCTAGCTGCCCCCGAGGGACAGGATTTGGAACTTAAAACAAAAAAAAGGCATGGAGACCAGAGGTAGAATATTGTATACAAGGAACAACAAGAAGGCCAGTGTTACTGGCAATTATTCTAAACAAAAAGCCCCATAATTTGCTTTCATAGGCTAGGTAGCATATTGAGGCTTTTAAATGTTTGGATTTGGGTAATTGCAATGTGAAGGTTGCTTTCAGGAGTTTCTTTAAAATGTTGCTAGAACTTGTTGCAGATCAACCTCTAGAAGAGGTTGAGTTTTTGCCAACTTAGCTACTTCCTGGGATATTTTCTGGTCCTATTGCCATAAAACAAGATGAATGTTTCAGTTCACATCTCAAAAGAGTATAGTACAGTAGTTCTAAAATAAATAAAAGTCTTTTATATTGAACTCTTTTTACTGTTTCTTAGCATATGTATATTTTGACATTTATTTTATTCCATTATGAGAACAAATAATTCGATCACTCCTCATTCTGCCCGAAATTTATGATTTGCTCCAGTTGAAGCTTAGAAAGCATAGTTTCAAAATGGAGTTATATGAAGATGTAGAAACCAAGACACTTTGCAACTGATATAAGAATTAAGTTAACATTGTTCCTATTACTAAAGTTATTCTTCTAGATTCTAATTCACAGTTCCTTTCTCTTTACATTTTTTCTGCCTCCCCTTTATTACTCTCCCATATCTTTCATATCATTCTTCTAAGTGATTTTAGGGGATCCTTTTTGAATATCATATTAATTGAAGAAAATACCTTTATTTTTCTAGGAACTCTCCTGATGACTGCAATGTTACAAAGGGTGGGAAGATGGTCAACAGCCAAGATAATGTTGGAATGAATTATGGCAGCTTTTTGGAGGAGAAACATATTCTATCAACAAACATGACAACAAATGAAAGAAGGGTTATTGTACCTGCAGGTCAGAAGTTTATATGTTTCACTTTGGGATTTGTGATAATGTGATATACTCTAGAGACCATTGAACTTAGGGTTTTGTCAATCTGAATCACTGCTATTCTATTTATTAGTTTTGAGACATGTGAAAGGCTCTTATTCTCTCTTCATTTCCTCATGTAAAATAGGCATAAGAATACTTTGACAACTTAGCCCAATGGTTTGTTCTGAAAAAGGCTTTGCAAACTTTAAGACATAGTAAAATGTGAGCTATCATCATTTTTGTGAGAAAATTGTAATACAAAAATAGTACTAACACCAGTAATAGTTATAAAGGTTGAACCGAATTATTCATCAATGGATGAATTCTTCAAGGTGCAGCTCAAATCAGAGTCCTTTCCCAGCCCCTTCATCTATTCTGTATGCATCTTCTATAAGCCTATTTATTTACATGCATTTTTCCCAATAGCATGTTTTCTCCTTAAGGGCAGGCACTGCTTTCTGCTGCCCTCACCCCCAGTTTTTTGTATCCCCAGCACCAAGTATAGTCCCTGGATAAACACTTTTAAAAACACTTGTTTGCTGACTTCAGTCTCTAGAAATATTAATTTTTTAAAAATGTTGTTTGTCAGATTTTGACAAATATAGACAAATACGAACATTCCCATATAGAAAGGAAAACAGAAAGGATTTTATAAGAAACTATGAACCCCTGTAACATGCAGGTTTTAAAAAATATTTAAGATATTCCATGTGTTGGTTCCAAAACTGCCCTATTTCTTTTACTCTCTCTAAAATTTCTTCCATCATCTTTTGTGTGTTTCTGAAAATGTTTCATTGATACTTTTTTGGAAGAAAGATATTACATCTCTACTTCCCCCATCCTCCCAAGCCTCCCTTTCCAACCTCCCTACTTTGAAACAAATGAAAATAGTCAAACAAAATAAGCCACATATTGGTCCCATATGAAAATATATACTTTACTCAGTGCCTCTAGTGTCATTTTTCTGTGAAGAGATTGTATATATTTTTTATCAGTAATGATCTGAAGTTCCAATTGGCTATTGAATTGATAAGAGTAATAAAAGTTGTATTTATTTTAAATATTATACTCTTTGTATAAACTGTATAAATTGTGGTCCTGGTTGTACTTGCTTCACTTTGCATTGGTCCACATAACTCTTCCCAAATGCATCCATCATTTTAATTTTTTCTGATGGCCAAGTAATTTTCAAATACTTTCCAAAAACACTATTTCCAAATCAATGGTTACCACTTTACTTTCCAGTTCTTTGCTAAAACAAAAAGTACTGCTATTTCACATCTCCTTCATTTTCATTTGAAAGGATCTACTTAATTGTAGTCTTTTCATCAAGATTCCTTGAAATTTCTTAAAAGTGTACTTCCCTCCTGCGGAATAAAATTATACTCAATTTTGCTGGATAGGTTTTTCTTGACTAAAAGTTTTAGTCTTTTGTCCACTGAATGTCCACTGAATGATCATATTCCAAGCTTTCTCTTCTCCTTTATAGTAGCACTGTTATGTATTGAGTGATCTTTACTGTGACTCCTTAGTACTTGCTTTTTGGGTGATGGCAATATTTTTTCTTTCACTTGAAAGCACTGGATTTTGTTTCTCGTGTTTCTTTTAGAGGAGGGCTGAGGGATTCTTTCTATTTTCACCATGCCCCCTGGCTGTAAGATATTTGGGCACTTTTCATTTTTGATTCCATGCTTTTCTATCATGATTTTCAGGCCTTATGTCCTCTTGACTATTTTCCAGGTCAGTTTTATTTTGTTTTAATATTTTTGTGGTTTCATGAAGTGGTTATATTTTGTTTAGCCCATTATAATTTTCAGGTGGTTCAATTTTAAGCTAAAGTATTAATTCACTGTCATTAATTGCCATTTTTACTTTCTTGCTATTTCATTTTGTACCTCTTATTTAATTTCTTCTATTTCTTGTGGCCAGAAAATTCTTTTCTGTGAGATTCTAATTGAAATTTGAGGTTATATCTTTTTCTGGTTTTACTCCTTAGTAGGCCTGTCTTAGTCTTTATTGTGTTTGGCATTTCCTTCTGTTTACTCACATCTCCAGACTTAGTTTCGGGATCGAGGGATGATGCTTAAGTAGAGCTCTATTCCTGTACATTGCAAATATTAAGTGAACTCTTCTTTCATCACTTTCTTTGTAATATGAGCTATACAAATAAACAGAGGGAAAAGTACAAGAGGATAAAATAATATGAAATAAATAATTAAAAACTATAATAAGAACATGAATGAATGAATTCACCCCAAAAATCAAAGAGTATTATAATATGTCCACCTCCCCCCCGCCCAAATATGCTTGAAACATAAAGATTCATGTAGAATTAAAATGAGAATCTGGAGAAACATCCATGTCTCAAGCAAACTAAGAAAAGCAGGGTTAGCAATCATACTTTCAGAATTTTCCCATACTCACTTCCCAGTCACAGTTCCAGAGCAGAGAAAAACACTTGGGATCTTGGGATGATCTCAAACAATGGGTGGGTAAGAAAGAGGGATGCACTTGGAGAAGAGGGAAAGGAAAGAAAGAATGAAGAAAATTATCTCACATACAAGAAGCATACAAAATAGAGTTTCTTCAATGGAGGGGAAAACAGTGGGAGGTCAGGTAATGCTTAAACCTCACTCTCATCTGAATTGGTTAAAAAAAGGAGGAATATTCACACACAAATTGGGTATAGAAATGCATGTTATTCAACAGATAAACAGGAGGGAAAGGAGATAAGAGAAGGGGGGTGATAAATATAAAGGTGACTAAAGGAAGACAATGGTCAGAAGCAAAATAGACTTTTGAGGAAGAACAAGAGAGAGCAGGGATAAAGAAAAGAAAATAAGATGGATGGAAATGTATATAGTATTCATAATTGTGAATGTGAATGCTATGATCTTACCCATAAAATGGAAGCAGACAGAAGAATGTGTTAGAATGCAGCAAGATGTTGTTTACAAGAATAACACTTGAAATAAAAAGGCATAAGCAGTTGAAATAAGGGCTGCAACAGAATCTATTTTGCTTCAGCTGAATTAACAAACAAATCAGGAGTAACAATCATGGTCTCAGACAAGGCAAAAGCAAAATTAGACCTAATTAAGAGAGAAATCAGGGAAACTACATGATATTAAAAGGTATTATAGACAATTAAGTAAAATCAATATTAACCATATATGCACTTTGTTGGTGAAGTGGTGAATTGATCCAACCATTCTGGAGACCAATTTGGATCTATGCCAAAAAGGCTGTGGGGTTGTACATACCCTTTGACCTACGAATACCACTACTAGGTCTGTATTCTAAAAAGATCATAAAAAGGGGAAAAGGACCCACATGTACAAAAATAGTTATAGCAGCTCTCTTTGTGGTGGTAAAGAAATGCAAATGGGGGGATGCCCATCAATTTAGGAATGGCTGACCAAGTTGTGCTATATGAATGTAATGGAATACAAATTGTGAAAGAAAAAGTTAGAGTTAGAGGAAGAAATAGACAGTAAAACTATATTAGTGGGGGCAGCTAGATGGCGCAGTGGTTAAAGCACTGGCCCTGGACTCAGGAGTACCTGAGTTCAAATCCGGCCTCAGACACTTGACATTTACTAGCTGTGTGACCGTGGGCAAGTCACTTAATCCCTGTTGCCTAAAAAACAAAAAACAAAAAACAAAAAAACCCCACCTATATTAGTAGGGGATCTTGACTTTCATATCCACTGTACCACCTAGCTGTCCAGATAAATCTAACCATAAATAAATAATAAATAAATACAGGAAATGAATGGAATTTTAGAAAAGTTAGAGACCTCTGGGAGAAAATGAATGGGAATAGGAGTATACTTTTTTCTCAGCCAAATATGGCCCCTTCAGAAAAATTGACCATGTTCTAGGGCATAAAATCCCCACAAACAAATGCAGAAATATTAAATGCATCTTTTGGGATGCATGATGTCATAAGAATTACATTAAAAATCCCTAGAAGTGAGTGCCTTCCAAAGATGGCTGAGGAAAAGTGTTAAGTGCTCAGAGCTCCTGACACAATTACTCCAAAAAGCTCCAAATACAGCCATAAGTCAACCCCTAGAGTAGCATGTAATGATTAGAATGACACCACCTGCTGGAGACTTACTGTAGGAAAGCTCCAACATGAGGAGAGGGCCTCTGAGGGCAGGACCATACAAATTTTCTTTGGCGTCAGGAAGTGATGTTGTCTTGTGGGAGGAAGAAGGGGCAGGCTGGTGCTCTGACTCACTCTCTTTTTCCTGAGGACTCTGGTAGAGAAGGGAGCTAGAAATATGCTCTCCCTTTAATAGATAGATGAATCTAGGCCTTTCTCTCTCTCTCTTTATCAAATTCTTATTCTCCTTAATGAATGCTTAAAAGTCTAACTCTTGCTACAGCTTATAATTTATTGGTGACCATTCATTAGATTTTAGATCGTTTAGCTAGAATTTTAGCAAGTTAGAAGCTTGCCAGGAGGGAGCCCACAAAAAGATGGGCTGAGATTATTTTCCAACCAAAGGCAATTTAGATGCTTGCCAGGAGGGAGCCCCTGTGTGGGCTGGAAGTGGAGTCCAACCCCATGATCACACTGACACAGATCCAGCCACAGGCAAGCTGTGCAAGAAAAACTTACCCCAAGCCTCCAAATCAGCAGCAGCGCCAGCATCTTCTGGAACTAAGCTTATAGTCAGGTGAAAGGGCTGAATGGCTGGCTGGGGGTGTCAGGGTGGGGGGGTGGTGGAGAAATACAGTGGTGTCTGTGGGACCTAAGGAGGAATTCAGTAGTCCTACCCCAGTGGGGAACCAGGAAGAAATCTTGAACAGTGGAGGCCCAGACAGGGAGGGGCATAGGCTTGGTGGAACTAACAACCGCAGCTCAAAAATTTTCCTTCCTGGTTAATTAGCAAGTTGGCCTGCAGTTATCTAGGGATCAAAACACCTGAGATCCTCTGAAGCTTGGGACAGTGTAGCTTGGAAGCAGGGCCCCAGTGTATGAAGGAGTTAAAAGTCAAGTAAAATACTGGCAAGATGAGCAAGCAGAGAAAGTTGCAAACCATAGAAAGTTTCTTTAGTGACAAGGAAGATCAAGGTGCACCCTCAGAAGAGTACAGCAACATCAGGGCTCCTACATCCAAAGCTTCCAAGAAAAATGTGAATTGGTCTCAGGCTATAGAGGTGCTCAAAAAAGACTTTGAAGATAAAGTAAGATAGTTAAGAGGAAAAAATGGAAAGAGAAATGAGAGTTATGCAGGAAAGTCAAAAGCTTGAAAATCTAAATGGAAAGGGAGATATAAAAGCTCTCTGAAGAAAATAATAGCCTAAGAATTAGGATTGAACAAATGGAAGCTAGAGACTTTATGAGAAACTAAGGCACAATAAAGCAAACGCAAATAAATAACAAAATAGAGGGCAATGTGAAATATCTTCTTGGAAAAACTGCTGACCTAGAAAATAGATCCAGGAGAGATAATTTGAAAATTATTGGACTACCTAAAAACCATGATCAAGGAAAGAGCTTAGACATCATCTTCCAAGAAATTGTCAGGGAAAATTTCCCTGATATTCTAGAAGCAGAAGGTAAAATAGAAATTGAAAGAATCCACCAATTACCTCCTGAAAGAGATACTAAAATGAACACTTCTAGGAATATTATAGCCAAATTCCAGAGCTCCCAGGTCAAGGAGAAAATATTGCAAGCAGCCAGAAAGAAACAATTCAAATACTGTGGAGCCCCAGTCAGGACAGCACAAGATCTATCTTGCTCTACATTAAAGGATTGGAGGGCACAGAATATGATATTCCAGAGGGCAAAGGAATTGGGATTACAACCAAAAGTCACCTACCCAGAAAAACTGAGTATAATCTTTCAGGGGAAAAATGGGACTTCAATGAAAAAAGAGGACTTTCAGGTATTTGGGATAAAAAGACCTGAACTGAATAGAAAATTTGACTTTTAAATACAAGACCTTTGAGAAGCATAAAACGGTAAACAGGAAAAAGAAGTCATGAGAGATGTTAAAATGTTAAACTGTTTACATTCCTACATGGGAAGATGATATGTCTAAATCTTAAGAGCCTTCTGAGTATTAGGGCAGATGATAGGAATAAATTTAGACAGGTGGGAATTGATTACGGAGGGATGATATCTGTACAATATTTATTTTTTATCTTTTTTGGGGGGTGGGGGGATGGTCGGGGTTGATGAGTGTCTTGTGTCTGAAGCCAGATTTGAACTCAGGTCCTCCTGGGTCCAGGGTGGGTGCTTGTATCTGTGTCATGTAGCTTTCCCATGATGGCATCTTTAGTGTAAAATTGAGGGGGAGAGGAATGCATTGGGGGAAGGTAAATGGGAGAGGTATAATGGGTGAAATCTCAGAAAATAAGCAGGAAAGGGTTTATGGAGTGGGGGGAGAGATGGGGGAGGAGTAGGGAAGTAAATGAATCTTATACTCATAAGAATTAGCTCAAAGACCTTAATATCATCAGAGTTGGCTCAAGGAGAGAATAGCATACACACTGACCTGAATGGAGTAATCTAACCCTGCAGGAAGTAGGAGGGGAAGGGGATAAGGAGGGAGGGGTGAAAGAAGGGAGAGCAGTGTGGGGGAGGGGACAGTCAGAAGCAAAACATTTGTGAGGAGGGATAGGGGAAAATATAATAGAAAATATAATAAATATCATGGGAAGCAAATAGGATGGAGGGAAACAGTTAACAACAGCAATTGTGAAGAGGCAAGAGTAATGGAAGATGATGATGATGGATTGATTGATGGATAGATGGATGATGATTGAAGGAAGATGGGGAGTGATGGATGATGAGGAGTGACTGATGATGAGGAGGATTGATTGACAATGATGAGGATTGATGGATGATGCTCAATTGATGACTGATTGATGATGATGATGGCAAAATGTATGGTACTTATTTTGCTGGGCTATTGTGAAGAAAATTCCTTGTCAAGTTTAAGGTACTATATAAAAGTTATCTATTACTGTTGTTTCGATAATCAACTTTATGGGGTCATTGTAAGGAAGTGTCTCTTTAAAGTACTATATAAATTCTAGTGCCATCCTTCTATTGATTATTTCCTATTTTTCTTGTATATAGCTTGTTTTTACATAATTGTATGTACTTTGTTTCCCCCAGTTAGATTGTGATCTCCTTAAGGTCATTGACTGTCTTTTGTCTTTCTTTGTCTCCCTAGCATATTGCCTAGCACCTCCCACACAGTAGATAGTTAATAAGTGTTTATTGATAGACTAATAATAAACATGCAGTGTTTTAGTGACTGACAAAAAAAATAAAAATCCCTGGAAATATAGATCAAAAATCAAATCAAAACTAAATAATGTAATCCTAAAGAATGAATGGGTCAAATAACAAAGCTTATAAACAATCAATTTCATTAAAGATAATGACAACAATGAGAAAACACCCAAATCTGTGGGACACAGCTAAGCAGTATTGAGTGGAGAAAAAGCAGATCAGCAAATTAGGCATGCAATTAAAAATCCAAATAAAGAACAAATTTAAAATCCTCAATTAAACACCAAAATGGAAATCATGAAAGTCAAGGAGGGATTAAGAAAATTTAAAGTTAAAAAAAATTAAGTAATAAAACTAGGAGGTATATTTTTGGGAAAAACAATAAAATAGATATAGCATCGGCTAATTTTAATTTTATTTAAAAAAGAAGATGACCAAATTACCATAATAAAAAATCAAAAGAGTAAATGTACCACCAATGAAGGGGATATTAATGAAATTATTAGGAGTTATGGCAATCAAGATAAAAAGGATAAATATTTGAAAAATTTACAAGTGACCCAGAAATAGAATACTTCAATAATGATACCTCAGAAAATGAAATTGAACAAGATCCCTCCAAAAAATTCCCAGGACCAGATGCTATATCTACCTACCTACCAACCTACCTACCTACCCATCATCTATCTATCTATCTATCTATCTATCTATCTATCTATCTATCTATCTATCTAATCCCAGTACTATATGAACTATTTAAAAAAGTACGTAAAGAAATCCTACCAAAGTCCATTAATGACATAAATATGGTTTGATACATCACAAAGATCAGAGGACTGGTTTATACCAAGAATGAAAGGCTGGTTCATTATAAGAAAAACTATCAGTATAATTATCATATCAAAAGAAGGCCAGCAAAGACCACATCATTATACAAATGGATGCAGAAAAAGCTTTTGACAAAAAACACACTCATTCTTTTTAAAAACAATAGAAAACATAGTTATCAATGTAGCTTTTCTTATAATGGTAAGGAGAATCTATCTAAAAACAAGAGCAAGTGTTGCCTGTAATGGGGGTAATCTTGAAGCTTTCCCAATAGGGTGTGAAAGCACCCAAAGGGCTCAAGCAAGCATTCCAATATCATTATTATTATTCAATATTTTATTAGAAATGCTAACTATACAAATAGGGCAAGAAAAAAATTGAAGGAATAAAAATAGGTAACAAGGAAACAAAACTATCACTCTTTGCAGATGATATGATAGAATTAGAGAACCCCAGATTATCAGATGAAAAGCTTGTTGAAAGAATTAACAACTTTAGCAAAGTTGCAGGATATTAGGAGTTGAACATGATCCTTTAAATTCACCTAGAGCAAAAGGTCAAGAGCATCAAGGTAGTCAATGAGAAAGAAAATATAAAGGGAGGGAGCCTAGCAGTTCCAGATTTCAAGCTGTATTAGAAAGTGGTAATCATCCACTGTGAATCAGTGGAATAGATGAGGTATTCAGTACTTGTTATAAACGTCCAAGATTTTGGAACAAGAACTCACCATCTGACAAAATTTCTGGGAAAAGTAGTTTGGCAGAAACTAGGCAGAGACCAACATCTCCCAAAATGTGCCAAAATAAGTCAAAATAGGTAATAGATATAAAGGGTGATATCATAAGTAAGGAAAGCTTAGGGAAGCATCAGAAATTGTACCTGTCAGATCTATGCATAAGAAAAAAGTTTCTGTTCAAGCAAGAGATAGAGAGGATCATGGGAAGTAAAATGGATACTTTGTATTACATGAAATATAAAAGGTTTTGCACAAAACCAACATAGTCAAAATTTAAAGGAAAGCAGAAAACTGGAAAAATATTTATAGCAATTTTCTTTGATAAAGGCCTCGTTTCTCAAATACATAGGGAATTGAGTCAAATTAATAAAAATAAGTCATTCCCTGATTAATAAATGGCCAAAGATATGAACAGGTAGTTTTCAGAAGAATAAATCAAAACTATTAATAGTCTCAGGTAAAAATGTTCAAATATTTACTGATTAGAGAAATGCAAATAAAACAACTCTGAGGTACACCTCACACCTATCAAATTGGCTAACAGAAAAGGAAAATAATAAATGCAAGAGGGAATGTGGAAAAATAGGTAAACTTCTTGTTGTTGTTTGCCCTTCATTGTCAAAGCAGAACAATAGGGGGCGGTTAGGTGGCGCAGTGGATAAAGCACTGGCCCTGGATTCAGGAGTACCTGAGTTCAAATCCGGCCTCAGACACTTGACACTTACTAGCTGTGTGACCCTGGGCAAGTCACTTAACCCCCATTGCCCTGGAAAAAAAAAAAAGCAGAACAATAACATCATAGGGTGCTATCTTGACTCCTGGGTGAACTGGATTTAAGTGAGGCAGAGTTTCCCAAAGTTGTCAGCCTCAATTCCTCTTCCAAAAGTCATCTAGGTCCAGTGGCAAGACAGAAGTTAGGATGATTGGTCATGGCTCAGGATGCAGTGGATGACCTTGGTAGGTTTGATGTCTGAACAAGTTCTAAATGCTCCACAGCACCTGCTTTGTGGCCATTGGAATAAGTTGTGCTCATCCACCTGTTTCACTGGGGGAAGTCTTCACAGGATTTGAGTAGACACCCCCCTCCCCAACTCGCTAATAGGTTTTTAGCTTGTTGGTTACCCTCAATCTGGTTTAGCCTGTCTGCTAAGATAATTTATTGGGTATAGCCACTGCGCAGGCTTATTGAAACTTTAAGTGAGAATTGAGTGCCAGGTGGACACAAAAGGCAGATGAACAGACCTGAAAAGTGCTCAGCAAACCCTCACACTAGAAGTGCTAATCTTTTTGAACACCCATACACCCCAGGTACACCATTAATGGAGTTATGAACTGGTTGAACCATTCTGGAGAACAATTTGGAGCTATGCCCAAAGGGCTATAAAAATGTGTCTCTTTGACCACTACTAGGTCAGTATCCCAATGAGATAGGATAAAATGAGAAAACAAACTATGTATACAAAACTGTTTGTAACATCTTTTTTGTGGTGTCAAAGAAGTGGAAATTATGGGGATAGCCTTCAACTGAGGAATGATTGAACAAGTTGTGGTATATAATTTTGATGGAATACTATTGTACTATAAGAAAGGATGAGTAGGATGCTTGCAGAAAAAATCTGGGAAGACTTATAGGACCTGATGTAGAATGAAATGAGCAGAACCAGGAATATATTATTTACAGTAACAGTAATACCATAATGATTATCAACCGCTAAAGACAGCTACTCTCATCAAGATAATGATGTAAAAAAAATTCCAAAGGATTCATCATAAAAATTCTACCCACCTGCAGAGAACTGATGAACCGAGTACATATTGAAACATACATTTTTTTTACTGATCTTGTTTTTATTGCTTTTTTTGGCAACCTGAATAATAGATACATTTTTGAATGACTTCACATGTATAATCATATTGTTTGCCTTCTCAATGGGTAAGGTAGGGTTGGGAGAGAGGGTAAGAATTTGGAACTCAACATTAAAAAAATCAATGTTACAAATAAATTTTTTAAAGTAAAAAAATAATAATTAGTGACCATTCAACACAAAATTTTCTCAAAAATTAAGAGAATATCCTATCATAATATTTTATAAGACAAATATAATCCTAAAACTTAAACCAGGGTAGACTAAAACACAGGAGAACTACAAACCAATATCAATAATGAATATAAATTCAAAAATTTTATACTAAATCTTGCCAAATTGATTACAGTGACTTAACCAAGAAATTATTTTTTATAACCAACTTGGACCCATAGCAAGGATGAAAGAATGGTCCAACATCAGGAAAAACAACAACATAATCAATACTATTAAAAAGAAAAAACATGTAGAATTATAAGATTATCTTAGTAGATACATAAAAAGCCTTTAATAAAGTACAATATTAGTTTATGATAAAAGTAAAGTAGAGGCCTAGAGGATTTTTTAATATCATAAAAAATATCTATCTAAAACCAAAAGCAAGTATTGTATACAATGGGTAAATCTTTTCCAAAAAATATTTACTGAATCAAAGATGCCCATACTCCCTACTATTATCTGATGTTTCTGGAAATGATAGCAATAGCAATAAAACAAGAGAAAGAAATTAAAGACATAAAGAGGAAATAAAAGTATACCTATTTGCTGATGATATGATAGTTTACTCTGAAAATTCTATGAATCAGCAAAGATATTAATCGAGAAAATGAACAGTTACAGGCTACAGAAAAACCCTAAAAATCAATTGCATTTCTATATAATTAAACCAAAATCCAAGAAATAGAAATTCCATTCTAAATAAGTACAAAAAGAACACAATATCTGGGGATTAATTTATGAAAGTACATAAAATATTCATATAGATTCAATTTCAAAGTGCTCCTAAAAGTAATAATTAACAAGTTAAATAGCTGGATGAATCTTCAGTGTTCATGGTTGGGTCATACCAATATAATGTGTTTTTTAAAATGGCAATTTGGCAATATTACCAAAGCTAATTTCCACTTTTATTGCTATACCAATCAAATGATCAAAGGAATACTTTTTAGAACTTGATAAATAACAATTTCCTGTTGCTAGAAGGACTTTTACTTGGGTAATATTTGCTACCTTATTCTCCAAACTGGATATACTGCTTCTAAATCTTTTCCACAGAACTCTCATTTCACTTAAAATTTTCTTTTTAAAAATTTTCTTAACTCATTTCTTCCAGGTACTCTTGTAGTTGTGGTCAAGCCATTTCTTTTTCTCTCTGAGGCTATGCTCATAGTTCTTGTAGAGTTACTCTCTTCTTTTGAGTATGCCTCTTGACCCATATTATTTCTTCTTCATATTCAGCCTCTTTTTCTGCTTCAGTGAGGGCCCAGTTATAATTGGAAAATATACTTTTAAAGTGTACTCAGTAACTATAGTTGCTGACTTCCTGTAGCTTTATTCAGTAATAACATGAGCTGAGGACATGAATGATGGGAGTTAATGCAGGGATGGAGTTTGATTTGTGAAGGATTCAAGAGAAAATGACAAGGTAGAATTGCATTTGTTCATTTTAAGAGCAAGATTTGAGAGAGAAGAAAGTGAAATTATACCAGGGGTACTGAGTGATGGAGAAACTAGAAGGTGAAGAATAGCTTTGGAAGAGGTGAGGCACAGAGCCATATGATAGTATGATATGATCAGATAGATGAATGTCAGAGTTTTTTAAAATGAAAAAATGGTGGGTAATCATGAAATCTAGAATATGATCATTCTTTTGTGTGCATGAGCAACATCAAGAGGAGGATAGAATAGGTATAAATGGAGTAGATAGAATGAAGGAGTGGGTAATAGAGATATCTCAAAGACATTAAAGAACTAAGAGGTTGGGGAGCTTGAAGGAGCACTAAAATGGGTGTTGAAATACCCTAGTATAAATACAAGAGTTCAGAAGCAAGATAGAGACCCAGGTGCTGAACTCCATGAGAAAGAAAGAAGGATAACCAACGGGCTAGTGCACAACAACAATTAAGATTTATATAGAAGAGAAAATTTTAATCATGCGTAAAGGTGGAGAAATTGCTGAAATTATGGCAAAAAGAAAGTTTGCTCATGGCAGTAAGGGACAGGCCTCAACACAGAAGGAATATGAAGCAAATTGTGCAGGATAAAGGGAAGTTTATTCACTATAGAATGGGAATTCTAAAGAGATCAGTGAAAGCAGGGGCAGGATTTGAATGGGGGTATACCTAGGATAAGATTAAGGAGAATTGGAATGAGTGGTGAGAGTTAGAGATAGTTTTCTCTCATGTGGCCAATTTTTGAATAATACCGGGACAGAGACAGTAAAGGATACTGGTAGTTTCTTGTTGTTGAGTCATTTCATTTGTGTTTGACTCTTCATGACCCCATTTGGGTTTTCTTTGTGTTATAGGGTTAGGTAAACTGGCTATCTGACATGGGTCTTCTTGAGTAGACACACCTTGATTATCTCTCTTGCTTCAAGGTGTGTCTTCTCAAGAAGAAGACCCATGTCAGCTGGCCAGTTTACCTAATCCAATAACATTTGTAAAGACACTGGGGTGGTTTGCCATTTCCTTCTCTAGCTCATTTTACAGACAAGGAAAGTGAGGCAAACAGCATTAGGTGACTTACTCAGGGTAGCATAGCTAGTAAATGTCTGAGGCAAGATTTAAACTCAGGTGTTCTTGGCTCCAGGCTTGTTGCTCTGTCACCTAGCTTCCTGGGTAGTTTCTTAGCCACTGGATTATCAGAAGGTAGCAGATGACTAACAGTGCCTACAGTCTCAAAGACTGCCAGGAAAAGGCTAGAGGTATTGGGACTTATTCACTCTCACCTTTTCCTCCAAAATTATTATGCAGGTATGAGGATTCAGAAGTACAGTAGTCATGTACCCTGCACCATTGACAGAAGGTAGGGGGCAAGCCTTTAGTTGAGTCACAGTATATGACACAATACGTAACATATAATGAGAGCGAATTGAGGCACACATGAATGAATATTAAAATGTCTCAGTAAAAGGCTAACTTTTCCCCACTTGATGGGCATTGAAGAAATAATTCTTTATTATGGTCAGTCTCTTTCTTTATTGCTTAATATCTCTACAGTTATTCAGTTGATGTAAGAGTACGTGTTGTGGCTGATTTTGCAAGTTGCAGTTCTTTCAGTTATTTGCCAAGTTTTCACCTGCATACACAAATGCACAAAAATCTTTATTGCATAATCTTAGTTCCCCAATGATGCCATGAAGATATTGAAATCAGTGCCATTATCATCTTCACAGCATCCACTATTATTAGAGGATAAATTTATTCAGATTAAGGATTATTTCAAGGTTAGTATCTATGCCCACTGCATAGCACAGTGGTTGGATACTTGAGAAATGGCTATTGATTATTAATGGATTGCTAAACATTATACCTAGGAGTGATTCTTGCTGCATCATAAGGGTAAAGCAAAAGAGAACACTGAAACAAATTATGAATAAGAAAATTAGATAGGCAAATATGAAATAGTATTGGTGATTTCATCAGTGTTGTGAATTTAAATCCTATCCATTACTTAACTGAGGAAAACTAGAGAGCTATTTGAGGCACATCAAGATTCAGTGTGGCAAGAATGATAGAATTATAGGATCACAGATGTAAGCCTAGAAGGAAACTTAGCAGTTCAGTCTAGCCCAACTCTTCACTTTATAGTTGAGGAAACAGGATGAGGAAGGTTGAGTGACTTTCCCAAGTACATTCAGCTAATGAGTGTGACAGGAAGGGCTTAAATCTAGTTTTTGTAGGCTCCAGTCCCAATATTCTACTACTCTAAGATACCTTTACTAAATTTAAGTATTTAGATACTATTACAGTCAAGGTCAAGTTCACATTAGGCATGAAAAGCATATAGTTTGGGGTGAAATTAGAATATTTGTAGGATTTACATGCTTAGGAAACTGTTTTATTTGTACTTTGATCTTTTAATAATTTAGATGAGCTTCCTATCTTATATTTCGTATCCAGATTGTCCCTAATTTCCTAAGGACCATTGTGAAATTCTCAAAATGGGTTCAAAACAAAATCAATTTTTAACATATTCTAACTTTACCATTTAATACATGGCATGTAGCACTTTACAAAAAGGAGTAAGCATATTAGAAAAAAACCTTTGTATCTTTTTTTGGCTTCTTCACTGAGATATGGTCAGATGTATAGATTTATGGAGTATATCTGTTATAAAGGCTATGTATAAAAGCAATAAATGAACTGAACTAAAAACACAAAACATTTTGAATTGAATTTGTGTTTAATGAATATGTGAATTTTTATTAAATAGTGAAGCCTATCTTTTACTGCTTTCAGGGACTGAATCTTCTCCTTTTCCTTCTTGCTATCCCTCTCACTCCCATCATGCTCTCTGCAAGTTAGTAAAAAAGCATATTTAGCTTATATCCAGTTCATAGTAGGTATCATACAGACATAGCCAAAAAAGAACTTGAGCAGAGGTTTAGTTGTCTGGTTTCTAGGTGTTTTTAATTCTTTTCAACTAACAGTTTTAGAAAAAAATCTGAATTCACAATTCCACAGTGAAATTAACATTTTAGAGATTCAGAGCAACATCCTTCAACAATCTGCTATGGGATATGGCATTTAATTTGTGCTGTAAGTGTACTGTATTTGGTAAAACCTCTCTTTGCCAAAATTTTTATTTTCGCTGGGACCTAACAGCTTGTTTGTCAGTGTGCTAACAAAGAGGAAGGCAGAGACCTCAACCACCTTTCTTACAATGTAGCTTAAGTTACAAAATGATGTAAAAATTGCAATAGACTCTGGATTTTCATAGGTCATGGCATTTTGAAACTTTCTTTTCTTTTGACAGTGTTTGTTTTAGTTCCCAAAATGAAATAGAACAGCATATTACTAAAACTTTTAAACTTGACATTTTTACCCTGAATGGGTGTGGGTATTTTAACATATATTGTAAGCACATAAATCTGATATATCTCTAATAACAAGGTCATAGATTTGGTGAACAGATGCTAATCTTCTACTTTTTTTTTCTTGCCCCCAACACATCAAACTAGAGATGCACGCACTTCACATTTACTAGGCACTTCTTTGAGTAGAATTGAGCAAATTCAACTCAATTCAGAAGTTTCCACAAACCATTGGGAAACAAGACACACAACCACAAGAAGTAGACTAAATAGACATGAAAAACCAAAGTCTGACTTACACTTAAGTAGCTAAATCAAGGCTAGAGGCAAATGATATTGTAAGGGAACTGACCTCTGAAAACCCAAGAATCCAATCACACAAACTAAATTGTGGATAAGGTGTTGTTAAACCAACTGTGAAAAATCGAACCACACCTTGTTATGCCTCTATGAAGTGAAAGCAATTGCCAAAAAAAAAAAAAAAAAAAGGTTGAATTAAAAAGACAGTAGAAAAGTCCAAGAGGAGGTAAATTTCAATGAGTCCAGGTAAGAGATAATAGTAAGTTTCTTTCTGTGATGGGAAAGTGGGCTTTCAGAGGCCAACTTCCTTACACTATATAAGAGATTTCAGAGGAATATATGATCAGCATAGGCTGGAATGGGCAAGGAAGGTCTGATATTAATTTCATGTGTGAGATTTACCAGTATCTCTGGTATGACTATCTAGACCATGGAGTATTTTGAGACTAATCAATGTAATCTGAAAGGAATTTGTTAAATTTCTACTATGTATGGGTAAATTCTTTGTCTTCAAGGAGTTTGCATGATATTGGAATAACAAATGTGTATGGGAATGCTTTTTTTTTTTTTTTTTGCGGGGCAATGGGGGTTAAGTAACTTGCCCAGGGTCACATAGCTAGTAAGTGTCAAGTGTCTGAGGCCAGATTTGAACTCAGGTACTCCTGAATCCAGGGCCGGTGCTTTATCCACTGCACCACCTAGCCACCCCCATGGGAATGCTTTTAAACTGAAAACATAACCTTACAGCAACTATTATTCTTGTTACTGTCCTCTTTATTATAAGGACCTTTCTAAAAAAAAACTTTTATTTTCATTGCTGCTCAAAAAGAAACACAAATTCCTAACACTAAAATGAAATCCAGTGTGAAGTCAAAGCCATGAGAAGTACATTGAGAAACCATAGAATCACAGATTTAGAGTTGTAAGGGACCTTAGTGGCTCTCTAGTCCAACCTCTCCACCACCCATTTTGTAGATAAGGAAAAGGAGACAAGAGAAGTTGTGATTTGCCCAAGGTTACATGGGTAATCCTCAAAAGTTGGATTTTAACCTGGGCCCTTTGACTTCAGAGCCAGTACTCTTGAATTTTGAGACTGTACCATTTAAGAAAAAATAACAATAATAAAAGGGAAAATGAGGAAAGTCTATCTAGTTGTGGCAGAGCAGCTCCCCTAGATAGTTGCTCCTTTACTAAGCTGAAATGGCTTTTCCCTTGAAACCAGGATGTTAGGGAGAATCTTGCTTAAAACCTTCCACTGAGGGCAGCTAGGTGGAGCAGTGGATAAAGCACCAGCTCTGGATTCAGGAGGACCTGAGTTCAAATCTGACCTCAGACACTTGACACTTACGAGCTGTGTGACCCTGGGCAAGTCACTTAACCCTCATGGCCTTGGGAAAAAAGAGAAAGAAAAAAAAAACCTTCCACTGCTCAAGCTTTATAGTAGACTTAAAGCATTCCATAAGTGCAGAAATTATGAACTGTGACCCTTCAGATCAGAAGAACATTGTACTATTATGTTGGAATGTTAGCTCTTTAGCCATTTCTTCAATCATATGAAAGCATATGAAGCTTATACTGAAGTATATACTGAAAGCATATACTTTTTCTTAAGAAATATTTTTGCACATTAATTCATGTGACTTATACAGTTTTACTGAAACTCCCTCATATCAAAAAAGTTGATGTTTCTAAAAAAAATCTGAATATTTATTTCAACCTTAGGGTATTCACTGCTGCATTGGAACATACTAATTTTAATTCTAACCTCTGTTCATTTCTTGTTCTCTTCTAAATCTAAGTAGCCAACAACTTATGCAGATATCTTTCTACACATTTTTTTTTAGTGCTTTTAGTACTTTGGTGCTGCTATTTAAAGTAGCACTAACTGTTGTCAAAGTAGGGCTTTGGGGACCACTGCTAAACATTTTATAGTTCATTTGCATGTAGTCATGCATAATTTCAGGATGATCTTCTGTGGCATGACAGTTGAGTAGTGGTAGTACAGCTTTGCTAACTCCTCACCAAGAGAAGTGTCCTGAGGAAGAGGCTTTCTTTTGGACTATTCCCAGTACAAACTAAAATATCACTTCTTAAACCAGACTTCCTTTTCACTTAAGATCACAATACCGAATGTTATATTCCATCTAGCACATCCTAGGGCATATAACAGTTGAGTAGCCCTTATATGACATCTAATATTCCAGGATGCTCCATTAGATAATTATCCCCCTTTTTCTAGAATATGGGAAGCAAATGCTTGAGGCCTTCTATTCTCCCTTTTTTGGAAGAAAGATTATATAAATATTTTATATTATTTAATAAGGCAGTTGGGGACAATTCAATATTTAAAGAGATGTGTGATCTCATTGATATATCTGTGTTTTTCCATCTTATGTAATTCTTATGTACTTCTTTATTATTTTTATTATTAGTAGTAGTCGTAGTAGCAGCAGCAGCAGCAGCAGCAGCAGCAGCAGCAGCAGCAGCAGCAGCAGCAGCAGCAGTAGTAGTAGTAGTAGTAGTAGTAGTAGTAGTAGTAGTAGTAGTAGTAGAAGATGATATTGTCCACAGAAAATGCATTTAATGTGCTAGGATATTTGCTCTAGCTCTACCAGTATAGGACTTAGTCTGTCCATCCGTTATCCCTCACAGAACTGTGAGACTTTATTAGGTGGTAATCCTTATGCCTTTTTTTGCATATAATTCATCTGTGGAAATATGCTGCTGCAACCTACTTATATTTACCCTTCATCTTTCTATTGCACCTAGGGTTACCTTAATTTTTATTCTCTCAGGAGACTACAACATCCTAGGATGGAATATAACATTGCTGGGAAAACAGGGTTGTTAGAGAGTTGATTTCTTTGTGTTAAGGAAAAGCTAGAAACATTGAAAGTTTTCTTCATGTTCTATTCTGAGTCTGATGTATTGTGAATCTGTGAAGAATTTGTTAATTATGTACAAAATACTGTGATAATAATAATAATATTAATAATAATGACAACTACCATTTGTTTAGCACCTACTATGTACCATGCAATGTGTTAAGTGCTTTACAAATATTATCTCATTAGATACTTTCAACAGCCCTGGGAGATAGATGCTTTTATTATCCTCCAAACAAAAAAATTACCCTTCAATTTGTATTCAGATACCATCAGTTCTCTCTCTGTAGATGGACTGCATTTTTCATAAGATGTTCAGAGTTGCCTTGGATTACTGCATTGCTGAAAATAACCAAGTCATTCACCGCAGATCATCTCACAATATTGCTGTTATTTTATAAACAGTACATTTCACTTTGCATCAGCTCATGCAGGTCCTTTCAGGTCTTTCTGATAGCATCCTGCTCATCATTTTTAATAGTAAACTACATTTATATAGTACTTTAAAGAGAGATTTCCTTACAATAAACCCATGAGGTTGATTATTGCAACCTTATACCTGACAAAGAATTTTCTTCATGATAGCCCAGCAAAGTAGGTACCATGCATTTTGTCATCATCATTCCCAATCAATCCCCCTCATAATCAATTTATCCTTATCTTCATTATTCAATTCTCCTCATCATCAATCAGTCTTCATCTTCCTCCAATATCATCAATCCAGCAATCATCATCACCATTACTCTTGCCTCTGTTTCAAATTTTTTTTTTCAGTTACTATTGTTAACTGTTTCCCTCAACCTATTCCTTCCCCATGATATTTACTTTATTTTAGATCTTCTTTTACCCTATCCCTCCTCAAAACTGTTTTGCTTCTAACTACCCCCTCCCCCACACTGCCCTCCCTTTTTTCACCCCTCTATCCTTATCCCCTTCCCCTACTACTTTCCTGCAGGGTTAGATAGATTATTCCACCCAACGGAGTATGTATGTTATTCCCTCCTTGAGCCAACTCTGATGAGAGTAAGTAAGGTCTTTGAGTCAATTCTGATGAGTGTAAGGCTCATTCACTGCCCCACTCCTCCCCCATCTCTCCCTCCACTCCATAAGCCCTTTCCTGCTTCTTTCATGTGAAATTTCACCCCATTCTACCTCTCCCCTTCCCCCTGCTCCAGTGCAATTCCCTCCCCCCTCAATTTTACTCTAAAGATGTCATCATGGGGCAGCTAAGTGACCATATGTGTGTTTGCCTATATATGTATGTATATATGTTTACACACATATATGTATGTATATATGTGTACACACGTATATGTATGTATATATGTGTACACACACACACACACACATACACACATACCTTGATTCTTCATCAAGATCATAGAAAGCTATATCAAGAAAAGACCTGGGGCAGCTAGGTGGCACAGTGGATAGAGCACCGGCCCTGGAGTCAGGAGTACCTGAGTTCAAATCCGGCCTCAGACACTTAACACTTACTAGCTGTGTGACCCTGGGCAAGTCACTTAACCCCAATTGCGTCACTAAAAAAAAAAAAAAAAGAAAAGACCTTAGGGATGGTCTGATCTAACCATTTCATTTTATTACTGAGGAGTCTGAGACATAGATTAAGTGAATTGTCCAATGTCATAGTTAGTAGCAGAATTGGGACTAGAAACTATATCTCCTGCCTCTTAATTCAGGTTTCAGTAAGTCCATTACTGATTGGAAGTTAATGGCAATCTTGGGTGTCAACTAGAGGAAACATTTCATCTCAAAGTGTTATAGTAAAAGGCAGCATGGTCTAGTGTTTTAAGGACTAGACCGGGAGTCACTAAAATGTGAGTTAAAATGCTGCCTCAACTATATAATCAGCTATGGGACCCTGGCCAAATCATTTAACTTCTCTAGACCTCAATTTCCTCTTTTGTAAAATGAGGGGATTTAAGGTTCCTTCTAACTTTAAATCTATTATCCTATGAAGTTCATGGTTTGTCCAAGATTAATGCTTAACTATTTATATTTCAACTGAAAAGTCCTTTTTCCCAGGGGAAATATCCTATTCTTTCCACACTTCGATAAGTAGGAGATAGCCTGCCTGATATGGCAATGGAGTATGACCATATTGCTTGCATCCCATAAAATGCTTTCAACAGTCCAGGACATGTGTTCTATAATTGGGGAATGTGAAAGTGCTTCATAGCAGCTTAGATTCTTCAGGTTCAGGTCTGTAAAACATGGAACTCTACTCTGCCACCCCCCAAACAAACCCCAAGCAACAACAACAACCCTTCCCCCAAAAATACTAGAGTCATGCAATTAGCCAAATCTTGTATTCCATAGTATGGTTCAGAAATTTGGTGTTCTTCCACTTTAATTTGAATTCTGTTGCTAAGTAAGAACAATCTTTTACATAATCCAGATTTGTAATGTTTTTGTTTTTTTGTTTTATTCTGCTATTGAAGACCTTATGATCTATGTGGGTACACTTATTTTTACAATGGGTTTTTACATAAATTTATTAATGTTTAGCAAAAGATATCATATATATTTATTTTACAAATTGTTTAAATCACTGAAATTATATCCCTGTCATAAAGTTTAAGTTATCTACACCAGTGGTATGAAGTCTTTACATAAATAATTCAAAACCTGTAAATAATTTATATGTTGCAACCTCTGACTTTTTAATGATAGTTTTTATTTTACTTAAAATTAATTTTCATTTTTGGAGGTATGCAGTGGGAAAAAATGCTATGACAAGTTGAAATAATTATGAGTTCACAATATTTACTTTGCTTTCAGATCCTATGTTATGGAGCACAGACCACGTCCGGCAATGGCTAGAATGGGCAGTGAAAGAATATGGTCTTCCAGATGTTGACATCTTGCTGTTCCAGAACATAGATGGGAAGGATCTGTGCAAGATGACCAAAGATGATTTCCAAAGACTCACTCCAAGTTATAATGCTGATATCCTTCTCTCCCATCTTCACTACCTCAGAGAGAGTAAGACAATTTCTTTTAATGGGACAAAACTTCAAAATAAATTAACTATTGACATGGTCTTCCTGATTTACCCCATTTCTTATTTCTGATTTGAGAAGTATCTGCTTGAAACATTATTATCTTGGGTTAGCAAAATGCTATTTATCAACCTGCAATGAGAATATAACACTAATAGTGATAAGATCGTATATTTAAATTTTAAAAAAACATTAAAGGAGATTTAGTATCTACATTTTAGAGATGAGTAACTGAGGCCTAAAGAATTTAAGTGAGTTATCTATGATGACAAAGGTAGTAAGTGACAAAGGCAATCTTTGAATCAAGGTTTTCTGATCTTCTTCTTACTCCCCCCACCCCATCCAATGCTTCCTTTCAGTGGAATTAATTCCATTGCCCCCCAAAATCAAATGTGAATGAAGTTGCTCCTCATCATAGAGGTAAGGATTTAGGGCTAGAAGAGAATTTAGAGATCTAATCCAAACTCCTCATTTTACAGATGAGGAAATAGAGTCCCTTTAGAGATGAAGTGATTTGTCTAGTCACCCTGCTATTAAGTGATAGAACGTGATCTAGAATCTAGGTTTTCTCACTATAGACATTTTTATACTGCGATGCCACCACATAGCTCCAAGTTGACTAAAAATCAGAATACAAGCAATATGTAAGGAAAAGGTTCATATGTGGTTAGAAGGTGTGTATTTTCCCACTCAATAGGTAAATTCTTCCACCAAATTTTGGCCTAAATCTGAAGCACAAATTATTGGCAGAATAAGAAATCATGGAAGTCAGACTTACTTAAATGACAAGTAAAAGAAAGGATATAAAAAGATAAAGAGATTAAGATTTTTAATTTTAAAAGTAGCGAGAAGATTTAAAGGGAGGGAAAACTGACAATGCAGCACCATTATTTCACTATAATTGCTTTCCCTATGATCAGATTTGTTTATTTCTTGAATTAAGATAGTTTTAACATACTAAGAGGGGCAGCTAGGTGGTATAATTGATAAGAACACTGGGCCTGGAGTCAGAAAGACCAGAAAGAGCAGTGTTCAAATATCAGACACTTACTAGCTACATGATCCTGAGTAAGTCACTTTACCTTTGCTTTCATAAAACTAGAAAATGAAGTAGCAAACCACTCCAGTATCCTTATCAAGAAAATCCAACGGACAGTTGGTTCACAGAGCCACAAAGAGATGGACATGAATATATGAATGACCAAACAACAACATACTAACAAGAAATATAAGATGCCCCTGAAACTGACATCCAAATACAAAGAAAAAAATTATTTTTTAAAGATAATTCTCATATTTTTTTTCATTTTGGGATTACTTTTGTTTTGTTTTGTAGCTCCTCTTCCACATTTGACTTCAGATGATGTTGATAAAGCCTTACAAAACTCTCCACGGTTAATGCATGCTAGAAACACAGGTAATACTGGCTTTATTCCCATCTCAAAGATATGTTTTTTTAAGCAAAGGATTCTTGTTAAAAAATGGGAAGAATGCTCTGTCAGTATAACAGAGACAGTTCTTTTGGGGTTATGCTTTTCCTTGATGAATGGAGGCCTGGCTTTTCTCCAATGATAGGAACTTCATAGATAGATAGATTCAGATTATATATGTATATGTTATACACACATATATGTGCATATACTTACATAATACATACATACATATGAATGAAGAAAAAGTCCTTTTAACTTTCTAACTGCCTTCCAGGGCCTGTGAGAGATGGATGGAGGGAGGGGGATGCGATGACAGTCTTGACTGAAAGATTAGTTTAACTAGAAGTACAGAATTATTTTTAGGTCAGAAATCTTGGATAGTGATCAAGGTATTCTCTCTCTCTCTCTCTCTCCTTATTCTATGTGCTTCTATGGGAATGAAAAGCATTTATGAACCATTTTAAATTCACTTTTAGAAATCAGTTACCAGTCCCCTCTTCCCTATGGCCATATCATCTTCATTCTAAAAGGATCATAAGATGGATTAAGCTGGTATTTTATTTTCCCTTTTGACTTCTCTCAACTTCAAATTATATGAATGTGTGAAAGACAATTAAAAAAATTGTGTCATTTTAAAAGTTTTGGTATGTATTGAAAAATTCATCTGACTAAATGCGCAAAATTTTGTTGACACTATTATCTTATATGTCTAAGTCCAACAAAACTCCAATGAAAAAAATTTATATCATGCTTCATGTTAGCTAATCCTTTATCATTCATTTTCTTTGTATGTGTAGTGTTAGAATACATTGTTCTTTTGTGTGTACATACATATGCTTGTATATATACATATAGATATGTACATGTGTATAGCAATGAAATCTAGCAATGAGGTTTCCTGTTAAACTCGATACACTCAATAAGCTATCTAAAACTAAATGGAATCTATGGGAGCTAATAGGCTATAGTAATAGAAATCAACAAGCAAACAATCTTTTTTGTATGAATATGTGCAATAATTTAAATACATATAACACATATATGAATAAATACATACGTCTATTTGTATACGCATACATGTCCTGAAAATGACTTCAATTTGTTTCATGGGTCATTAGTAGTAGTAGTAGTAGTAGGTGACCATGGATCAGCGCCTTGAAGAGCCACAGGCCACAGTGTGGCCGTGCAGTCCGATACGGGAGCCGCAGCTCCTGAGTGACTTATAACCGGTAACTGATGCATCCTGTGTTGTATCTACCTCATGAGGAGTAGCTGGAGTGTCCTCTCCAGGGCGCTGGCCTGGGCGGAGCAATATGGAAAACAAGCTGTTGCCCATGCAGCAGGTTTTCCCTCTCCACAACATTGGTGGATCCAAAGGAGAGGCAGAGCCAATACAGTTTGGCACCAGTGCCACTGCAGGAGTTGCCAGAGGGATGTGATGTCCAACATCCAACTGCCTAAGGGACTCCGACGCCTGATTTTTCCTCAGGGTTAACTCCTGAAGCCTTTCCCATATATGGGTATAGCTGCAAGGCAGCAGAGGTTTAAAATCAGGGTTTCCTTCCCCTAGGCGGGTTGCCTGCCAAGGCTAATGAGCCCCACCTGCCCGAAGCAACTGGTTTTAAGGTGCCAGTAACTCTCCTTCGCCCCTTCTCCTGGTAGTGGAAACAGTTCTTCCACGAGAAGGCCAGGAGTTGGGCTTTGGTTGTCAGAGGCTATTTGAGACACACGCTATTGGAGCACGTTATAGAGAGTGGGAGCTTATCCCCACTCCCACCCCGGCATGACAAACCTCATGGGTTATTAGAATAAAGAAAAAGTCATCATTTAGGGGCTAATTTTTTTTGGATTTGTTTGAATTTTGATTTTTTTCTTTGTTTCCAGGACCCTAAATGCTATGCTTCTGTGGAATGAAAAATAGAAACCTATTAGATAGTGAAATAATATTTTAAGTGTATATATTACTCTTGAGTCTATTAGTGGCTAGAAATTACAAATAAATGAGAAATGGCTTTTTTCTTCCTAAAGAGATAGATATGTGAGGGCCAAAAACATTTCTCTTTTCCATATGGTTTCATAATTTTAAAGTTTTCTTTAAAGGTTTCAAAAGGTGTGACAATTTCAAGTTATCTGTGATTTCATAATTTTGAATATTGCTAGATGTAGAAACTCTTGAAGGAGCTGGCTCTAAAAACCTTTGACAAATAAATTTCTAGCCTGGATGCATTGAATCATAAGTTATTTTGTTTGCTTTGCAGCATGAAGCAAACAGAAGAAAGAGAAAAAATGTCCATATTTGGAATGGAAATTTGAATGAATTTTTAATACCTTTACATAAAACATTTATAATTCTTTCAAAATAATTATCAAGAATATTATATGATGTTTTACAAGTGCTTGCATACTTTGTAAAAGTTTCTACCTTTCCCATTTATTGATAATGGCTATGTCAGGAAATTATAAAGTCAAAACAAAAAGTACTTTGTAAATAAAGTAATGTATGAAAATTTCAGAACTTCTTTCTTTTGGAATCTATTCATGGCTCATGGAGATGTACATTTATCCTTGTATATTGTGGATGTTTAAAGTAGATCTGACCTTGATAATTTTCTTAAAAGAGCATCATATGTTTTATCTTTCCTTTTGTCTATAGGAGGAGCCACTTTTATTTTTCCAAATACTTCAGTATATCCTGAATCCACACAAAGAATTGCATCTAGGTCAGGTATGAAAATTTCAACAGTGTGACCTTTTTATTTATGGTACATATACATGGAGTATATCGTGAATTTGAAATATATATGATGCATATAGTCATGGATAGTCTTAGTCTGCATTTGTTGATTTTTTTCAGACCAAATCTAAGTAACAAATTTCATTCAAAGATCATATAAGACTCAAAAAATTACTTCAAATAACTACTCCGAAGAACAAGAGAAAATTACTTCATTATATGTAGGCTTTAGCAATCTCTTTTAATGAGAGGGGGTGGGAAGAGAGGGGAGGACACGAGAGAGAGAGAGAGAGAGAGAGAGAGAGAGAGAGAGAGAGAGAGAGAGAGAGAGAGAGAGAGAGAGAGAGAGAGGCATTTAGTAAGCAGTTACTATTTTCCAGGTATTGTGTTAAGTACTGGAAACACAAATACAATCAATCAAAATAATAACTGTTCTCTCTGAATAAAGGAAGAACGTAGTTTTCATTCTGGGCAAGAAAAGATGAAAGCTCATCTTTTAGTTACTCACTTCCCAGGGGTGAAACCTAAGGTGAGGTTATGGGATGAGAAAGATTTAGGGAAAGAAAGGATGAAGTCGGGAGCAGGATATGGAGATGACTTGGGCGGGGGGAACCTAATTTCCAAGTCAGTTGATGATTTTTATGTAGTTAACAATATATTAGTTCCTAATTAATTAATATATTGGGAAACAACCAAAAGGAAGTGGATTTAATATCAACAGTGTTTCCATTTATGACTGAAACATAGTATTGTCAGTATAGTATTATAAGGAAGAGTCATAAATTCCCCCCAAATGACTGAACACTAACTTTCTACAACTGGCAACCATTACTCCTATCTCTCCTCTCTTTTGCCAAAAAGAAGACAGCAAATCTCTTTTCCGCATGAGATAATTCAAAATACTTGAAGACAAAGATCACAGCCAGTCTTGTCCTCAACTAGGTCTTCTTCTGTCTAAGCTAAAAATTGCCACTGACTTTAGCCAGTTCTTGTATGACAGGCTCTTGAGGCCCTTCACCATTCTGGTTTCCCCTCTCCTATCTAAAATGTGGTACCTAAAATTGAAGATGGTATTCCAGATACAGTTTGACTTTTTCTCACCTGGTCATACCTTATACATCCCAATGATTCTGAACCCTTGCATGTCATTACCCAAACTCCATTCCCATCTCCTACCTCCTGATTCCTTATTCCAATTCCCCTCAACCCTAACTACCCCAAATTCCAACTAAATTCCACCTCCCTTTTTCCCTGCGCCCCTTTCCATGGTATCCTCTGGAATGCCCATTCCTTAGGCAACAAACTTCCTTTTATTCTAAATCCCCTACTCCTTCTATCGTCTAACAATCACTGAAACCTCATTTTCACTGATGGCACAGTCTATCTAGCCACCCTTTTCAGTACTGGCTGTGCCTTCCTTCATTCCCCTTAGCTTGCTAATTAAGGTAGTAGAGGTTTAGGTCCAGTCATTTCCATTTTTAGATTCTCTCCCTATATCATTCAGTAACCTCTCTTCCTTTAAGGTCCATGCTACTCACATCTTTTGTCGTTGAGTTATTTCAGTCATGTCCATCTTTCTGTGACTCTATCTGGGGCTTTCTTGACACAGATACTGGAGCGGTTTGCCATTTCCTTCTCCAGCTCATTTTACAGATGAGAAACTGAAGCAAATAGGGTTAAGTGACTTGTCCAGGGTCATGCAGCTAATATGTGTTTGAGGCTGGATTTGAACTCAGGTACTCCTAAATCCAAAATTGGTGCTCTATCCATTGTGCCATTTAGCTGCCCACAATTAAATGATTCATGATCTGATGACCTGCCAACTTTGGGACTTTTTATAGGATTTTTTGTTGTTTAGTTATTTCATTTAGATGACCTGCCCAAGGTCACACAGCTAGTAAATATTTGAAGCCAGATTTCAACTCAGGAAGAGGAGTGTTCTTGATTCCAAGCCCAGTGTTCTATCTATTGCACCACCTAGCTGCTTCATATCTACCACCTAATCAAAATCTTGGTAGATGTTGTCCACAGACCTCCAGGTGACTTCTCTTTTTTCCTCAGCTAATTTTTCTCTCCTACTCAACTCTTTACCTAGTAGACTTGAACACACATATTGACTCTCCCTCAAAAACCCTAACCATCCAGTTCCTTAATCTATTCACTTTTCACAAGCTACTGAACCACCCCACCTTAGTCACACACAAATGGTCATATTTTTTATCTTTCCATGACCCATAAGTACACCACCTCTATGTTCAAGAATCCTCCAAACCCTCTATCTGACCATAATCTTTTAGCTTTATGCCCATGTCTCTTTCTTCCCTTACCAAATCATACCATAACCTCCCTTCCAAACTCCCCAGTTTTCTCTTAGACCATCTTCCTTGCACTAGACATTCCACTTTTCCCTACCTTGAAACCTTTATAAACCAATTCAACTCTACGCTATCATCTTTTCTTGATGCCTTGGTCCCCTTATCATATCAGTGATTATGCCCTGCCAAGCCTTAGCCTTGAATCTCTACCACCATTCACCACCTTAGTTCCTATACAGGTGTGGTGGAAAGATAATGAAAATCACAAAACCATTCTGACTGGTTGCGTTATGTTACATAACCTCAACTGGGCCTCACGGCTGCTAGGCAATCCTACTATACAAACCAACCAATCCTGCTATATTTATTAATCCTACTTTATTTACCAACTCATTATCCTAATCTCCATAGGGGCTTTTCTCATACTTCTCTTGTCTCCTGCACCTCTCATCCCCTCTATTGAGAGCCTTTCCTTATATTTTACAGAAAAAATTGAGAGCATTATCGTAAACTCCCTTTTCTCGCTACTTTCTCATCTCATATCACTCAAATACCTTCCGGCACTATTTCCTCTTTCACCTTTGTCTCAAATGAAAAAGTGGCTTTACTTCTTTATCTCCATTCTATCACTTGTCTTCTATCTTTCTCTGTCTACTGGCTGCTTCTCTATTCCTTACAAACATGCTCATGTCTCTCCCAAACCACACCAAACCAAACCAAACCAACCCCAACCCCCCCCCCCCGGCCCAGTCCTCTCATTTGATCCTTCCATCCCTTCTAACTTTTGCCTTTTACTTTTCTGCCCTTTGGGGTTGAACTCCTTGAAAAGGCCACCTATAATAGGAGCATCCATTTTCTCTCCTCTCACTCTCTTCTTTGTTTAATTTAGTATTCTAATTTTTCCAATTACATGTAAAGACAATTTTAAACATTAATTTTTAAAAAATGAGTTCTATATTTTCTCTCTCCTCCCTTCACATCCCTCCTCCCTAACACAGTAAGCAATTTGCTGTAGATTATATATGTGCAATCATGTAAAACACATTTCACATTAGTTATGTTGTGAAAGAAGAATCAAGCCAAAAGGAAAAAAAAACATGAAAAAAATTAAGTGAAAATATTCAGATTCATTAGTTCTTTCTCTGGATGTGGATAGCATTTTTTTTTATCATGAGTCCTTTGGAATTATCTTGGAGCATTGTATCACTGAGAAGAACTAAGTCATTCATAATACAATGTTTCTGATACTGTGTATGATATCCTCCTGGTTCTGCTCACTTTACTCAGTGTGAGTTAATGTAGATCTTTCCAAGTTTTTTTCTGAAATCCACCTGCTCATAATTTCTTATAGCACAATGGTATTCCATTACATTCATATACTATAGCTTGTTTAGTTATTCCCTCAATTTCTAATTCTTTGTCACAACGAAAAGAGCTACTACACATATGTAGGTCCTTTTCCTTTTTAAATGATCTCTTTGGGACACAGACTGAGTATCTGTATTGCTGGATCAAAAGATATGCACAATTTGATTGCCTTTTAGCAACAGTTCCAAATTGTTCTCCAGAATGGCTGGATGAAATCACAATTCCACTAACATTGCATTAGTGTCCCAGTTTTTCAACATCCCCTCTAACATTTATCATTTTCATTTTCTGATAGATGTGAGCTGTCATCTCAGAGTTGTTTTAATTTTAATTTTTCTAATCAGAGATTTACGACATTTCTTCATGTGACTATAGATAGCTTTGATTTCTTCCTCTGAAAACTGCCTGTTCATATCATTTAACCATTTATCATTTGAGAAATGACTTGTATTCTTATAAATTTTATTCAATTCTCTATATATTTGAGACATGAAGACTTTCTCAGAGAACCTTGCTATAAAGATTATTTCCAATTTCTTAGTTGAATTGGTTTTGTTTGTGTAAAACCTTTTTAATTAAAAAATTACCTATTTTACATTTTGTAATATTCTCTATGTCTTGTTTGGTCATAAGTTCTCCCTTCTTCATGGATTTGACAGGTAAACTATTTCTTATTCTCATTATCACACTTTATATTTAAATCCTGTACCGATTTTGATCTTATATATATAGTGTAAGATGTTGGTCTATACCTAGTTTCTGCCACACTGTTTTCCAGTTTCCCAGCTGTTTTTGTCAAATAGTGAGTTCTTATCCCAGAAGCTGGGGTCATTGAATTTATCAAATAATAGGTTGCTATGGTCATTTACTACAATGTATCATATACCTAATCTATTTCGCTGATCCACTACTATTTCTTAGGCCATAATAGATAGATCTGATGATTACCACTTTACAATGTAGTTCAATATCTGGTATGGCTAGGCCATACCTTTGGATTTTTCATTAATTTTCCCAATATTCTTGACCTTTTGTTGTTCCATATGAATTTTATGATTTTTTATAGCTTTATAGAGTAATTTTTTGGTAGTTTGATTGATATGGCACTGAACAAGTAAATTGATTTAAGCAGATTTGTCACTTTTATTATACTGGCTCAGCCTACCCATGAGCAATTGATATTTTTCTAATTGTTTACGTCTGACTTTATTCTGTGAAAAGTGTTTTGCAATTGTGTTTATATAGTTCCTGGGTTTCCCTTGACAGATAGACTTCCAAGTATTTTATATTATTTGTGATGATTTTAAATGGAATTTCTGTTTCCATCTCTTGCTGCTGGACTTTGTAGTAATATATAGAAATGCTGCTGACTTATGGAAGTTTATTTTGTATCCTGCAGTTTTGATACAATTAAAAGGTAAACTAGGATATTCTCAGTAGGAATTCACTACTGGGAGTGCTGTTAACTTATTAAAATTTTCTTGAAAATGACTGGGAATTATACAAGAAAAGTTATTAAGCAAGCCATACCTTTTGATCCAGAGATTTGTATTTCAAAAGGGAATCATTTAAAGCAAAAACACCAACCAAACAAACAAAACAATAAAAAACCATCATATGTAAAAATAACTAGAGAGTTATTATTTGCATGTGAGTGGCTTAATGAAGTGCAAATAATAATAATTTTGTCTCCTCTTTGCCAATAATATAGCTTTAATTCTTCTTTCTTTTCTTATTTCTATTGCTATGATTTCTAAAACTATATCAAATAATAAAGTTTAGGGGCATCCTGCTTTTAATTTTTTTGTATTGTTAAAATTTTAATTTTTCCATTGCAGACAATGCTACATTTTGAATAAGTGAGATTTGTAATGGGGTGGGGTGGGAGATAGGGAAGCCTATATATTTGCAATGAAGTGTCTGCTTTGTTAAAACAAAATATAATAAAATTTAAAAATATATATATGGCCTAATTTAATTATATTGTCATTCTTTGAACTTTTCTATATAAGGTTTCCTCAAAACCAGGAATTTCAGACATTTGATTGCACTTTCTCTTTTTTGAAAGTTATCCTTCATGCATTTTTGTCATATTTCAAAATTTGCCGTATTTTGATAATTTTTTTCAACAAGCAATCATTTTTTCTCCTTCTTACACCCCTACACCTGAAAAAAAGAAAAAAATTGTAACTAAATGCATAGTCAGGCAAAATTAATTCCAAGATAATGATGTTTTAAAAATTGTTCCTCATTACATATAGTTAATCAACTCTCTGTCAGGAGATAGATTGAATTTTTCATCATCTACTCTCTGTAAACATACATTGGTCATTGCATTGGTCACAGTTATTAAGTCCTTTAAAGTTAGCAGTATTTTTGCTATTTAATTATTCTTTCAATCAAATGTAATAAAATTCTACAAAGGTGAAGCTAATAAATATAGTAGATTTTGACATTAGCTTTTTTAGATAGTCTCCAATGAAGTATTAAAATAAATGGATGCAACTTCTAATGCATAATAGACATTGAAGTTTTCCTGGTGGAATAGAACTTTATGGATTAAGAGAATGCAATTGAGCACTAAGACTCTGGGGAAAAGTCTATGAACAACTATAACAATGTGAGCAGTAAGAGTTCAGGGCCTTTGCTTTCAGTTTTGGAAAGAGGTAGACAGAAAGGAATTCTGATATAGAAAGCAGCAGATCAGAATGGAAGGAGCACTGACACTTTGTAAAGGATTAAGATAGTTTCTTGGATATCTTGAAGCTGCCATGCTTCAGTATTCCACTCCTAAGTGAAACCTAAGAGTTTAAATGTAAGGTTTCAGGAAACCACAGTTGTAGTAGTACTTTGTATGGAATAGACTAAATAAATTAAAATAATTGAGGAGTGAACTTCACATTGTTTTTAGTTTTCCAGAACCCATAATTTATACACACAGCCATGATTTGGAGAGAATTGGTCTATTAATTGTTATTTAATGACAGATCCTAGAATGGTCAAAAGACTATTAAAAAGCATTCTTTGATATTAATTCTAATTATGCCATCTATATTAATTTAAACATTTAATATTATACCACTCAAATTAACTTAAAGTTTTGTTCTTTTTTAAAACAGAACCAAACCAAACAATAATATGATTTATTTGGAAAAAACTTAAGTTCTATAGTAATCTCAAAAAAAAATGGAGGAAAATTTGCATAAAGAGGGCTTCACATTACCAGACATCACACTATGTTATAAAGCAATAGTTATCTAAAATATTTGGTACTCATTTTAAAAAAATCAAAGGAGAGAGAAAAAAATCAAAGGAGATGAGCAATGAGACACACTAGAAAAACAAGGAATGAAAGCAATAGACAAGTGTTTCATAAGCCAATTAACATAAATTACTGGGGAAAGGCCTCACTTTTTATAACAACTGATAGAAATAAGTGTGGTGAAAATTGAAACCAATATATATATATATATATATAACACAATAATTTCAAAATGGAAAAATGACAATGATATAAGAAATTGCATTATTTTAAAAAATAGAAGACAAGAAAAAGTAACTTTCACAACTTTAGATAGAGGGAGAATTCTATTTTTAAAATTTATTATTTATTCATTTTTAACATTTATTTTTTTAATTTAGGTTCTGAATTTTTTCTCCTTTCGACTCCCATTATGAGGACAAGAAATGTGATATCAATTATAGTTGTGAAATTATGCAAACCATAATTCCATGTTAGCCATGTTGCAAAAAAAAATCCCAAGAAAAATAAAGAAAATGGGAAAACATTATGCTTCAATTTGAATTCAGATGTCATTAGTTCTTTTTGTGGAAACAGATAACATTTTTCATCATGAGTCTTTTGGGATTTTCTTGAATCATTGTATTGCTGAGAAAAGCTAAGCCATTTACAATTCTTCAACATACAATATTACTGTTTCTGGTCACTTCATTTTGTATGAGTTCATGTAAGTCTTTCTAGGTTTTTCTGAAATCATCCTATTCATTATTTCTTATGTGACAATAACATTCCATTACAAACCACAACTTGCTCATTTATTATAGTAATTTTTATAGTACAATAGTATTCCATCACAATCATATATGACAACTTGTCAACAATTCCCCAATCGATGGGCGTCCCCTCAGTTTACCAATCTTTTAGCCATGACAAAAAAGAGTTGCTGTAAATATTTTTGTACAAATAGGTTATTTTCCCTTTAAAAAAGCTCTTTGGAATACAGACCTAGTGATGGTATTGCTGAATCAAAGAGTATGCACAGTTTTGTGATCCTTCAGACATTGTTCCAAATTGCTTTCCAAAATGGTTGGATCAGTTCAAAACTGCTCCAAGAATGCATTAGTATCCCTGCTTTCCCAATACCCTCAAATATGTGTCATAGTTTTCTGTCATATTAGCCAATCTGATAGGTATAGGTGGTACTTCATAGTTGTTGTAATTTGCATTTCTCTAATCAATAGTAATTTAGAGCATTTTAATATGACTATAGGTAGCTTTTATTTCTTCATCTGAAAACTACTTATTCACATCCTTTAATTATTTATGAATTGGGGAATGACTTGCATTTTTATAAATTTGATTCAGTTCTCTATTTATTTGCAAAATAAGGCCTTTATCCGTGATATTGCTGTAAATTTTCTCCCAGTTTTCTGCATTCCTTCTAACTTTGGTTACATTGGTTGTATTTATACAAACCCTTTTTGATTTAATAGAATGAAAGTTATCTTTTTTCAAAATCTCTTTTTTGGTCCTAAATTCTTTCCTTATCCATAGATCTGACAGGTAAACAATTCCATGCTCTTTTAATATGCTTATAGTATCACCCTTATGTCTAAATCATGTACCCATTTTGACTTTATCTTGGTATGTTCTGTGAGATGTTGGTTTATACCTAGTTCCTACCACACTGTTTTCCAGCTTTCCCAAAAGTTGTTTTCAAACAAGGAGTTTTTGTCTCAAAAGTTTGGATATTTGGTTTATCATGCTTTAAATTACTCTTGTCATTTACTCCTGTGTATTGTTTACCTAATCTATTCCACTGATCCACAATTCTATTTCTTAGCCAGTATCAAATTGTTTCAATAATTACCACTTTATAATACAGTTTGAGATCTGGTAAAGTAAGGCTACCTTCCTTCACATTTTTTTTCCCATCAATTTCTTCATATTCTTAACCTTTTGTTGTTCTGGATGAATTTTCTTATGATTTTTTGAAGTTTATAAAATAATTTTTGGTAGTTTTATTGGTATGGTACTGAATAAGTAAATTAATTTGAATAAAATGTCAATTTTCTTATATTGGTTTGGCTTACTCATGAGCAACTAATATTTTTCAAATTGTTTACATCTGACTTTATATGAAAAGTGTTTTGTAATTGTGTTCATATTGTTCTTGGGTGTGTCTTGGCAGGTAGACTCCCAAGCATTTTAAATTTTCTAAATGGAATTCCGCTTTCTATATCTTGCTACTGGACTTTGTTGGTAACATATAGAAATGCTGATGACTCATGGAAGTTTATTTTGTATCCTGAAGCTTTGGTAAAGTCCTTCATTATTTCAAATAGCTATTTAGTTGATTCTCTTAGATTCTCTAAGCATACCACCATATCACCTACTAAGGGTGATAGTTTTGTTTTCTCATTGTCTCTTCTAATTCCTTCAAGTTCTTTTTCTTCTCTTATTGCTAAAGGTAGCATTTCTAGTACAATATCGGATAATAATGGTGATAATGGCTATCTGGTTTATCCCCATTACAGAAAATGCTTGCTGATGCTTTTAGGTAGATACTACTTATCATTGTAAGCAAAGCTCCACTGATTCTGAAGCTTTGTAGCATTTTTAATAGAATGGGTTTGTATTTTGTCAAAAGCATTTTCTGCAACTACTGAGATAATTATATGATATGTGTTGGTTTTGTTATTGATACAGCTAATTATGTAGATTTTCCTGATACTGAACCATTCCTACATTTCTAATATAAATCCCACCCGGTGATAGTGATCTTTGTGATATGCTGCTGTAATCTCCTTGCTAGTATTTTATTAAAACTTTTTGCATCAATATTTATTAGAGAAGTCATTCTATAGTTTTCCTTCACTGGTTTTTACTCTTCCTCATTTAGAGATCAGCACCATATTTGGGCCATAAAAGGAATTTTGTAGAACTCTTTCTTTGTCCATTTTCCCAAATAGTTTATATAGTATTGGGATTTATTGTTCTCTCAGTGTTTGGTAAAAATCACTTGTGAATCCATCTCATCCTGGGAATTTTTTTCTTAGGGAGCTCATTTTTTACTTCTTCAATTTCCTTTTCTAAGATAAAGTTATTTAAATGTCCTGTTTCCTCTTTTGTTAATCCAGGCAGTTTATATTTTTAAAAATATTCATTAATTTCACTTAGATTATCAGTTTCATTGGCATATAATTGGGCAAAATAGCTCCTAACATTACTTTAATTATGTCTTCATTTTTGATACTTTTAATTTGGTTTTCTTCTTTATTTTTTAATGAAATTAACCAATGATTTATCAATTTTGTTTTTCCCCCATAAAATCAGTTCCTAGTTTTATTTATCATTTCAGTGGTTTTCTTTCAATTTTGTTAATATCACCTATGATTTTCAGGATTTTCAATTTGATGTTTAACTGAGCATTTTTATTTGTTCTTTTTCTATTATTTTTGTTTGCTTGCAAAATTTGTTGACATGGTCTTTCTCTCTTTTATTGATGTATGCGTTTAGAGATATACATTTTTCCCTTAAATATTGCTTTGGCTAAACCCATAAATTTTGGTATGTTGTCTCATAGTTGTTATTTTCTTTGTGTGTGTGTCTGTGTTATTTTCTTTAGTGAAATTATCTGTTGTTTTCATGATTTCTTCTTTCACCCACTCACTCTTTAGGATTACATTATTTAGTTTCCAATTAATATTTTTATATTTCCCTACCCCTTTATTCAATGTAATTTTTTTGCATTATAGTCTGAAAAGGATACATTTAACATTTATGCCTTCTGTATTTGTTTGTGAGGTTTTATGACCCAAAACAGGGATTCTTCATTTTTTCCACTCACTTTTCAGCCTGAGAAATTTTCATATGGCACTGGATATGTATGTATATAAAATAGGTATGCATAACCTTTTACTGTTACCAAATTTTTCACCACCTCCACATTCAGTTATGTGACCCCATATGAGATCATGATCTACAGTTTAAGAAGTTTTTCCCTAGATCATGTTGTTTCTGTGAAGATGCCATACACCTGAGAAAAGAATATACTCTTTTCTATTCCCATTCAATATTCTCCAAAGTTTTATCATATCTAACCTTTCTAAAATTCTATTGATTACCTTCTTCTCCTAGGTTTTCATGACATTGCTTTCCCCTGGTTGTCCTCTTATCCACTGGCCCTTAATCTGGGTCATGAACATTAACTGTAGATATACCAAAAAGACTCTGTCCTATGATCTCTTTTCCTTTTATATTATTTCACCTGGTGGTATCATAAGCTTCCATGGTTTCAACTATCTATGCATATGATTCTCAGATTTATTTGGCCAGCCCCAGACTCTCACCAGACCTTCAGTCTCAATCTCCAAATGCTTATTGAAATCTCAAACTGGATATCCTATAAACAGATTAAACTTAACATGTCCAAAGCAGAAATTGTTCCTCCCCAGATCTTCCCCTCTTCTAAGTTCCCTATTTTAATAGCATGAACACCACCATCCTACCCAGTCCCCCAAGTTCATAACCAAGGCATTGTTCTCTATTCCATGTTCTCACACTCCCCTCATCCATTCAGGTGCCAAGTATTGTTGATTTGAGCTTTGTAACATCTCTTATATACACCCCCTTCTCTCTTTTGACACTGTCACCACTGTTTTACAGGCCCAAGTCATCATATGCTTGGACTATTGTGATACCTTGTTGGTGGACCTTCTTGCCACAAGTCTTTGTCCACTCCAGTCCATCCTCCATTTAGGTGCCAAAATAATCTTCTTAAAGTGCAGGTCTGACCATTTCACTCCTCTATTCAAAACTTTCGTGATTCCCTATCACCTCCAGGATCAAATATAAAGCCCTCTGCATGGTGTTCAAAATCCTTCATAATCTGTAACCCCTACCCTCCCCATGTACATGTGTATTCTGTAGTACAATGGTGTTAGTCTACTTACTCTTCCTTACACAAAATACTGCATCCCCTGACTCAGAATATTTTTACTTGCTGTCCCCAAAACTTGAATTTTTGGAATTCCTTCAAGTCTTGGCTAAAAATCTCACATTCTATTTAAGAAGCCTTTCCTGACAGCCTTAATGTTTATGCTTTTCTCTCTTGATTATTTTCTACTTATATGTATTTTATACACATAATCATATGTGTAACCATATATACACATATATAGACATATATGTGTATGTATGTGTGTGTATGAATGATTCTTTTTGTACCACCATTAGAATGTATGCTCTTGGAGAGCACAGACTAACTTTTATATTTCTTCGTACCTCCAACACTTAACACAATGTCTGACCCAAAGTAGGTAAGTAATAAATACTTGTTGACCAATTGACTATAACAAATGAAAAGATAAATAAAAGGAAGCCAAACTTGAGATAATTTAAAAGCCATTGAATGTCCTGTTAAACAGATAATGAAACATACCTTCATTTTCATGTTAAAGATTTAGAGAATTATTAGGGCTTCTAGAACATAACAGAATACAGATGTGATTACTGTATTTTACATTTTTGCTTAATTATTTTTCTTTATTAAAAGGGAGGGGTCAACTGAGGTGAGGATGGGAGTATTTCTTTCTAGAAATAACTGTTATGAACACAGAAGTTTTCAATAGAATACATATTTTTTAATGAATTGAGGGAAAACACCAGAATTATTATTCTTAAATTCTACAACCATCAATAAGATTCTATGTATTTTTTATCTCATAAATAAAGCTCAACAATGAATGAAATATGATATCTACAAATTACATTTTCGTATATGATATTTGTTTGAATGAGCACAAATTAAAACCATAGTACATATTTTTTAAAATGTCTACATTGTTAATATTGGTGATAACTTCTTGGTCTTTATAGATTTACCATATGAAGCAGCTAGGAGATCAACCTGGACAAGTCATAGTCACCCTACACAATCAAAAGGTAGGGATTTTTCCCCCTCTCACATGGATTTGAATCTTTATGCTTTAGGTCCATATCATCATTTAAATAACTGGAGGTTTTCTAAGTCCATTCATGTTTTAAAATTCCCTCTCTATAAAATGCCCACTCTATAAAATGTCCTCCCTAATTTCCTCTCTACTGCTTTCTAAAATTTCTATATTTTAATATGACTGTAGATGGATAGATAAAATTTTATTACATGTCACAAACTCTGCTAAGCACTGGGGACACAATTAAAAGCCAGCAAGATAGTCTTTACCCTAACAGAGATTATATTTTAATAGGGTAAAATACCACATAGAGAGGTGAAAGAAAGGAATTGGGAAGGGACACACTTGGGTACAATGTGGGAGGCTAGGAGACACCAGTGGAGCCTGAAGAAAGTCAAGGCAAGAGAAAGGCATCGAATGACTGAGGTTCCTTACAAAATGAGAAGGAGTCATAAAAGTGTAGAGGAAAATTTCAAGGCAGGGATTTCCAAGGGTGGCAAGTGGCAATAAAGAAAATCTTCTTCATAGATTTATTCCTATATTGATTTCTACTTTCTTTGGTGACATATGACAATAATTTAATTCCTTAATATTCACAACTGTGGTTTTGATCACTTGATTTTAATGGAGCTATTTATCATAAGAAAGTCTGCATGTGGTTCTTAGTCATAAAATATAGGTAATTATCTTTTTTTTCCTCCAGTTACTCAGCCATCTTCTTCAACTGTTCCCAAAACTGAAGACCAGCGTCCCCAATTAGGTATGTGTTAGAAGATATCACCTGGGTATTTTTGAAAAAAAAAAAAGCAACTTCATGGGAGAACTACTAAACTGCAGTCTTTTGTGTTGTGAATTAAATAAATGTTTTAGATACATAGAACAAGCAATAAGTTGCTAGGAAAACATCCAAGATTCCTTCAAGTAATCCAGTCTTAAACAGTTTATGAATAGTTTAATCCTCTAACTACACCAAAGTTTTACAATGCAATTCCAAGTTACCAGAAACAAATTTTAAAAAGGAAAATAACAATTGCCAAATCCCCAATTTCTAGAATTGCTATAAAACTTCAAGAGGCATCATGGTTTAATGACTTGACAATGAAGCATGACATTTATCTTTGTACCTTCCCTATTACCTAACATAGTGCTCTGCAGCCAGTGGACACCTAATAATTGTTTACTAATTGAATTGAGCTATTTATTAAAAAGTCATGTTTATGTCATATCATTTGTTTTCTTCTTTTTATTTTTGACATAGATCCATATCAGATTCTTGGACCAACAAGTAGCCGTCTTGCAAATCCCGGTAAGGTGCTGGTGCTATTTTTGTCTCTCAGTACAAGAATCAAAATTTATGTGTTAGAAGGGACATCAGAAGCAGACAAATACCCATATATAACATTCTCAACAAGTGGTTGTCCAGCCTTTGTTTGAAGAACTCCAAGGAGGGGGGAAATACCTTATCTTGAGGCAACCCATAGCACTTTTGGAAGTTCAAATTCTTAAGGAAGCTTTTCTAGACATTGTGCCCAAATCTGCCTCTTTGAAATTTTCACCTATTTGGGTTCAGCCCCTGGCACCAAATGAAACCAGTCTAATTGGTCATCCATAGGACAGTTCTTTAAAAAAAGCAGCCATCGTCACTCCTGGATTTTCTTTTCCCAGATTAATCATACGTGCTTTTTCTACCAATCCTCATTTGGCAGGAACTGAAGGTTCACTCCTCTCCTGGTTGCCCTCCTCTTTAACACTCTTCACTTTATCTGGGCATGACATAAAAGACTTTCAAGTATTACTGATGAAAAGACTAGAGCCAAATAGAAAATCTGTCATTTCTGTAAGAATGAAGAGAAATCTTAAGAGAATAAAAAATGTTAAACAGTTTCCATTTATTTATGTATGTATGTGTTAGATAGATAGATAGATAGATAGATAGATAGATAGATAGATAGATAGATAGATAGATAGATAGACTGAAAAGTCAATCTTACAGCCATTATTGTTATTGAGTCTTTTTTGATCATGTGCAACACTTCATGAGTACATTTTTTTTAGCAAAGATGCTGGAGTGGTTTGCCATTTCCTTCTCCAGCTCATTTTATGTTGTTTTTTTTTTGGGGGGGGGGCGGGATGAGGGTTAAGTGACTTGCCCAGGGTCACACAGTTAGTGTCAAGTGTCTGAGGCCGGATTTGAACTCAGGTCCTCCTGAATCCAGGACTGGTGCTTTATCCACTATGCTACCTAGCAGTCCCCCTCCAGATCATTTTAAAGATGAGGAAACTGGGGCAGCTAGGTGGCACAGTAGATAAAGCACTGGCCCTGGATTAAGGAGGACCTGAGTTCAAATCCAGCCTCAGACACTTGACATTTACTAGCTGTGTGACCCTAGGGAAGTCACTTAACCCCAATTGCCTTACCAAAAAAAAAAAAAAAGATGAGGAACCTGAGGCAAATGGGGTTAAGTGACTTGTCAGGGGTTCCACATATAGTAACCATCTGAGGCCAGATTTGAACTCAGGAAGATGAGCCTTCCTGACTCCAGGCCTAACACTCTAATCCACTTTGCTACACAGCTACCCCTTATTTTGTTATAACAATAAGATAAGAAAAATAAATTGAAAGAATAACAATAAAAACAAGGAGAGGAAACATTCAACTTTTGCAAATGCCATGAAGTGTTACTTGTAGAACCCAAAAGAATCATCCAAAATTAATTGAAACAATACCTGCAACAAAATTTCAGAGTAGAAAATAAACACACAAATCATCAGCATTTCTGTTTATTATTAACAAAACCTAGCAGAAGAAAGAGAAATTCCATTTAAAATAATTCAAACAGTATCAAATATTTGTGCTCTACCTGCCAAGACACACAGAGAAACTATATGAAAACAATTACAAAGCAGTCTTCATACAAATAATGTGATCTAAATTTTTGGAGAAATGTGAATTGCTCATGGGCATACCAAGCCACCATAATAAAAATGACTATACTACATCATTCAGTGCCATAACAATGAAAGTAACAAAAAGTTGCTTTATGTAATTATAAAAAATAATAAGAAATTTCATCTGGAGGAATAAAAGATCAAAATATCAAGTGAATCAATAAAATTATCAAATATCAAACTATATTACAGACCTATAATTTGAATTGAATAGTCATCAAAACAATTCGTTACCTAAGAAATAGATGTTGAAATAGAGAGAAGAAATAGAAGAGATAAGAAATAGAGTAGCAGAAATAAAGAGATTGATCCACAGAACAGGTTAGGAATAAAATGTACAGAAGCAAATAAACACAGTATCCTAGTGTTTGATAAATCCAAAGATTCCAACCATTAAAGTAAGAACTCCCTATTTGACAAAAACTTTTGGGAAAACTGGGAAGTAGTTTAGTGGAAACTAGACACAGACCAAGATTTCACAGAATATACCAAGATAAGTTCAAAATAGGCACATGATTTAGATATAAAGAATGATATCATAAGCAGATTAGTAGAACAGGGAACAAATTACTTGTCAGATCCATGGATAGGGGCAGAATCTATGACCAAACAAGAGATAGGTTAATGTGAAGTAAATAGATAGAATTTTTATTATATCAAATTCAAAAGTTTTTACAGAAACAAAATCAATGCAGCTAAAATTAGAAGAAAAGAAGGAAATGGGAAAATCTTTGTAGCAAGCTCTTTGATAAAGATTTAATTTTTAAATATATTGGGATCTGAATCAAATTACAAGAATAAGCTTTGTTTCCCAAATGATGGCTCATCAAAAGGAATGAATAGGCAGTTTTTAGAGGAAGTCCAAGTTATCAATAGTTATATGAAAATTCCCTAAATCACTAATAATTAGAAAAAGGCAAATTAAAACAATTGAGGAGTACCACCTCATACCCATCAAATTGGCAAAGATGACAAAAAAGGAACATGACAAATGATGAATTGGATATGGGAAAATGAGTATTTTGGTGCTTTATTATGGAGATGTGAACCAGTCCAACCATTGTGGAAAGCAATTTAAAACTAAGCTTATAAGGAAGTTAAATTGTGTATATACTTTGAACTAACGATACTGAAACTAGTGCTATATCTCAAAGAGATCAAAGAAAGAGGCACAGGTCCCATTGTACAAAAATGTTTATAACAGTTCTTTTTTTGTGTGGTAAAGAATTAGAAATTGAAGGATTGTCCATCAATTGGAGAACGACTAAAAAATGTATGACATATGAATGTGATGGAATACTATTGTTCAATAAGAATTGATGAAGAGGATGATTTCAGGGAAACCTGTGAAAACTTGTGCACTTCCAATCAATTATGCATTTGTTAAATGCTTTCTATGCTCCAATCTTGGTGCTCAATATGAGAATAGAAATATTACAAAGAATGAAACAAAATAACAAGTAAATATGTAAGTATATACAGAATACCAAAAAGAGAAAACACTAATTAGCTAGTTAGGGAAGGAAAGCACTGGCAGTTAAAGAGGATTAGGAAAGATATCATGTAGAAGATTGTACTTGAGCCTATATGGAAGGAAGAGATACATTATGTGATTCAAAGTACTTTTCATGAATAGTGAAATGTAGAGTACAGGGCACATAGACAAGAGATGGAATGTTGTATGTGAAAACATAAAGAGGGGCAGTTTGGCTGGATTCCTAAGTACTGGATAGGGAGTAATATACAATGAAGCTAGAAAGATTGATTGGGAACAAGCTGCAAAGCTAGACAGAACAATTTATATTTAATCCTCGAGGCTAAAGGGAGACACTGTAATTTTTTCAGTAGAGGAATGACATGGTTAGATCTACACTTCAGGTTGTCAGCTCTACGAATGATTGACTAGAGTATGAAGAGGCTTGAGATAAAAAGATACTGCAATAGTCTAATAAGGCGGTGATGAGAGCCTGAACTAACCTGGTTCCTATCTAAGTAGAGAGACAAGATCAGATATGAGATATATCATGGAATAAGAAGCTGAAAAATTCAAGAGCTGATTGACTATGTAAGGTTAGAATGAGGCAACAAGAATGATGCCAAAATTAGGAATCTGAGAGATTAAAAAAATAACGGTGCTTCCAACAGAATTCGCAAAGTTTAGGAGAATGTTGAGTTTGGGGAGAATGTTAAGTTCCATTTTAGTCAAAATTTTGGTCAACAGTCCAAACATTACTGAACAAGGGGTTCTCTCATCTTCACGAGAGGTTTGAATGAAGCAGATCATCATGAATGTCAACAAAAAGAGCCAATGTGGGGGCAGCTAGGTGGCACAGTGGATAAAACACTGTCCCTGGATTCAGGAGGACCTGAGTTCAAATCCATCCTCAGACACTTGACACTTACTAGCTGTGTGACCCTGGGCAAGTCACTTAACCCTCATTGTCCTGCACCAAAGAAAACAAAAGCAAAACAACAACAACAACAACAAAATGTGTACTAGTAAGAGCCAATTGGAGAATGTTGTTTTTTTTTTAATGTCATTTATTCTCATTGATTTTTCCCCCTTCTCCAGGGAGTGGACAAATACAGCTTTGGCAGTTCCTTCTGGAGCTTCTCTCTGACAGCTCAAATTCCAACTGTATCACTTGGGAAGGCACCAATGGAGAATTCAAGATGACAGACCCTGATGAAGTTGCCCGTCGCTGGGGAGAACGCAAAAGCAAACCTAACATGAACTATGATAAGCTCAGCCGAGCATTACGTTACTACTATGACAAAAATATTATGACTAAAGTTCATGGCAAGCGGTATGCTTATAAATTTGACTTCCATGGAATTGCTCAGGCATTGCAGCCCCATCCTCCTGAATCTTCTTTGTACAAGTATCCATCAGACCTCCCTTACATGGGCTCCTATCATGCTCATCCTCAGAAGATGAACTTTGTTGCTCCTCATCCTCCTGCTTTGCCTGTGACATCTTCCAGTTTCTTCTCTGCCCCTAACCCATACTGGAATTCATCAACTGGAAGTATCTACCCTAATACCAGGCTTCCAGCCAGCCATATGCCTTCCCATTTGGGGACTTACTACTAAAGGAAAAATGAAATTCCTCTACATTATAAAATGTCCCACTGGATTTTTATAAAGTCTGTTAGAGAGAACATGAATCAAAAGTGGAATGAAAGGAATGAAAAAGGTTGATTATATTTCACATTGGGGGTGATAGTGGGAGGTGGAGAAAGAGATAAAACAGTCCCTTAGAGATAAGGAATTAATAAAATTAATACCTAAAAAGCAAAGATTAAGCTAAATGTAATATGGGAAATCATGAAAGACAATGTAAGTTGAAGCAAGAAGTGATCATGATCAAGAGAAGTGTTGCTTTAGTAAGTTTATAAGATTCAGTGTAAAGTTTGGTATCCACGTGCTAACTGGGACTATACTACAATATTAGGATAATACAATATTGATCTAACATACAATATATGAATTCATTTCTTAAACTCTGCCTGTATTTAAAATAGAAGTATATATACATATATAGTGTGTATATATGTATATATATATATGAATTCTCTCTATATGAATTTATACACATATTTACACACAGATTCAGACTGGTTTATTATGGAAGCCAATGTGTGGAATACAATGGCACTTGCTGTTTTGATTCAAATCAAAATGGAGGGCTATCAGCTATTTCAAACTGTGAAGACTCTTCATCATTTCAGATTTCTATGATCCAAAGAGTAGGACTGAGGATGTGTATAAAAGACAAGTGTATGATTGTAGAACAAGAGCCTGCATCTGCAACAGGACATTAGTGAGCAGCAGAAGAAGAGGGCAACAAAGAATGAGAAAGAAACTGCTTAACCAAGCAGAAACTGAAAATGTTAACATTGGAACTTGGAGAAAGATTTATTAGGATATGAGATAAAGTGTTATCAGTATTATGTCATCCCTAGTATACAGAGAGAACACTGCTAATCTTAAAAGGAAAAGTAGTGTGAAATTCAGAATTCAAATTGCACATCACTTTTTAAAGTTTTCTTTTTTAAAAAAAACTGGAATTATCTGATATTTAGAAGAAACAGTCAGGACCTCACCATTATCTTGGGGCATAAGGTAAGAGACAGCCTTGCTGACTGTCATTATCAGAAATCACATAAATGTCTTGGTTAAGTGGACATCACTTTTCCTTTTTGAGTCGCAAATGCTGTGCGTTTGTATGAATGAAATATACAAGTCAGTGGGTTTTTTCTCTTTATTACATAATTAATTATATAACTTATGCATTTATACACTACGAGTTGATCTCGGCCAACCAAAGATGACCACACAGACACACAGATATAGACACGGACACAGACATGCACGTACACAGAGACACAGAGACACACATAAACACACACATGCTGGTTAATCAGAAATATTGTGGCCTTGAATTTTAACTCAGTATGCTTAATGTTTACAATATGAAGTTATTAATACTTAGAATGCAGAGTGTATATAATAAAATAAGCTTGGCCTAGATTTATGATTCTTATTTATATAGTTGTCTGCATTTTTAGTCACCAATTTGCTTCATCATCATAATTGGTTAGAAATGTTCATCTTCATTTTTGTCCCTTAAGAAAGTAAAAGATAAATAGAAAGGACTCAAATCCCTTTTGACTGAAATTATATCATGGTTCAATCCTCAAAATCAGTTTATCCCATATAGTTGTGAGAATCTGTACCAAATTCTTCCTATTTGTTTCCATGCTGCTAGCATGTTCATGTCTCCTCTCTGGAACAGTAGTACCAAACATTATATTGGTGGATTGGTCATGCATGCTAATTTTTACTCATCCACAGAATGGAAAGAGAAGACTGAAACTGAGGAATGTTTTTTGAAGTAAAAATTTAAATTCTCTATCACAAATCACCACATGGTTCTTAATATAATCATAAAGTGTTGATAGAACCATGAAAAACCTGCTGCACTTAAAGAAATTATATCATTCATTGTAAAATAAAATTTTAACTAAAAAACCCCTGTTATTCCTCAGTTTATAACAGTAGGGGGCAACATCTTAATGTGTTATTTGGCTATTTTCATTGTTTAAAATAAGCTGAATATTACCTCCTTTTATATCACAGGAATTTAGGGACCAGAGTTCAGGGTTTAGAAATCTCTAACCTCATATTTTTTTAGTAGCTGTGCTCAGTAGACATTGTTTCCAAGATCCAGTATACCAGTGGACTTATGAACACATCAATGTGAGTATTCCCAAGTTGTGTCTGCTGGTCCTTTTCCATGTTCTCACATATATATTTACCATAAGGTGTCAGTCCTTATGTTATGTCGGGGGGCGGGGGGAGGAGGTGAAAGGGAATTGAGCAGCAAGACTGGGGAGATCTCTGAGTTATCTAGTAACTTACTTGGACTGGTATGAAGAGCAAATCTTGAACACAAAGGTCAATTGCATCATTTCCCAGTAGTTCCAGAAGCATTCATAAGCTTTATGCAGTCTTTTTCCATAAGGAAAACTTAGTTGTCAGACCTCTATGCTGTGAAGTCTTGGCAATAATTCCTAAAAATTATATAGGATCACATTACTTGAATTCCAGAAAATTGGCATCCATATTGCAAATAGTCTCCACCATTATATTCACATTGAAAATAACTTCATTTTGTTCTACATTGTACCTTGATCCTGTATCATTAAAAAAAAAAACTAGCAGAAAAGGATATGAAAACTGTACTACAGGAAAAGGTTAATCACTTACTCTGTTAGAAGATCAAGTCAAATGTGTCTGCATTCTGCATATAATTGTAAATTTTACTCTCCTGGTAATTCAATGCTACTGTTTCAAGACCATTTCATGAGCAAAACAATAAATACAAAATAAGATCAAATTCAATTTTACAAATGTTTTAAGTTTGCTGCCCACCTAATCCCATCCAAATTATTTACAAAGTTTGATGTAAATATGAGCAATGAAGGAGCATTTTTTAAGACCTTTATAATGAATGTCCTCAATAAAACACCCTTTAAAATAATTTTTACCTATTTATATCATGTTCAAATTTCAAAATGTTTTCCCACTGTTTTATTTTTCATTTCAAATCCCCCAACAATTGATTTAAGAGTCTTACATGACCACTGGAACCTTAAACATTTTTTTTTCATATTGATTTTTTTTCCAGAAGCATTTGTTTGTGTTGGTTTCCTGGAAAATAGAATCTTGCTGAAAGATTCCTCTTTTGCTGTCTTAAATAGTGTTTTAATTTCTCCATCTAATCAAATTCCTATTTATTAAAAAATTTCATTGAACATTAATTTTTTTCTTGTCTAATTGTAGGACAGATAAAGTGTGTCAGTTTATGAAAGAGTGATTTGGAAGGGTAGAGTATAATCAGATCTTTTTCTAAACTGCTAGAACACCTCTATACAATTTGTTATTATCTCTCATCTTGAAGTGTGTGGGCTATAGTGAAGCTTTCTTTTTATCTAAAAAAATAATACTTAAATATCAAATATAATCACATAGTTTGGCTTCTGCTAAATGGGTGATATCTAGGGGAAAGTTTCATTGTCCTATTGTCAATAAAACTTTCACTTAAATTGTGGAAATGCCATAGTATGGTTTTATTAGAGAATCATCAGGGTGTATAAAAACAAAATATGATATGCTAAAACTTTTCTTTCTACTTGTGATTTGGAATTGTAGCCCTGGAAAAAAAGAGATTCTATATTCCATATTTCTCTACCATATCTAAATAGTAGCTATTCTTATGATTCTTTTCTTAGAACCTCAGAAAGCTTCTCTTTCACTTCAAAGAAACCCTAAAGATCCACTATGACCTGACCCTCAGGGTTCTGGTGTAAGAAAGAAAAAATGATCCCCAGTAAAATCGTCTCAACTTCTGAAAATGATAAAGTATTGTTTTTGAAAATCTGCTTTTCCAGCCATCTGAACCATTAAAGTGAAATCATAAGAACTCATAGAAAGAGGCTAAGCACTTTGAACTACTCAAATGTACTTTGTAAGTTCAAAAAAATTTTTTTGAATGCTATTCAAAACTTCTAGTCCAAAACATTTAAAAGCAAACTGACAAAGTAAGACTTACCAAATAGTTTATATTACAAAGGATGAAAATCTTATGTTATAGTCTTTCTTTTATGTTATGATCTAGCATTTATATATCAGTGGTAGGACCACATATGTTATATGATAACTATTTTAGGTGATGATATTGAAAAAAATACATAGATGTTTTATGAAAATGGTGTGACGGGACAGGTTCTATTACATTATCTTGGGAAATACAAACCTATAAAAATATTCATCACAAAACACTGTAGTTGGCAGTGGTCAAGGAAATATTCACTCATTCAAATACTATCTTTTCTTTGAACTCAAACTTATTTATTAAGTACATATTATATGCAATGGCATCAGTAATGCACTGAGCTGGAGGCATTGTATGAGAAACATAGTCTCTAGTACTTAAGGAACTTGCAGTCAAATTTAGGAAATGTGCATATCTGGATTTTAGTAAAGCTTTTGTCAATCTCTCATGCTTTCCACCTTTTAAATGGATTAAGAACTGGTTGAATTACAGGAGCCTAGAGTAATAGTCAATGAACTGACATTTAACCCTGAGGGATATGTCTGACCTATCCTGTATAAAATTTTCCTATCCTGTATAAAATTTTTCTCAGTGACTTCAATTAAGGTATACATGGTATGCTTTCTAAATTTATAGTACCACAAATCTACAAGGGATATCAAACAAAGAACAGATTCATATTGAGCCAAATCTCGAAGAAGATGAAAATAGGTATAACTAAAAAGGAACATACTAGGATTTGACATAAATGTAGATGACCTTAAAAATGAATGTACTGGGGCAGCTAGGTGGAGCAGTGGATAAAGCACCAGCCCTGGATTCAGGAGGACCTGAGTTCAAATTCGCACTTACTACCTGTGTGACCCTGTGCAAGTCACTTAACCCTCATTGCCCCACTTAAAAAAGTGAATGTACTAGAATTTGACATAAATGTAGATAACATTAAAATGTAGATGACATAATTGGTTTATATAAATATAAAAATGATTATACTAATTAGTTAATATGCTATTTCTTGTTATGCCAATTGAATTACTGAAAAGACACTTTCTAGAATTAGAAAAAATTAATTTGGAAGAAAAAAGCATAGATTCTCAAGGGAAATATTAAACAATATATGAAAGAAGAGAACATGACAATACAAAACAACCTACATTACAAAGTAGTAATCATCAAAATTATTAATCATTTGGTATTGGTGGAACCAAGATGGGAGAGCAGCAGTACAATGAGCTCCTTCTCAAAACTTATTTAAATTGATGTCGAAATTGTACCAGATCAAAGCCTGATGGATAAATCCAAGAAAGAATCATAATGAGTCATTTTTCCAGCCCAGATCCACATAGGAAGATAGATAGAAAAGACTGTAGACACTGGGGACTCTTGAACTCTCCAGGAGTTTTCAGGAAGAAGCTGTATACCATAGCAAGAGGAAGTGGTGGATTTATACCTGGGCAATGTAATTTTTTTTGAAGAGCCCTTAACCTTATTTTATTTTTTTCCCAGTTACATGTAAAGGTAGTTTTCAACAGTTATTTCCATAAGATTTAGAGTTCCAAATTTTTCTCCCTCCCTCCCTTTCCTCCTCCCTTCACAAGACAGCAACCAATCTGATATAGTTTATATGTCTACAATCCACAAGTGTTCTTTTTTTAAAAGTCTGTGTTCAATCAATATCAGTTCTTTCTCTGGAGGTGGATAGTATGCTTCATCATTAGTCCCTTAGGATTGTCTTGGATCATTGTATTGCTGAGAGTAGTTAAGTCATTCACAACTGCTCATAGAACAATACTGCTGTCACTGTGCACAATGTCTTCCTGGTTCTGCTCACTTCACTATATATGAGTTCATATGAGTCTTTCCAGGTTTTTCTGAAACCATCCTGCTTGTCATTTCTTATAGCACAATGGGCAATGTAATCTTATGCAGGTGCAGGAACAGGTCCCAACTGACATCTTATTCACAACTCAATTCTGGGTCACAAATACAGAGAAGAATAAGGAACAGACCTGTGCCAGGGGTGGCCTTCTGAAGTTAGGTGTAATTGCAGGCCTTTGACTTTGTACTGAGAGAGAAACAAGTTTAGAAGCAAGCAGTAGCAGTGTAGCTCAAAGTCCAGTCGCAGATCAGGTTCTTGATTCCAACTTCTAACCCAGTTTAAAGCCTATAAAGGAATAATCAGGGTGGTTATCTCAGGTCAAAAAGGAACCTGTAATTCTATCATTCTGTAGCAGCAGAACCGCCCAACTGCCTAATAGTGGCTAACTCTAGCAGTAGTCTGCTGTGGCTCAGATCCAAAACCAGGTCAGCAACTTGCAGAGACCAGAATGAGGTGAAGATTGGGGTAGGGAGGTGGAAGAGTCAGATATCAGACTTTGCCCTGGAACTGACCACTAGTAGAACAGATAAGTTACACATCTGTAGCCTGAGCTATTCCTGAGATACTAGAGTAACACTTACTTTTAAGATTGAAGAATCTTAATAACTGCCAATGTCACTGTGAACCAGAGGGCAAAGTAGAAATATAATCTTTCAGTAACCTAAAATAAATCCTAAAATGAACATTCCAAGGTCAAAGAAAAAATACCTTAAGCAGTCAGAAAGAAAATTCAATTACCAAGGAGCCACAGTTAGAATCAAAACACTTTAACATCCATGACTCTGAAGGAGTGAATAGTTTAGAACTTAGCTTCTTAAACTGTGGGTTGTGGCCACATATAGGTCATGTAACTGAATTTGGGAGTTGCTAAAAATTTGGCAACAGTAAAAACTTATGTATACCTATTTTATATACCTAGGATCTCATAAAAATTTCTTGGGCGAAAGGGGGTTGCAAGTAGGAAAAGTTTAAGAAGCCCTGGTTTAAAAAAAAGAAGCCCTGGTTTAGACTATAGTTTTCTAGATGGTAAAGAATATAGGCTTACAACCAAGAATAATTTCCCTAGCAAAAACTAAGTGCAGCAAAGGTCTATTGGGATTTATTACACTCCCCAGATAGGCAATCCCTTAGCTTGCAATTTGATCCACAGCCATATTCAATCTTATTTTCCCAAGCTCCAAATAAAACTAGGGGTATGTTTAGATGTTTGCTTTCTAATGAATACAATTGCAGACTGCTCTTTAATGAATTAGTCTGAACCTCCACTATACTTCCCAAATATTACTTATTTAATAAACTATAGGAACCTCCATTTCTAATTTTAGCTACTTCTCTGTGTAGTAAATTCTTTAATCTTATTTAATTAAATAAATATTAAAATAACTGGACATGTAATTTATTAACAAATAAATTCAATAAACAAAGACAGATAATTATTTATAACAATTTGACTATATGAAAGATCACATTCAGATTTTCCTCAGACCTTCATTGTAACAGCAGATAATTTCTTTTCACTTTTGCAAACACAATCTAAGCATTTGGTTCACTTCCAAAATTGATTAATATTTTTAGAGAAGTCATTTCATGTAGCTGGCTAGAGAACTAGATGAAGAGTCAGGTCAATACTTTCCCTACAACTTATAGTTTTAAAGTATTGCCTAGAAAAGTTAGTTAGATTTTACTCATGGTCAGAGGATGTACTTGAACTCAGGCCTTCCTAGTGCTGATGACAACTCTCTATACAATATATCTAACCTGACCTATTGAAAAAAAATTGATTGTTATTGGTTTAGAGAAAAGATATTGACATGGATTCTCACAATTTCTTTCCGTAGTTTATTCAATATAAAGGAATTGACACAATATGAGAGTCAGAAATTACCTCAGGAATTGAACACTATCTCTTTGACAAGTGAAAAGACATGCTGTATAAATTATATACTTGTTTAGAAACTGAATTCTTTTGTTAGGCTTTATGTAAAAATTCACTGTCACCAAATTGGATTAATACTGGGAATGTAAAGATGGTATAAAATTAGGAATCAATGATCTTAATTATCATATATAATGGTATAGCTTAAAGTTCCACTGAGACTTTGAAGTGTCTCTATCTACATTGGAAAGATGAGAAAATGAAGAAGAGTCTATGACCTTGCCCCAGGTGTTAGTTTGTGTGTACATTTTCCTTAGTTTCTTACATACATGGGAGCATGTGGGAGAGGTAGTTTCTCAAATGGAAAAAAGTTAAAAAACTAAGGAACTCCAAACCTCAGTGCTGTTTGTTATTTATTGGACAAATAACTGCCTTATATTCTATCCTCCAGAGATTGAAATTAGGAGCTATAGAGAATGATCACCATTAACAAGGATGAGGTCTCTAAGAGAGAGACACAAGTCCCTGAAGGAGGAATATGAGTCCAAAAAAGGGATTAAATGCACAAATATTATTTAGGTAGGATAACCATGGCCTTTATGCTTGGCAAGTAGTATTTTTAAGTAATATTTTTTCTTCCCAATTACATGTAAAATTTTTTAAACTTTTTTTTTTTTTACATTTTGAATTCCAAATTCTATCCCTTCCTTCCTCAACCCTGTCCACTCCTGAGACAGTTAGCAATGAGATATATAGGTTATACATGTGCAATCATGCAAAACATTATAATACTGGTCATCTTGTGCAAGAACACAAATAAAAAAAGAAAGTGAAAAATAATATTCTTCAGTCTACATTTGGACAACATCGGTTCTTTCTCTGGAAGAGGATAGCATTTTTTCATTATGAGTCTGTTGTAATTGTCTTGGTTATTTGTATTACTGAGAATAAACCATTCATAGTCCTTAATATTACTATAATATTGCTGTTACTATGTATAATGTTCTCCTGATTCTGCTCACTTATCTCAGTTCATGAAAGTCTTTCCAGGCATTTTAAAAAATCATTCTCCTCATCGTTTCTTATAACACAATACTATTCCATTACAATTGTATACCACAACTTGTTCAACCATTCCCCAATTGATGAGTAACCTCTTAATTTCCAATTCTTAACCACCACAAAAGAAGCTATTATACATTTTTGTACAAATAGGTTCTTTTCTCTTTTTAAAAAAATCTCTTTGGGATACAGTTTGAGTATTGCTGGGTCAAAGGGTATGCACAGTTTTATAGCCCTTGGGGAATAGTTCCCAATTGCTCTCTAGAATGGTTGGATCAATTCATACCTCTACCAATAGTGCATTAGTGCCTCTGTTTTCTCACACCCCCTCTAACATTTATCATTTCCCTTTTCTGTGTATTAGCCAATCTGATAGGTGTGAGGTAGTACCTCAGAGATGTTTTAATCTGCATTTCTCTAATCAATAGTGATTTAGAATACCTTCATATGATTATAAATAGCTTTGATTATTTTGTTCAAAAACTGCCTGTTCATATTATTTGACCATTTATCAATTAAAGAATAACTTGTATTTTTATAAATTTGATGCAGTTATCTATATATTTGAGAAATGAGGCCTGTATTAGAGATGCTTGCTGTAAAATTTCCCCCAGTTTTCTGCTTTCCTTCTAATTTTGTTTTCATTCGTTTTGCTTTTGCAAAAACTTTTAACTTTATATAGTCAAAATTATCCATTTCCCATTTTATAATGCTCTGTTTTGTTTGGTCCTCAATTCTTCCCTTATCTATATCTATGTATCTATCTATGTATCTATGTATCTATCTATAATAGGTAAACCCTTCCATGCTCTCCTAATTTGTATAAGGTATCACTCTTTATGTTTAAATCATGTATCTATTTTAAATTTATCCTAGTGTATGGTGTGAGATGTTAATCTATACCTAATTTCTGCCACACTAGATTACTATGGTTATTTACTACAATGTATTGTGTACCTAATCTATTTCACTGATTTACCACTCTTTCTTAGCCAATACCAGATTGTTCTGATAATTACCATATGGTGGTATGGATAGACCATAATCCTTCACATTTTTTCATTAATTACCTTGATGTTATTTATGTTTTTTCTTCTAGATGAATGTTATGATTTTTTCTACCTCTATAAAATTTTCTTTTGTACTTTGATTGTTATGGCACTGAATAAGTAAATTAATTTAGGTAGCATTGTCAGTTTTATTACATTGACTCTGCCTACCCATAAGCAATAGTTTTGTTTCCTCACTGCTTATTCTAATTCCTTCCAGTTCTTTTACTTTTCTTATTACTAAAGCTAACATTTCTACTATAATATTGGATAATAGTTGTGATAATGGGCATCATTGCTTCACCCCTGAAATTATTGGGAAGGCTTCTAGCTTATCCCTTTTAGAAATAATGCTTGCTGATGGTTTTAGAGAAATTTTACTCATCAATTTAAGGTAAGCTGCATTTATTCCAATGCTCCCTAGTATTTTTAATAGGAATGGATGTTGTATCTTGTCAAAGGCTTTTTTTTCTGCATCTCTTGAGATAATCATATAATTTCTTTTGTTTTTGTTATTGATATGATTGATTATGCTGATAATTTTCCTAATATTAAAGAAGTCCTGCATTCCTGGTATAAATCTCATCTGGTCATAGCATATGGTCCTTCAGATATGTTTGTTACAATCTCCTTGCTAGAATTTTATTTAAGATTTTTGGACCAATAGTCATTAGGAAAATTGATCTATAGTTTTCTTTTTCTGTTTTCACTCTTCCTGATTTAGGTATTGGCACCATATTTTGTGTCATAAATGGAATTTTGTAAGAATCCTTTTTCTCTATTTTTCCAAATAATTTATATATTTTTGGAATTAATTTTTTAAATACTTGGTAGAATTCTCTTGTGAATTCATCTAGTCCAGGGAACTTTTTCTTTGGGACTTCATTAATGACTTATTCAATATCTTTTTCTAAGATGGAGTTATTTAAGTATTCTATTTCCTCTTCTGTTAATCTGGAAAACATATTTTTGTAAATATTAATTCATTTTGCTTAGATTGTCAGATTTGTTGGCATATAATTGGGCAAAATATTCCCTAATAATTGCTTTAATTTCTTCTTCATTGGTGATTTCACTCCTTTCTTTTTTGATACTGGTAATTTTTCTTCTTTTTTTTTTTAAATCAAATTAACTGGGGGCAGCTAGGTGGCACAGTGGATAGAGCACTGGCCCTGGAGTCAGGAGTACCTGAGTTCAAATCCGGCCTCAGACACTTAACACTTACTAGCTGTGTGACCCTGGGCAAGTCACTTAACCCCCATTGCCCTGCAAAAAAAAATCAAATTAACCAATGATTTATATATTTTGTTGTTTTTTCCATAAAATCAGCTTTTAGTTTTATTTCTTAGTGCAATGCTTTTCTTACTTTCAATTTTATTAATTTCTCCTTTGATTTCTAGGATTTCAAATTTGGCCTTTAATTGGGGATTTTTAATTTGTTCTTTTTCTAGTTTTTTTAGATGTATGCCCAATTTATTGGTCTTCTTTTGTTTTATTTATGTAAGTGTTTGGAGATATAAATTTCCTCCAGGTACTGTTTTGACTGCATCCTATAAATTGTGTATGTTGTCTCATTGTTGTCATTCTCTTTAATGACATTATTGATTATTTATGTGATGTGTTCTTTGGCCCACTTATTTTTAAAGATTTAATTATTTAGTTTCCATTTAATTCTTAATCTTTTTTCCACTTCCCTTTATTGAATGTAAATTTTGTTGCAGTAGGATCCAAAAATGATGTATTTAATATTCCTTTCCTTCTAAATTTGATTTTGAGTTCTTTAAGTCCTAATACATAGTCAATTTTTGTGTAGGGGCCATGCACTGCTGAGAAAAAATATTCTTTTCTATTTCCATTCAGTTTTTTCCAGAGATCTATCATATCTAACTTTTCTAGAATTCTATTCATTTCCTTAATTCTTTCTTATTTATTTTGTGTTTATATTTATCTAGTTCTGAGAGGGGAAAGTTGAGATACTCCACTAGTATAGTGTTATTGTTTATTTCCTTCTATAGCTCATTTAACTTATTTAAAAATTTAGATGCTATACCATAGGACACATATATATTTACTATTGACATTACTTCATTGGCTATGGGACCTTTCTTGTCTTTTTAATTACATCTATTTTTCTTTTTGTTTTGTGGGAGATCAAGATTGCTACCCTTGCTTTTTTTAACTTCAACTAAGACATAGTAAATTCTGCTCTAACCCCTTATCTTTACTTTGTGTGTGACTTTCTGTTTCAAATGTGTTTGTCATAAACAACATATTGTAGGAGTCTGGTTTTTAATCCATTATGCTATGTGTTTCTGTTTTATGGGTGAGTTCATTTGATTTACATTTCTTTTTTGTGGGGCAATGGGGGTTAAGTGATTTCCCCAGGATCACACAGCTAGTAAGTGTCAAGTGTCTGAGGCCAGATTTGAACTCAGGTACTCCTGAATTCAGGGCCGGTGCTTTATCCACTATGCCACCTAGCCACCCCCTGATTTGCATTTATAGTTATGATGAGTGTTCATTTCCCTCCATCCTATTTTTCCTTTCTTTATTCTTCATTCTTTGTCTTTCACTCTATCCCTCTCCACAGGTGTTTTACTTCTGATGAGCACCTCCCCCAAATTGTCATCCTATCTGTCAATCACCCCTCCTTCTTTTATTCCTATCCTCTTTCATTTCCCTATAGGATTAGATGGATTTCTATATCCAACCAAGAGTGTATGTCATACTGTCTTTGAGGTAATTCTGATGAGAGTCAGGCTCAAACATTCTGGCAAGTAGAATTGAGAATTTTCTATTGAGGAGATGAGAGACTTTGAAACCAAGGCTCTAAGGGAGGTAGACAGAAGAATCTAAAAGAGATTGTGGTTTATTATTTTTTTTTTGCTACTCCAAGGCAAAGGTTTCTTCCTTTTTTTTCTAAAATAGCTGTGTTAGTGAAACTATTTAAACTAAAAGAATATAGCAGTACTCTTGTTTTGAGGAAGAAATAGCCAAGTATTTCCACTGAACCATAAACTGTAAGCAGTGAGCAAGGTCTAGAAAAGCAGCATCCACCAGAAACCAAATATCTAGCTAAGCAGTATCCATTGAGCACTGTCAAGTGGATTTTTATCTGGAATAGCAGCAACAGAGACTACATGTCCATCTTAGAGCATGCCCAATAAGAGAAGGATGATAACATTTCTAGAAGATATCAGTAACCTTTCAGTATCAGAGACATCTGTTGTCATCTGTTGTCTATCTATATATTTGCTTCTGACCATGCTTCTTGAATATGTACCCCAAACATATATACCCAGTGTGTGTTCCCATTCTTCCTATTATGTGTGTCTGTAAGAGGAGAATACTTCCTAGATTTATGGTGGAAATACTTTGATGCTACTTATATTACTGTTCCTGGATAGGGGGGAAGGGGGAGAGAGGAAACATTATGAGCTCCACATGTATACAACAAAAACCATATGACTATTTCAATAATTGTAGAATAAGCAATCGACAAAACACAATATTCATTTGTTTTTTTAAACTTCAAAAATAAAACAACATAGGCAATGAAGGATCCTTGTTTAATGTGATGAAAAATATTTATCAAAAACAAAGAGTCACCATCATTTTCAATTGAGAAATACTAAAAGAACAAGGAAGAAAACAGTAGAAGCTAGAAACAAATAGGAAAAAAGAATGATTCTTTTCCTTGATAGTATTTGACAAAGTTCTAGAAATGCTAAATATAGAAATAATGGAACAAAAATAAAGGTATTCCTATTTGCAAGTGATATGATGATATAACTTTAAAAAGTCAGGAAATCAATGAAGACATGATCTGAGATGGTTAATATTTTTAATAAAGTAATTGGATTTTTTAAAAAAGCCTATAAAAATCTTCAGTAATTTTCTCTATTACTAACAAAACTTGGTAAAATAAAAGAAATAGGAAAGAAAATTCCATTCAAAATATAACTACATCTACTACCCCTGAAATCAGGATGGATATATAGATACATCTGCAAAACACTTTGTAGTAGTAATGCTACTACTATCAGCTTTTCTGGGGAATGACTGTGAAGGGATGATAAGAGAAAAGGATTTGAGCTGAATAAATAGAAGGAAATAATGTAGTTACTAGGAGGGAGATGTATTAATGTAATGTGTCGAATGGTTGAATTTGGGGAGGACAAATTAAAAAAAAAATCTACAGGTCCAGATTCAACTTCTCAGTTGACAGAAATAGGATAAAGGCAATTGAGAATATAAAAAGATCAAGGAGGATCAAATAGGATTAGGGAATAAAACTTGAAGAGGGAAGAAATACCTTAAGATGGAAAATTTGACAAGGCAATGCAAGGTAAATACAAAATGTAAGTGGAACACTTAGAAGGTAAGAAAAATTGATAGAGTGGGTTGGACAATGAAGTAAATTGATGAAAGTTATAGGAGGAGGATGGTACAATGATGAGGGTAAGAAATGTGGTTGGGCAATTGTGACACTAGTGAAAGGAAGTTGAATGATATTGATAAATTATTAAGATTTGAAAATTGACTTTAAGAGTTTTAACCAGGTGCTTGGGATTAAGATTTAAATACACACAAGTTTAAAAAAAATGTGAAAAAGATTAACCATTTTGGAAAGTAATGAAGATTGTTGAGGACTTGAATTGAATATGTGATGTTTGTTTTTTCTGCTTCAACTAAGTTATTGTTTTTGTATCTATTGTAAGTGTAAGCTGAATTTATTCATGCAGGAGATGAAAAAGACTGAAGAATGTTTCTGCATTGTCCAGGTTATTAGGGAGAATGAAGTTTTCTTAAAGGAAAAAGAAATAAGACTTCAGTAGAGAAAAAAGGGGGTCTAAGTGGAAGAAAGGAGACTTGCCCTTTGTCAAGATGATAAAGTAGAAATGTTACATAAAGGGGAAAGGGAAGAAAAGGACTGCTGTATACTTTAGGTCTAGAACATATTCAAAAATCTTCAGGAAAGAGATGGATGATCTGAGGTAGAAGCTTCATTTCTCCAAACATCTAATAAGGGTCAGAGGAGGAAGAAAAAGCAATAGTTAGTTGTTCTATGCTCAGGTATACTAAAGCAGTTATTTATTGATAAAAGTGGAGAGGTTTGAGGCTGAGTCAAGATGGCAGAGGAAAGGCAATGACTTGCCTAAGGTCTCCTCAAGACCCCTCCAAATACCTTCAAATAATGCCATAAGACAGATGGTAAGGGGGTTGAACTGGCCAGAAGGAGATTACAAGGATCTCTTTGTTAGCACTGAGTCAGGACTCTGTTGTTTTGCCCATACTAGGATCCAGGTCACAATCATGGGTGACGTGGTGGTCCCAGGCAGGGTAGGAGCACAAGCACACAAGAGCTTGCAGCCATAGTGGAGCAGGTTTCATAGTTCCAGGGCAGAAAAGCAGGCCTGTGGTTGCTTGCAGACCAGAGCACAGTCCAGGAGAGTAGTAAGATATGAAGTTTCCAGATGAAATTATTAAAGCTACCTATAGTCATATAAAAATGCTCTAACTCACTATTGATTGAAGAGATGTAGGTTGAAACAATTCTGGGGTACTACCTCATACCTATTAGGCTGGATAATAGGACAGCAGAGGAAAATGACAAATGTTGTAGGGCATATGAGGAAAATGAGACAATAATGCACTCTTGGTGAAATTGTAAACTGATTCAAACTTCCTGTAGAGCAATTTGGAACTATGACCAAAGGGCTATAAAACCAAGTATACTCTTTGACCTAGTAATACCTACTAGGTCGTTATCCAAAAAGAGATAAAAAACAAAAAGTTGAATTCTACATTGAGGAGATTCCCATCAATTGGGGAATGGCTGAACAAATTGTGGGATGAGAATATGATGGAACACTATTGTGCTTTAAGAGATGATGAACAGGATGCAATGAGAAAAACTTGGAAAGATTTACATGAGCTGATGCAAAGTGAAATGTACTTTATACAAAATAACAGCAATGTTGTAAAATAATCAGCTGTGAATGACTTAGCTATTTTCAGCAATACAATGATCCAAGGCAACTCTGAAGGACTTATAAAAAATGCAATCCATCTCCAGAGAAAGAACTGATGGTGTCTTCTTTTTTTTCTGGTGAGGCAATTGGGGTCAAGTGACTTGCCCAGTGTCACACAGCTAGTGTTAAGTGTCTGAGGCTGGATTTGAACTCAGGTCCTCCTGAATCCAGGGCCAGTGGTCTATCCACTGTGCCACTTAGCTGCCCCCAATGGTGTATTAATACAGACTGAAGCATAATTTTTTAGTTCCTTTTTCTTAAGTTTTTTTAAAATTTTCTTTCAGAAACCTGACTAATTTGCAAATGTTTTGCATGACTGCAAATGTATAACTTATATTGAATCGCTTGCATTCTTAAAGGGTGGTGGGAAGGAAGGGAGGGAGGAAGATAATTTAGAACACAAAGTTTTAAAAATCAACATTAAAATTGTTTTTACATGTAATTTGGGGGAAAAATAAAAATCTAAATAAATGGGGGGGGGAAAGAATGGAGAGGTTTGTTATCTTCCTTAGCTGCATCATCATCTCTAGTTCTTCTTGGTTACTTAAAGTTGAGATATTTGTGTATTGACTTTTTTTTTTTTTTTAGTGAGGCAATTGGGGTTAAGTGACTTGCCCAGGGTCACACAGCTAGTAAGTATTAAGTGTCTGAGGCCGGATTTGAACCCAGGTACTCCTGACTCCAGGGCCGGTGCTCTATCCACTGCGCCACCTAGCTGCCCCATGTGTATTGACTTTTAAGGCCGTATATCCAAGACATGTTGTTTGTCCATTTTTGAAGAGGACCAATGACATCATAGGGTGATGTCTTGACTTTTGCATAAATTGGATTTGTAAGGCAGAGTTACACAAAGTCATCATCCTCACTCTCTCTTCCAGAGTCTTCAAGTCCATTGGGAAGACAAAAGTCAGGATGACTGGTGATGGCTCAAGATGCAGTTCATGTCTTCACATCTTCTATGTCTGACCAAGCTATAAGCTCTCCATAGTGCCTGCTTTAGCTGCCTTCTTGGTGTTAGAATACATTGTTTCCATTCACCCATTCTGCCAGGGAGAGGTCTTCACATGCATGGGCTAGACAGCCCCCTAGCTCACTGATGGTTTAAAGCCTGTGGTTACCCTGAACCTGATTTAGCTTGACTGTTGAGATGGTTTTACAGGGTGAGGCCACTGCACATGCTATAGCTTCTTGGAGGCAGGGGTGAGAGATGGGCGACTGGTTGGACATCAAAAGTGGATAAGCAGGGACAGCTAGGTGGTGCAGTAGATAAAGCACTGGCCCTGGATTCAGGAGGACCTCAGTTCAAATACAGCCTCAGACACTTGACACACTTACTAGCTGTGTGACCCTGGGCAAGTCACTTAACCCTCATTGCCCCACATAAAAAAAGTGGATGAGCTGATCCTTTAAAGGACTTAGAAAGCTCTCACAACAGAGGTGGAAGTCTTCTCTTTTTTTTTTTAGTGAGGCAATTGGGGTTAAGTGACTTGACCAGGGTCACACAGCTAGTAAGTGTTAAGTGTCTGAGGCCAGATTTGAACTCAGGTACTCCTGACTCCAGGGCCAGTGCTCTATCCACTGTGCCACCTAGCTGCCCCTAGTCTTCTCTTAATACACCATCTACTCCATTCAAGACATAACCTCCAGAGAACCTTTCAATATTTATCGAAACTGATGACAACTGAGTTCTAGTGATTCACAATGACACAAATCATACTGTTTGAATGAACCTAAAAAGTATAGCTAATTAATTTAAAATCTTGGACAAGAAATAGAAGGCACAGACTATGTTTCCCTCACTGTTGCCCATGGAAAACAAATGGCTACAGAAATAAAAAATGATTTTGAAAGTAAACAGCTGAGTAAGGTATTTGAAAATGGGGTATAGGACTCTGGACAATAGCTGTAAACAAAGAGGATGATAAATTACTGAACAAAGATTACACCTAACAAAATTTGGTAAGAAAATATTTTTAGTAAAAAATGAACTAATAAAAGTAGGAGCTAGTTTTAAGAAAAAAACACAATAAAATAGATAAGCCATTGGTTTAACTTTAAAAAGAAAGAAGAAAAAAGATGACAGAGGAAAGGCTGTGACTCTCTGAGCTCCTGACAAATCCTTCCACATACCTTAAAAAAAAAAAATGCCATAAGACAAATCCTGGAGCAGCAAAACCCACAAAAGAACAGCATGAGACTATTTTCCAGCCAAAGACAGCTTAAATAGGCATCAGGGATCATCTGCTACATGGGGTGGGAGAGGAGCTCAGATCCAGCCCCAGGCAGGCCACGCCTCCAGAATCTTATAATCTTCACCATCAGTGGCTTCTTCTGAAACTCGGCTCAATGACTGGTGAGGGGGTCCAGTGGTTGCCTGGGTGGGAAATAGTGGGAGCCTCTGCAGGAGCATAGGTGGAGCATGTTGCCCAGGACACAGACTTGAGTGACAGAGGCCCAGTGGGGGAGGGGCACAGGCACACCAAGCTTTCAACAACAGATAATCTGATTTCAATCAGATTTCTGCTTCTGGGCTAAAGATCAAGCAGGTTCATGGTTACTTACAAGGCAGGCAGGATGAAAATGAGCCTAAATTGTACCACCTGGGACCCCCTGTAGCTTGGGACAGTAAATTCTGGAAACAGGGCTCCACATTAAGAAGGATTTAAAAGTAAAAAAAATAGGCAGTCAAGATGAGCAGGCAAATAAATCAGCAGACCATCAAAAGTTTCTTTTGTGGCAAGATAGATCAAAATACACCCTCAGAAGTAGATAACAAAGTCAAAGCTCCTACATCCAAAGCTTCCAAGAAAAATATGAATTGGTCTCAGGCCATGGAAGCTCTCAAAGAGGACCTTAAAGATAAAGATAGGTAGAGGGAAAAGTAAGAGAGGTAGAGAAACTAATGTGAAAAGAAATGAGAGTGATGCAGGAGAGTAATGAAAAAAGTCAACAGCTTGAAAAGCCAAATTGGCTAAACAGAAAAAGAGGTACAAAAGCTCTCTGAAGAAAATCATTGCTTAAGAATTAGAATAGAGCAAATAGAAGCTAATGATTTTATGAGAAATTAAGACACAATAAAGCAAATCCAAATGAACAAAAAAATAGAGGGCAAGATGAAGTATCTCCTTGGAAAAACAGCTGACCTGGAAAATAGATCCAAGAGGGATAATCTGAAAAATCATCACACTATCTGAAAACCATGACCAAAATAAGAGCTTAGACATTATCTTCCAAGGAATTGTTAGGGGAAATTTCCCTGATATTCTAGAAGCAGAAGGTAAAATAGAAATGAAAAGAATTCACTAATCACCTCCCGAAAGAGATCCCAAAAGGAATATTATAACCAAATTCCAGAGATCCCAGGTCAAGGAGAAAATATTGCAAGCAGCTAGAAAAAAAGGAATTCAAATACTGTGCAGCTACAGTCAGGATAACACAAGATCTAGCAGCTTCTACATTAAAAGACTGAAGGTCATGGAATATGATATTCTGGAGGGCAAAGGAACTGGTATTACAAACAAAAATCACGTACTCAGCAAAAATGATTATAATCTTTCAGGGGGGAAAATGGGACTCCAATGAAAAAGAGGACTTTCCAGCATTCATGATATGAAAAGTGAACTAAATAGAAAATTTGACTTTCAAATACAAGATGCTAGAGAAGCATAAAAAGGTAAACACTAAAAAGAAATCATGAGGGATATTAAAAAGTTAAACTGTTTACATTCCTACATGGGAAGATAATACTTCTTACTCAGTATTAGGGCAGCTGAAAGGAATATATTTAGAGAGAGGGCACAGGTGTGAATTGAATATGAAGGGATGATATCTGTAGAGCATTTATTTTTTGTTTATCCTTGTTTTTTGTGGGACAGGCAGGGTGGGGTGGCTTATGTCTGTGACTGGATGTGGACCTGGAGCCTCCTGGGTCCAGGGTTAGTGTTTTGTCCACTGAGTCACCTAGCTGACCCATGATGACATCTTTAAAATAAAGTTAAGGGGTAAGAAGAATGCATTGGAAGAAAGGGAAAGGGAGAGGTGGAAGGTGGTAAAGTAGCTGACATAAAAGACACAAGAAAAAGCTTATGGAATGGAGGGAAAGATGGGGAATGGGAAGGGGAGTGAGTGAACCTTATTCTCAGCTTCCCTTCCATCCATTGCCTCTCCCTCCCTGCCTTATCTCCTTCCCCTCTCACTTTCCCACAGGGCAAGATATATTACTATACCCTCTTGACAGGTGTAAAGAATTAATTGTGATTTGGGGTTTCTATAGCTCCAACTTTGCTTCATTATGGTCATACTGAAAAGATGTAATCTTGAAAAGCCTAAGAGAAGATGTGTGTGTACTTGAGGAGATTATAGAACAAACAACACAATGAACATTTATTGAGTCAAAGTATCCAACTAAAGTACCTAAACCCCACTTAGGAGTTCCCCAACGCCTACATGTGCCTGGCTAAATTATAATGGGGACAGCCCAGGGATATGTTGAACTAATTGGAGACTCAGCAGGGCTAAGAACCTCCCTTCCAGTGGGAAAGGCAGGAAGGAAGGAGAGAGGGAGAAGGAGAGAGAGAGAGGAGCTGGTGTGTGGGGGACCTTCAGACAGAAAAAAGAGAGACTGCACAGCTGATTCTCCTGGGAGCTGCAGATTCCAGGTAGTCGTGAGTTTGTGTTGTTGAGGCAAAGCTAGCTCTTTGGGCCAGCTGGACTGGAGGCAAGTTTGGGATTTGAGTCAGTTTTTGTAGCTGAGGAGGCAGAGCTTGTTCGAGGTGACTGGGGGCCTTTTTACCCTAAAGATTTAGATTCTAACCGTCTGAGAAGTTGGTCTTATTTTTCCCATTCTCTATCCCCTTTCTCATTGTCCCTAGTACTATTAACTTCACTTGTGTTGTAAATTTTGTTCCCATTAATACAACCTGATTTGTTGTGGAAAAGAGGCTATTAATCTTCTTTCTTATCAGTCTTAGAGAAATAACTGAAGAAAGGGCAGTTTGGAAGGGAGGAAACTCTGGACCTAGAGGTCTCCCATTATTGTCTGAATCCCAATATTACAGCAAGCCACCCAATTAATTCTCCCCATATGGAATTTGGCCCATACAGAGGTGAAGGAAGGGAGGGCAATAAAAAGCAAAACACTTTTGAGGAGGGATGGGGTGAAAGAAGATAGAAAATAGAGTAAATATCAAGGGGTGGGAATAGGATGGAAGGTAATACAGTTAGCAATAGTAATTGTGAAAGAAATGATGAGAAGGATGATTTCAGAAGGAAATATGAAACAGAGAAAGAACTGATAGTATCTGAATACAGATTGAAGTATAATTTTATTTGTTCCTCTTTTTAAAATTATTTTGCCTGTTTTCTTTCACAACCTTACTCATGTGAAGATATTTTTCATGACTACACATGTATAACTTATATTGAATTGCTTGATTTCTTAGGGAGAGTTGAGGAGGAAGGGAGGAAGAAAGTTTGGAACATAAAGTTTTCAAAAATCAATGTGAAAATTTTTTTTTAATTTTAAAAAAGAAAAAAAGAAAGAAGAAAACCAAATTACCAGTATCAAAATTGAAAAGTATGCATGCACCACCAAATGAAGATGAAATTAAAGCAATTATTATGAGTTATTTTGCTCAATTATATTCCAGTAAAAACAATCTTAGTGAAATGGATGAATATTTATAAAGATATAAACTGCCCAAATTAAGAGAAGAGTAAATAGAATGCTTAAAGAACCATATCTTTGAAAAAGAAATTGAACAAGTCATCAGTGAGCTCCCTAAGAAAAAAAATGCAAAGGAAGGTGGCCTAGCTGTACCAGATCTGAAACTATATTATAAAGTAGCAATCATCAAAACTATTTGGTACTGGCCAAGAAATAGAGGTGGATCAGTGGAATAGGTTAGGCACACAAAACACAGCAGTAAATGAATGTAGCAATCTCTTGTTTAATAAACCCAGAGACTCTAGTCTCCAGGATAAGAACTCACTATTCAACAAAAACTGCTGAGAAAACTGGAAAATAGTGTGGAAGAAACTAGGCAGACTAACATCTTACACCATACACCAAAGTAAAGTCAAAATGGGTTCAAGATCTAGACATAAAGGGTGATACCATAGGCAAATTAGAAAAGAAAGGAATAGTTTACTTGTCAGATCTATGGAAAGGGGAAGAATTTATGACCAAAGATGAGATAGAAAACATTATGAAATGCAGAGTGGATCATTTTATTACATTCAATTAAAAAGGTTTTGCACAAACAAAACCAATGAAACAAAGATTGGAAGGAAAGAAGAAAGCTGGGAAACAATTTTTACAGACAGTATTTCTGATAAAGGCCTCATATTAAAATCTATAGAGAACTGAATCAAATATATAAGAATACAAGTCATTCCCCAATTGAGAAATGGTGAAAGGATATGAACAGGTAGTTTTCAAATGAAGAAATTAAAGCTACCTATTGCTATATGAAAAAATGTTTTCAATCCTTAATGATTAGAGAAATTCAAATTAAAACTACTGTGAGGTAATACCTCATACCTAGCCAATTGACTAATATGACAAAAAGGAAAATGATAAATGTTGAAGAAGATGTAAGGAAATTGGAACACTAATACACCATTAATGGAGCTGTGAACTGATCTGGAGAGCAATTTGGAACCATGCCCAAAAGGCTTTAAAACTGTGCATACCCCTGTTTCTGGGTCAAAGAGAAAGCATCCGTGATTACTCACAAGCCAGGCAGGCTGAGAAGAAGCCCAGTCACCCCATGGGCCACACTGTAGTACGAACAATGTGTCCTGGAAGCAGCGCTACACTTTAAGAAGAAGCTAAAAGGCAAGAAATAGTAAGCCAGGATGAGTAGGCAGAGAAAGCAGAAGGACATCAAAAACTTCTTTGGGGGAAAGGTAGACCACAATACAACTTCAGAAGAAGAAGATAATAACAGGGTCAAAGCTCCAACATTCAAAGCTTCCAAGAAAAATATGAACTGGTCTCAGACCATGGAAGCTCTCAAAAGGGACTTTGAAGAGAAAGTGGGGAAGATAGAAGGAAGATGTAGAGAGAGGGAGGAAAGAATCGAAAGAGAAATGAGAGTGATGCAAGAGAGTCATGAGAAAAAAGTCAACAGTTTGAAAAGCCAAATGGAAAAGGAGATTAAAAAACTGTCTGATGAAAATAATTGCCTAAGAATTAGGATTGAACAAATGGAAGCTAGTGACCTTATGAGAAACCAAGACACAGTAAAGCAAATCCAATTGAATGAAAAAATAGAGGGCAATGTGAAATATCTCCTTGGAAAACCAGCTGACCTGGAAAATACACCTAGGAGAGATAATTTGAAAATCATTGGACTAGAACTCATGACATGTTCGCTCCAAAAAACATCCAAATAAGGTCATAGGAAAATGCTCAGAGCAGCAAAACTCACAGAAGAATGTGCTGAAATCATCTTCTAACCAAGAACGGCTTAGAAGGTCAGAAGGAGGGAGCTGCTGTGCTGATACAGGAGTTGGGCCCAACCCCACAGTCACCCTGACACAGATCCAGTCTCAGGAAGACCGCCCCCCCACACACACACACCAGAGCCTCTGAATCAGTTGAAGCACCAGTGTCGTCTGGAACTAAGCTCACAGTCTGGTGAGTGGGCTGAGCCCTGGGCAGGGGAGAGACTACAGGGGTCTATGCTGGTGATAAGGCAGAACTTGGATTTTTACACCCCTGCTGAGAACCAGGAGGTAGGCTCAAGTAGCAGTGGCCCAGGTTGGGATGGGGCACAGGTTGGTCAGAGCTAACAATCACAACACACAAAGCTGGTTGATTAGCAAGTTGGTCTGGGGTCATTTAAAGACCAGGGAACAGGCCAGGCGAGTGAAGAACCTGATCCTCCTTAAATCATACCACATGGGACTTCTGAAGCTTGGGATACTGCAGCCTGGAAACAGTGCCCCAGTTTAAGGAGCTAAAAGTCAAGTAAAAGAAAAGCAATATGAGCTGACAGAGAAAGGTGAGTCCCATAGAAAGTTTCTTCAGTAACAAGGAAGACCAAGGGTCACCCTCAGAGGAAGATGTCAACATCAGGGCCCCTATATCTAAAGCTTCCAAGAAAAATATGAATTGGTCTCAAGCCATAGAGGTTCTCAAAAAGGACTTTGAAGATAAAGTTAGAGAGGTAGAGGAAAAAATGGAAAGAGAAATGAGGGTGGCGCAGGAAAGACATGAGGAAAAAAGTCAACAGTTTAAAAAGTCAAATTGGCCAAATGGAAAAGGAGGTACAAAAGCTCTCTGATGAAAATAATTGCCTAAGAATTAGGATTGAACAAATGGAAGCCAGTGACTTTATGAGAAACCAAGACACAATAAAGCAAATCCAAATGAATAAAAAAATAGAGGGCAATGTGAAATATCTTCTGGGGAAAACTGCTGACCTGGAAAATAGGTCCAGGAGAGATAACTTGAAAATTATTGGTCTACCTGAAAACCATGATCAAGGAAAGAGCTTAGACACCATCTTCCAAGATATTCTCAGGGAAAATTGCCCTGAAATTCTAGAAGAAGAAGCTAAAATAGACATTGAAAGAATCCACTGATCACCTCCAGAAAGAGATCCCAAAAGGAAAACTAGGAATATTATAGCCAAATTCCAGAGCTCTCAGGTCAAGGAGAAAATATTGCAAGCTGCCAAAAAGAAAGAATTCAAGTACTGTGGAGCCCCAGTCAGGATAGCACAAGGTCTAGCAGCTTCTACATTAAAGGACTGGAGGGCATGGAATATGATATTCCAAAGGGCAAAGGAAATGGGATTACAACCAAGAATCACCTACCCAGCAAAACTCTGTATTATCTTTCAGCGGAAAAAAAATAGAACTTTAACGAAAAATAAGACTTTCAGATATCTGTGATGAAAAGACCTGAACTGAATGGCAAATTTGACTTTCAAACACAAGACTCTAGAGAACCATAAAAAATTGGAGCTGGGGGACTTACCTGGGGTCGTACAGTGGGTGACTGTCTTGTGTCTGAGGCCAGGTTTTGGCTGGGATCCCCCTGGGTCCAGGGGTGATGCTTTATCCACTGTGTCACTTAGCTAAGTGATGTCATCTTTAGGGTTAAATTGAGGGGTGAAGGGAATTCACCCGGGAAGGGGGAAGGGTAGAAGTGAAATCCTACATGAAAGTAACAGGAAAAGGCTTATGGAGTTGGGGAAGAGATGGGAGAGGAGAAGGACAGTAAATTAATTTTACACTCATCAGAAAAGGCTCAAATACCTTAAACTCATCAGAGCTGCCTCAAGGAGGGACTAACAGATAAACCCAACTGGGTGGAGTAATCTATTTACTGTTGGGCAGTAAATGAGCCTAACACTCATCAGAATTTGCTCAAAGACCTCAATCTCATTAGAATGGGCTCAAGCAAGGGGGCAGCTAGGTGGTGTAGTGGATAGAACACCAGCCCTGGATCCAGGAGGACCTGAGTTCAAATCCGACCCCAGACACTTGACACTTACTAGCTGTGTGACCCATGGCAAGTCATTTAGCCCCAATTGCCCAGCTTTATAGCCCTTTAGGCATAGTTCCAAATTGCTCTCCAGAATGGTTGGATCAGTCCACAGTTCCACCAACAAATCATTATTGTTCCAATTTTTCCACAGCTTCTCCTACATTTATTATTTTCATTTTTTTCATATTAGCCAATCTGGTAGGTGTCAGGTGGTACCTCAGAGTTGTTTTAATTTGCATTTCTCTAATCAGTAGAGACTTAGAACATTTTTTTCATATGGCAATAGATAGCTTTGACTTCATCAGAAAACTGCCTCTTCATATCCTTTGACCATTTCTCAACTGGGAAATGACATGGATTCTTATAAATTTGATTTAGGCAAAACACACTTTTTAAACTTTATTCTTCTCTGTTCAACATAATACTGAACCTCAAGTTCAGGGAATTTATGATGAAGCATGTTACCTATGTCCACATAAAGAGATGATGCACTCAGAGTGCAAATTGAGGCCTAAGTATGTATAATTCTAACCCCAAATATATAATATATATACATATATAACACATGTACACATACATATGTTATATGTATAAATATATGTATGTACACACACATAAAATTATATGTCTTATATTTGGGTGTGGTTAAAGCAAGAATTTGTTTTGCTTGACTATACATGTTAGTAACAAGTTTTATTTTTCTTGCTTTCTCAATGGGAGAAGTAGAAAGAAGAGCTGAAAATTAAAAAAAATTCTTTAAAAAATATTCTTATCTTGAGCAACCAAGTTATTCTGACTATTACAAATACCCAAATTTACTGCAAGGAATCTATGAAGGAAGAAGCAGCATGAATACAGAAAAAAAAAACCTGACATTCATCCATCCATACATACATACATATATGTGTACACTGTGTGTATACACACACATACAAATTTAAGTCTAATGGTAGCCATCTCAAAGGTTGGGGTGGGGAAAGAAAAGGGGAGGGGCAAGAAAGTTGCATGATAATTGGGTGGTATATTTGAAAGAAATAACAAATTGTACATAACAGATTGGCACTCTCAGGGCAATGCTCCGTTTTTCTATACCACTTTGTTATAGAAATGTTTGTTTTATTTCTTAAGTTCAGAATAAAATGAACAAATTTATTAAAAAATAATTTTATCCAAAGTTATATAGTTAATTCATGATTCACCTGTCACTAGAACCCAGATGTTTTGGGTAATCATTTTTTTGTTTGTTTATTGTTTGTCCTTCGTTCTCAAAGAGGACTGTGACATAAGGTGATGTCATGACTTGCAGTGAATTGGATTTAAGTGAGGGAAGGCTGTGCAAAGTCACCAACCTCACTCTCTCCTCCAGAGCCACCTGGGTGGCAATATATATATATATATATATATATATATATATATATATATATATATATATATATATATATATATCAGAACAACTGGAGATGGCCCCAGGTGTTTAAGGCAATTGGGGTTAAGTGACTTGCTCAGGATCACACATCTAGTTAAGTGCCTGAGGTTAGATTTGAGCTCAGGTCCTCCCAACTTCAGGGCTGGTGCTGTATCTGCCGTGCCACCTAGCTGGCTGGGTAATTATTTTAATAGTGATACAAAAGCACAGTTTTTCTAGAATTATGTGTATTAAAACTATTTACAGGGGCAGCTAGGTGGCACAGTGGATAGAGCACTGGCCCTGGAGTCAGGAGGACCTGAGTTCAAATCTGGCCTCAGACACTTAACACTTACTAGCTGTGTGACCCTGGGCAAGTCACTTAACCCCAATTGTCTCGCTAAACCACCCCCAAAAAAAAAACAGAAAAAAAAAAAAAGGAAAGAAAACTATTTACGGACAGAGCTACAACTAGGGATATTTTCCCTTAGGGAAAAACATACTTGGTGTGGTGGTAAGAGGAGGGGGTCTCCAAGGTCGCAGTGGTAATGACAGTGGAATATAGTCATTTGGATTATAGTGATTTTGACAATAGTGATAGGGATTTGTTCTCAAAGGATTTGGATTGAATTGTTAGGAAGTTTTTGGTGTTTTTTTTTTCCTTAACCTCAAGCCTAAATCTTCCTTTCTGAAGTTTCCACCCATTGTTCCTAATTCTGCTCTCTGGATTCAAGAAGAGCAAATTCTAGTCCTTCTATGTGACAGCTCCTCAAAGACTTGAAGATAGCTATTACCCTGTCTTTTCTTCTTACTAGTTACGTAAATATTTCCAAATCATTTCAGCTTTCTGAATCTCAGCAGCAAGAAGTCTCTGGAGAGCAGATCAGGGATAGTCAGAGAAGGGTGCAGTTGTCCTGAAAAAGGGATGTAACACTGAAGGGATATTACAGTTATGGGAACTTGGGAGTGGTTGCCTGGCGATGGCATTTATACTGTATGGCAATGTATCTGGCAAAGGAATTCAAAGTAAGCTTCAGGAACAGCTCCTCCCTAAGAGAAAGTCTGTGCCCCACCCAGTGTCAGTGCTGTGGGGCAAAACCTGCCCTGTGTTATTTACTGCACTGCTTTGTGATAACTGTTGAAGGTTACCTTCAGGTCTGTGGAAAGTTTTCCCCTGTTTTATCACTTGCGGTCAGAATACTAAGTGAATAACCTTTGTCATACTGTTTCAAAGCTTCTGCTCCTTAGGAGAAGCAGATAGTGTAGTAGCTAAGAGAAACAACTAAGTGGTTATGTTTGTTTGTTCTTTTTGAAGCCAGTGGTGTGTTTTTTGTTCAAGTCTGTGGATACCCACAATTCAACTTTGATTGGGTAGAGGTTCAGATTAATTCTTCTACCTTCTCTTTCACTATTCTTAATCTGAAAGGAGATCCATAATGTACAAGGTGACTTTAACTTTCAGACAATTTAAACATGTTTTCGACAGGACTACTGATTGATTTGCTTTTCTAAAAGATTATAACAGATTAGTTCATCAGGAACTTCCTCTGCTTGAAATCAAGACTCTTTTTTCCTTCCCGTTCTTTCCGGTTTAGCAGGGCTTCTAATCTTAACTGGCACTGAGAATTTTTTTTAACTTTTTTGTGGGATCTACCCTTATAAATTTTATTTCAAGAACATTAAGTGAATCAAAGTTCCATATAAGTGAAGAAAAAAACAACACATTTGTCTTAAAATGCAGAATAGTGTGCTGTTTAGGAATTAGCAGTTTTTCCCTAGTCCTCTTATCTATATCTCTCTGAATTCAGAGCATGCCAGACTGTAGAGCTTGTCTCTGATAAATACCTCATAGCTGCCAACATTTTGTCACCACTCAACAACCAAATAAACACTTGTTTCATTGACCTTCTCTTGACTTCATTATGTTTGATAAGAGAGGAAATTTTATGGAAAATTTCTAGAAATTTTTGGAGAAACAGATAAGTGACAGAGTGGAAAGAGCTTTGGGTCAGAAGTCCGGGAGGTCTAATTACAAATGCAGTCTCAGGGGCAGCTAGGTGGCGCAGTGGATAGAGCACTGGCCCTGGATTCAGGAGGACCTGAGTTCAAATGCAGCCTCAGACACTTGACACTTACTAGCTATGTGACCCTGGGCAAGTCACTTAACCCCAATCGCCTTACCCCCCCAAAAAATCTAAAATTCTCAGCCTTGTCTGGGCAGCTAGGTGGCACAGTGGATAGAGCACTGGCCCTAGATTCAGGAGGACCTGAGTTAAAATCCGGCCTCAGACCCTTGACACTTACTAGCTGTGTGACCCTGAGCAAGTCACTTAACCCCAATTGCCTCACTAAAAAAAAAAAAAATAAAACAAAACAAAAATGCAGTCTCAGATATTTACCAGATGTGTGACCCTGAGCAAGTCACTTAACTGTTATCTACCTTATTTTCCTTATCTGTAAAATGGGAATAATTGTGCCTACCTCACAAAGTCGTTGTGAAGATCAAATGAAATAACTGTAAAGCAATTTGCATGGTGCCTGGCACACAGAAGATGCTTAATAAATGTTTATTCTTTCCTCTTTCCCTCTGAAAGAAAGGGAATGATGGTAGCTTCAATGAGCATAATATTGGACAGTTTCATGAAGGAAAAAGATCATTTCTTACCCAATTTAAACCTAGTCTATTTAACCACCCCCCCATTAAAAACAGAGGGGAAACTGGGGTCTAAACCCTTATAACAAACAAGCATAGTATAACAAAATGAAAACATACAGTGGTCCTATCCAAAAATTTATATCCCTACACATTCTGTCTATCATCTCTCAGTCAAGAGATGGGCAATGTGCTTTATCATAGGTACTCCGAAAACATGGTTGGTCATCATATTGGTCAGAACTATTAAGTCTTTCAAAGTTGTTTTACTTTCTAGTGTTGCTACCCTTATATAAATTGCTCTTATATTTCCACTTGCTTCATTATGTGCCAGTTTATACTACCTGGGTTTATGAAATCTTTGTAGCAATATTCCATTACATTCATACACCACAATTTGTTAGCAATGCCACAGTTGTCTAAGTCAATCAAGGGCACCCTCTTATATTCTAGGGATCTCCTACCCCTTTTCAATATTCCCCCTCAGGACCAATAAGTTTCCTTTGTTTATGAGTATTCCCTGCTTAATATTTTAATCAATAGTTCCTACTCACTTCTGGCATTTTTTTTTAAATCAAAAATGCCTCTATTACATTAAAGACCAATTGTTCCCCTGTAGATAGAGTCCTGGGCCTGGAGTTAGGAAGACTTGAGTTAAAATCCAGCTTCAGATATTTACTAGCTCTGTGACCCTAGAAAAATTACTTAAACTGCCTCAACTTCTTAATTGGAAAAATGGGATAATAATAACACCACCTCAAAAGGTTGTTGTGATAATCAAATGTCATAATAGCTATAAAACATTTAGGACAGTGCCTGGCACATTGTAAACACTTAATAAATTTGTGTTCTATTCCCTGCCTCTTCAAACAAGAAGACTGAAAATCGCAGTAAAGTCTGGAAGGGATACTTCAGCTGTAAATGGTAGAAGTCTTATCCTTAGTGGTAGATAGATACCATTGGCCAAAAGCTGCTATTTAGAGATCCGAAGTGGAAAATTGAATATTCTTGCTTTTCTAGTTTTCATGACACTATTCTCTCCTGGCTCTACTCCTACTTGTCTGGAAAACACTTTTCTCAGTCTCCAGTTTTATCTTCCAGTAAAGTTTATGGTCGTACTCACTTACTCTGGTATTATTAAGGATTTGTCCTTGACCTTCTCTTTTCCTTATATCTCTTTAATCATCTCATTAGTTCCCATGGATCCAATATTTATGCAGATTCTTAGATCACACAGTAGGTGGTTAATAAATATTTCTTCCCTTTCACCTCTACTCCCCTATTCTACCCTCTGGAAGCCTATATCCTTTGGGGAAATATTTTTATTCCAAGATCTCCTCTCATTTATATTAGAATCTGCAAGGTATTGTGTGATTCTGACTTGATATTGAAATATTTCTTTCTGGATGTTTGAAGCAATTTTTCTTTAATGTGGGAGATCCGGATTTGGGTCACGACATTTCAAGGATTTTTGTTGATAGGTTACTTTCAGGAGCATTTTTTTTTTATCATCATTTTGTAGTTAATTTATTGTTTCTTGAAATATATTGACAGGATCTTAGTGATTCTTAAATTACATCTCTATGGCCTGTTTTTTAGGTCAGTTGTCAGATATCGTTTATTTTCTTCTGTTTTTGCAGTCTTTTAATTGTGCTCTAATATTTCTTACTGTCCCATTTCTTTTTTTTATGTTTGTTCTCTTCTGATTTTCAGGGAGTCTATTTCCTGGATAAGATTTATAATTTTCTCTTCTAAACTGTTTATTCTCCTTCCAGTTCTTTACTCCAGAGTTTTGTTTCATTTTAAAAAATCTTCTGCTCCATTTTTCCCCTCAGCATTTTTGCAGTCCTTATAGAAACACATTTTTTCCTTTGAGTCTCTGTTTACAGGTATTATGGAGTTATTCACTCCTTCCTGGGGAGGGATGGGATTTCTAGAATCAATCTTTTATTTTCTTTGATTTGCTTTAGTTTCTGAAATGGGACTTTGTATAAAGGCAGAATTCTGCCCTTTGCTGAGCTTTTGGGTAGTTGTCTCTGCTTGATCACCAGAATTCCTAAATTGTCCTCCACTTGCAGGAGTCCGCCCTGCCTGATCATTAAGGTACTGGATTTTCAGGGCTCACTTTAACTTCTCAGAACAGGATATTAGGGACTTCAGAGAATCAGCACCCTATGTGTTTTAGTCTGAACCCTGCAGGACTTTTCTGGTCAATAGTTTCTGTCTGATGCCACTTTCTGGGCTTTCTGATCAATCTTGAGTTTTCTTAATTTAATGCCAGCAGAAAAATAGTCTTCATGGCTATATGAATCCCTGACTGATTTCTGACCATTCTGGGAATCTAACATATGGAAATGCTAGGTTTCAAGATAGTCTTTATTTCTTTTGTCCTCAGGCTTTTTTCTGACCTCTTTTGCAAATCTGGGGTTGAAGTCCCTGTAGTGTCTCATTGAATTTCTTCATCATTATTTGATCTATTGCAAATTTCATTGTTTTGCTGGAATAGTAAGTGGGAGCTGGGTGATCTGCTTCCCATTCAGGAAGCCCTATTGACTAAAGGTCTTTTTACTGATATCTGAAGTACCCTGAACTAACTCCCTTACTTCAAATATGTTCTAGAATTATCCTCTGATGAGCAAGTCTAGAAAGTCTGGAATTATGCTCTGATGAGCAAGTCTAGAAAGTCTGGAATTATCAGAACCTCCGAACATGGTTCCTATTTCTCTCTTCTCAGAGATTCCACTAAGTTTATTTCTAGGACTAGCACAATCTATGGATATCTTTACTTTCAGGACATGATATCTTGACTGCTGAGTCAATTCACTACTGTGCTGGGTTAAGCAGATCACTCAATTATTATGCAGTCTCCCCAGAAGATACTTCACCTGGCTTCATTTTAGCAACTGCTATGGTTACTAGAAAATTCCGTTACTGCCTAAAATTTGTAGACTTCTTGAGAAGATTAAAATTGATTATGTATCATCTTATATTGATACTATTTAAAATTAATCAATTTTTGTCCTGTTACTACTTAAATCATGGTTCTTTGTATATAAACTTACTTGAGAAATCTAGCAGGCCTACAATGAGTTAAATCCAGTCTTGTTGCTAATCACTGTTATATTCTTGCCCCAAGGAATTCTGCTATTCTTGGGAGATGTGAGTGGATGCTAGGATCTCTGGTTTGCTACACAAAGAAGTCTGGGCCACTGTCATTGACCTCACAGGTGGACTCAAATAATGAACACTTTTTTTTTTTTGGTTAGGGCAATGAGGGTTAAGTGACTTGCCCAGGGTCACATAGCTAGTGTCAAGTGTCTGAGGCCAGATTTGAACTCAGGTCCTCCTGAATCCAGGGCCAGTGCTTTATCCACTGCACCACCTAGCTGCCCGCAATGAACACTTCATAATCACAGGAGGGAAGAAGGGGGCTGTTGCTAGCCCCTTATTTCCAATTCCAATCAATCGTATTGTCCCCCATGCCTCAGCTTCATAACCAATAATACTGATTCCATCACTCAAGATGCTGAGCTCTTGTAACCAATCATATGTTGTTCCCTGCCTACAAAGTCCTGTTCTTGTTCTATACTCCTCAACACTTATAAAAGAGAACTGACCCCCTCGTTCAGGGACTTAGCTTGTTGGGGAAGGTGAGACCCTATTTATCTGTAAATTCATGTTTTATTAATAAATTGATCATGCTTAGAACTTTGTGCCTCAGTTTGCCTTATTTTTAACTTACATTCTGATGGTTATTCCTACCTTTTAAAGTTCACATGCTCATAATCTGGTTTATTCCATCTCTGATATTCATTCACCTAAGATCAGAAAAGAATAAATGTAACAGATATAAAATAAACATAGTGCTCAAATTCAAAGTAGGATAATTTTCTCTGTTCTACCTCAAAGCCATTTAGTTCTCTCTGATCCCAATCTATAATATTTCTCACTCAATTCCTACCCATCTTTCCTCATGTTGGAGTATTAAAGGATTAAGAATGCAACTCTTTTTTTTTTTTTTAGTGAGGCAATTGGGGTTAAGTGACTTTCCCAGGGTCACACAGCTAGTAAGTGTTAAGTGTCTGAGGCCGGATTTGAACTCAGGTACTCCTGACTCCAGGACCGGTGCTCTATCCACTGCGCTAGCTAGCTGCCCCAAGAATGCAACTCTGAAGAATGTAAAATCCTATATAATCACTTTATCAATTTTCTGCTTTAAAGTTTTATTTACCTGATCCTGCTTCATGGTTGGTTTGAATGTAAAAGGTCCTTCCTAGAACTCTTGCATTTTTGGCTGTTGCATTTTGTCAGAATGGGACCAGAGGAAGGATGCTATAGAATTCTTTGCTTATGTGTAAAATCTATCTTTTCATATGAAGGAATATGCTCTGCATGGCTAGATTGGCAATTATAGGATGGAGTCATCTCTGTCTTTTTCATTGATTTCTAGCTGCTCTTTATCTTTACCTGTCTTTCATCAAGTCCTTTGAATAACTCAGGGAATTTGATTTATTAATAATTTCCACTAACTGTTCTAAGCTCTTAAGACTGATGTACATTTTCCACTAATCTTTCATTTAAAAAAATGTCTTTTATAGTATTGGCAGATCTTCTTTCATTTCATTTAGTCTATTTAATGCTCTGAACATTCTTGTAATAGATCCAATCTTACTGTTGGTATTTTACTGTTTGCTTCTGTTGACCTCACCTTGTTTTCTCTTAATTTATATTTTATTCAAAGTTAATGGGGTATTGAAATTTTTTTTTGCTTACTCATATTTTCAATTTTTAAAAATTTTTCTGAGAATTTTTCCTGTGATGTTTTCTTCCTTTTCTTCTCCTTATCATTTGTTGTTGATGTTTACTTTATTCATCATATTTTTCCTATTTTGAGCTGATGAAGGGCCACTATATTTAGTAATGACCACTCACTAAAGTTTACTGGCAGATCCAAAACCTTACACTTCATATCTTTCAGTGCATACCCTCCTAGAATGAGAAAATGAGTGAACCAGATCTTTAACTCAAAATATACACACATATATATACAAATATACACCTACATATACACCTGTTAATGTACACATGGTGTTGAAATTAATATGTAAAATGCTAATACCATTCTAGAGTAACTAATCACAGAAAAAAATCTTTTAAAGTAGTACTTTTTAAAAAAACTAATTAACTTTTAAAACCAATAGCTAAACGGGGTTGTGAGAAAAGACATTCTGTATATTATTATTTCTTTTAAAAATTATTATATTCTCTTTGATTATAATCACAGACCAACTGTTTCTTCTTACTAAATGTATAATATTTGCATAGAAGTAATAACTAGTTCTAATTTGGCTACTTTTATAAGTTGCTTAGTCTGTATCTACATTATGTAAATCAATGATACTGAACTCAAATAGAACCTGATTCCTACAGGCAACATATTGACTTAAAAACCCACAAATTAACATCATCTATGTTGTGTTTGATTTAATGTGTTAAACATATCTCAATTACATTTTAATCTAGGTCAGGAGCACTAGGAAGTCTTGTTTGTCACTTGTCAGATCAGGATTTTCATACCAATGATGTAGATAAAATCAATAATTTTATGTCAATAAAGTGTGAAAATAAATTGCTTTTTGCCTTTTTGGTGAAGCAAGAGGACACAGGTTCATCCTTCCATCTCTTGCTTAGTCTTCAGCCCCACTTGGGAAGATACAAAAAAACTATTCCATCAAGTCTCAGCTTTGTCACATGCCCTGTCTTTTTTTGTTGTTTGTTTCACAGCTTGGGTTAAAGCAAAGACTTAAGTGCAGGGATCCACAGGAATTTAGTACTAGGAAGCTAATACAAGCAAAATCTTTAATACAATGAGGCACAGCAAACAGGCAGAAAAATCATATATTCACTATATATATATATATATATATATATATATATATATATAGAGAGAGAGAGAGAGAGAGAGAGAGACAGACAGACAGACAGACAGTCAGAGGTTCATCCCCACAGACTCAAGAAACTTGCTCAGCATGAGAAAAAGGGAGTTGTGATGGGGAAAGTACATGCTCAAAGTTGGAGTTCAGGTAGAGCTGTTTTATACCCTAAAAATGGACTTGATAGAAAACAGGTAATCAGTGCCAGATTGGGAGGGAGCCTTTTTAATCAGATCCAGATGTAGTAGAGAAGTTCTTAGATACTGGATACTGGAATCAGGTAGGTTTTGAGTAGAGGGGATTTCTTTATCAGGACCAGAAACTGGATGATGGTTTGAATTGACTATCTGAGGGAGCAGAAGAGGAGTGACTCAGGCAGCTCCAGTCAACTGGGAATTTAACCCAGTCAGAAGCTATAAATATTAACTGCTTAACACAGAGTTAACATAGGTCCAAACAGTGGAAGGTAGAAAAACTGTCTTGCTTTACAGGCATTGTGTCACATGAAATATGGGCAAAAAGACCACTTAGCCTAAGTGGCTCCATATTGGAGTCATCATTTTAGCAATAACATCAAATAATATAAAAATATAATTATCTCAAGGAGTAACACTATTCCTTTAGCTCCAAGTACATATTCCTTTGCCTCAACTCCCTAAAGCCTTGAGAGTAATATACCCTGAGGTTAAACCCTTATGGACAATGAATATATCTAAATTTTTTCCTGATTGATTAACAAAAATTTCCCCTAGTTTACCCTCCCCATTACAGTTATTCTGAATCACTATTGAGCAGAATTCAAACCGTATTCACCATTTCCAAATCATTTATTTCCATTCTCTTCATTTCACTCCCCATCAGATGTCCCACTCTAAACCTACCACTCCTTCCACCATATTCATTGGAATGCCTGCTCCATAATCAACAAGCTTGCTTTCATCTTTTTAAAAATATATATACATCATTTCCCCCTAATTAATTACATGTAAAAACAATTTTAATATATGGGTTTTTTAAAAATTTTGAGTTCAGAATTCTATCCCTCCCCTCCCTTGTTAACCTCTCCCTGAGATAGTAAGGAATCTGATATAGAGTTATACATGTGCAATCATATAAAATGTTTTTTCATATTATGGAAGATCCATTGATTTACATGATTTTGTGGAAGAAAACTTGAACAAAAAGGAAGTGAAGAAATAATATGCTTTTATATGTATTCAGGCTCCATCACTTCTTTCTCTAGAGGAGCATAACATTTTTCATGATGAGTCTTTTGGGATGTCTTGGATCATTTTATTGTTAAGAATAGCTAATTCATTCACAGTTCTTCATCATATAATATTTCTGTTACTGTGTGCAATGTTCTCCTGGTTCTGCTCACTTCAATCTGCACTAGTTCATGTAACTCTTTGCAAGTTTTTTCCAAAATCATCCTGCTCATCATTTCTTGTAGCATGGTAATTTTCTGTTACAATCACAACAATTTGTTGAGTTATTCCTGCATTGATGGACATCCCCTCAATTTCCAATTCTTAGCCACATGTAGGTTGTACAAATAGGTTCTTTTCTATTTTAAAAATCTTTTTGGGATATAGATTTAGTAGTGGTATTGCTGAATAAAAAGGTATGCAAAGTTTTATAACCCTTTGGCCATAATACTAAATTGTTCTCCAGAATGGATGGATCAGGGGCAGCTAGGTGCTGCAGTGGATAAAGTACCGACCCTGGATTCAGGAGGACCTGAGTTCAAATCCGACCTCAGACACTTGACACTTACTAGCTGTGTGACCCTGGGGGAGTCACTTAACCCTCATTGCCCCACCAAAACAACAACAACAACAACAACAACAACAACAACAACAACAACAACAACAACAAAATGTAAGGTCCTAGAGAGAAAGGGCTGTCTTTAGGGGGAAGCTAGGTGGTACAGTGGATAAAGGACCAACCCTGGATTCGAGAGGACCTGAGTTCAAATCCGGACTCAGACACTTCACACTTACTAGCTACATGATCCTGGGCAAATCACTTCACCGTCATTGCCCTGCAAAAACAAAAACAAAAAAACATAATGGGTGGATCAGTTCATAGCTCCACCAATTGTGTATTAGTCTCAATTTTGTCACATCCACTCTAACATTTATAATTTTTATTTTCTCTGATACTAGCCAATCTGACAGGTATGAGGTGGTGTCTCAGAGTTATTTTAATTTGCATTTCTCTAATCAATAGTGACCTGGAGCATTTTCATTTTTGTCTGAAAATTACCCGTTCATTCCATTGACCATTTATCAATTGGGGAATGACTTGTATTCTTATAAATTTGACTCAGTTCTTTATATAATTGAGATATTATAAATATTTGGTATATTGATATCTCTATATGTTTGATATATTAATAAAAACATAGCTTTTGTTAGAAACACAAAATGAAAAACTTTAGTGATTTGCCATTTCCTTCTCCAGCTCAATTTACAGATGAAGAAACTGACTTTTGTTTTTATCAGAGATAATTGATGTAAACTTTTCCCCCAGTTTTCATCTATCCTAAATTTGATTGCATTGGTTTTATTTGTGCAAAACCTTTTAAATTTAATATAATCAGAATTATCCATTTTCCATCCTATAATGCTCTCTTTTTTGTTTGGTCTTAAATTATTCTCTTATCTGCAGATCTGACAGGTGAACTATTATATGCTCCCCTAATTTGCTTATGGTATCACCCTTTATGTCCAAATCATGCATCCATTCTAACCTTATCTTGGTATACAGTATGAGATTTTGGCCTATACATAGTTTATTCCATATTCTTTTCCAGTTTTCTTAGAAGTTATTGTCAAATAGTGAATTCTTGTCCCAAAAGCTTGGATCTTTGGGTTTATCAGACACTAAATTACTAAGGTCATTTAGTACTGAGTATTTTGTGCCTAATGTATTCTACTGATACACCACTCTATTTCCTAGCCAGTACCAGATTTTTTAGATGACTACTACTTTATAATACAATTTGAGATTTGGTAAAGGTAAGCCACCTTTATTTAAATTTTTTTCATTGGTTCCCTTGATATTCTTGACCTTTTATTCTTTCAGATAAATTTTGTTATTATTTTTTCTAGTTTTATAAAATAATTTTTGGTAGTTTAGTTTTATGGCATTGAATAAGTAGATTAATTTGAATAGAATGGTCACTTATTATATTGACTCAGCCTATCCATGAGCAATTAATATTTTTCCAATTTTTAGATCTGACCTTGTTTTTTGCAAATTGTGTTTTGTAATTGTGTTTATATAGTCCCTGGGTTTGTCTTTGCAGGTAAAGCTTGCTTTCATCTTAAGTCTTTTCCTTTCACACTCCTTCCATCTTTTGAATTACACTGAAACCTCCCTCCCATTTTGTCTACCATTTCCAAGAATGACTGCACATTCACTAATTCCCCTCATTTACCAGTTGAATTCGGGGAGTTCGAATATTCCATGCTTCCAAAAGCCACATCCATATTTTTACTCTACCACTATCACATAATAACCTTAATTCAAAAGCCCGAAAGATATTGTCTACTATTTTCTAGCACATTCTCTAAAGAGTTCAGTCCCTAGCTCACAGTTTCTCTCCTTCCCAACTCTTATCTTACACTAGAGGATTTCTGTCTATATCTATATCTATGTGGACACATATAGATAAATAGATATAAGGAGATAGATAAAGATATAGATAGATATATACTCCCTCAAGCATAATAACCTCACAATTTCTCAATTTACTAATTTCACATAACCTACTTTTTCCACCTCAACTAAGCAACACACAAAAATTGACATATCCTTGATCTTGCCATGATTCACAAATGTTCTACTGCCATGTTCATGAACTTTGAAATTCCCTTATCTGATCATAATCTATTGTCAGTCCATCTCTTCTTCTGCCTTACAACCCCAAATCCTGTTCTTTGCTCATACTGTGAACTCCAGTCTTTCAACTCCTTAGTTCTCTCCCAGACCATTACCTCAACACTAACTATCTACACTCTTCTCCTTTCCCCATCTTGATCCCTTGGTGAATCAGTTCAACTTTACACTTTCTACTTGAATCCCTTGGTCTGCCAAGCTTCAGACTTGGATCAATTTCACCATCCTTTGTCTTCATACTAATACATGTATTGAAGAATGAAGCTATGGGGGCAGCGGATAAAGCACTGGCCTTGGATTCAGGAGGACCTGAGTTCAAATCCAGCCTCAGACACTTGACACATACTAGCTGTGTGACCCTGGGCAAGTCACTTAACCCTCATTGCCCTGCAAAGAAAAAAGAAAAAAAAGAATGAAGCTAGAGAAAATCATGAAATTGTGCTACCTGGATGCACCATAATTTCTGTCACATAACCTCATTTCTATAAGGCAATTCTTTTACACTTCCTAATTAACTCACTATTCCATTCACAACAGAAGCTTTTCTAATCCCTTTCTTCCCTCCTCAAATTTCCCATGACTCCACTTTCCTCCTCTTCAGCTAAGAACCTTACCTCATATTTTATTGAAAAAATGTATTTTATTCATTATTGTTGTTTTTCTTCTCTGAGGTTTTTCCTTTTTGCTCTGATTCTTCTCTCATAACCCGACTAATGCAGAAATATGTTTAATGTGATTGAACATATATAACCTATATCAGATTACTTGCTGTCTTGGGGAGGAGGGGAGTGAGGGGAGGGAGGGAGAAAAAATTGAAACTAGAAATCTTATAAAAACAAATGTTGAAAACTATCCCTAAATGTAACTGGAAAATAATAAAATATTTATATGGAAAAAAAAGTTAAAAAAGAAAAAGAAAAAATGAGGCCATTCATTGAGCTCCCTTTTCTTCCCTCTTCATATCATGTGACCCAGATACCTTCTATCATTATCTTTTCCTTTACTCATGTCTTACGTGAAGAGAAGGAGCAGCTAGGTGGTTCAATGGGTAAAGCACAGGTCCCAAAGCTAAGAGAACCTGAGTTCAAATCTTGCCTCATACACTTACTACCTGTGTGACCCTGGGCAAGTCATTTAACCCCAATTGCCTTAAACATCTGGAGCTATCTCCAGACATCCTCATATATATCTTGTCACTGGATCCAGATGGTTCTGGAGAAGAGAGTGAGATTGATGACCTTGCACAGCCCTCCCTCACTTTAATCTGATTCAGTTCAAGTTATGACATCACCTTTATATCATGGCCCTCTTTGACATTGAAGGACAAAAACAACATAAAGAGACAACCATTTTGAACCCCTCTATTATCCAAGTTATCCTATTTCATGTTATTTTCTATCTATCTTCTTTTTTGTGGCTAAACTTGAGAAGGCCATTTGCAATAGTTTACTCCACTTCCTTTTCCCTCACTTTCTTTTTTTAACCATTTTTCCCTTTTTGGATGTAGTTTTGACTTTGCTGTTTTCTATGGAAGACTTTGTTTGATTTTGTTGTCTTCTTCTTTTGATCTTCCTTGTCACCATAGTAGCTTTATATAGTCAGAATATTTTTTCTGCTCTTTGCTCATTTTCCAGCCTACTCCTTAATTTTAAACTCTATGTTAAAGTAGGGCTCTGCATCTGGGTTAGAGGACATACTTTCCCAAGCTTCAGGGATTTTTGTATACTTGTTTTTGGAGATACTTCTAGGCACCTATAAGTTGTCAATTTCTTTTTTCATCTAAGGAAAGGTTTACTACTCTCCTTGCCTATGTTATAGTATATGAGCTAATGCAAACACCCTTTTTTGCCCTGGAACTGTGACCAGGGTCCCAGCTCCCCTTGATCATAAGCACTGATGTGCTAGTGCTAGTTCTGGGATTGAGCCCAGGACTAAGACCCAAATCCAAGTTTGGGAAATGCAATAGTTCTACCCCAGTTGCCAGCAAAAGGATCCGTCTAATCTCCTTCTGATCAGTTTTCTGACTGCATTACTTCCTGTGTACTGAGAGCTCAGGAATTAGCCACTGCTGCTGGTGATTCAGTCACTCCCAAAACCTGCTCCTGGTTTGCCTTGTCTGAGCTGGTGTGGCCTACAATAGAATGTGCTCCACTCCTTCCATGGTATAACAGACCTTTCCTGCTGACCTTATAAGTTGTTTTGGAGAGGAATTTGGGAAAGCTTTTTCTCTGCCATTTTGCCTCTGCCCTCAAGATTTCTTGAAATGTGGTTTCTAGGCTCTTTTTGTTTTTGCTTCTTGGTCATTATGTCCAGTTAGTAAAATGATGCTTAACTTTTTAATATTCAATCTTTTTTACAGGTCAGTTGTTTTTGCTATGAGATAACATGAATTTTCTTTAATTTTTTTTCAGTTTTTGACTTCAATTTTACATTTCTTCTTGTTTTTGTTGAGTCGTTAATGTCTAATGATGCTTTTTGGCCTGGTCAAAGTTTTGTATCTTTCTGCCAAGCAAATAATTCCCTTTCCTACTGTTTCTTCTATAATTCTAATTTAATTTATGAGAACATTTTATCTCCTTTTTAAACACTTGCTTCATCTTTTCTAGGAATTCCAGATGAATTTGTACCCAAACTGTTTTATTTGAGAATTTTCTTCTAGATGTTTTGGAGTTATTACTTTTTTATGGATTTATGCCTTAAGTATCCCTGCAACAATAGCTTTTTATTGCGTGATTTTGTTGTTGTTGTTGTTGTTTGCTGATTCTTCTAGTTTACTTCCTGACTTCAAATAATGTTAGATTCTGGGGTTGAGAACTTTTTGTCTTGTTGCTACTTTCTTTTTTTTTTTTTTTTTTTTTTTTTTTTTTTGGTGAGACAATTGGGGTTAAGTGACTTGCCCAGGGTCATACAGCTAGTAAGTGTTAAGTGTCTGAGGCTGGATTTGAACTCAGGTCCTCCTGACTCCAGGGCCAGTGCTCTATCCACTGCACCACCTAGCTGCCCACTTTCTTTTAATATTATGTTGTTTCAGGCTCTTAGGAACAGCTCAGACTGAAGAACTGCAGACGCTTTATTTGCTCCCAAAATGATCTGATCCAGGGCAAAGTCTGTTACCTCCTTGGTCTCTACTCTTCAAGTTCTATTCCTTGGTTTTAATCTGAACACAGTGTATTTCTGACCTCAGTCATTATGAACCAGCCAGGAAACTCCTGATTCCGAGGGGGGGAAAACCTATAGTGTCTTCTTTGTTCTGGGATTCCTAACCTGGTTATCCATCTTCAGATTTCAGACTGGGCTAGAAGATGGAATTGAGACCTTGATCTGTTCTCACTACACTGATGCTGTTGCTTCTGCTTTTATTCCTCTCTTTCTAGGTCCTGTGTCTGCTTCCTATCCAAAAATTCCAACCCTGGGCAAAGGTCCATCTTTGATCTATATTTTAGAATTGGGCAGTAATGACAAATTTCCTGGTAGCATTTATTTTCATACCCTGCAATACTCTAGTGTGGCTCTGGGACCCCTTCTTACCCTAGTGTACACACTGTCCCTGAGCACTGCAGTATCCTGTCATACTCTTGGACAGACCTAGTACTCAATGTCAATAGACTTCTCTGCCTCTATCCTATATCAACCTGAGTTGCAAATATGACTTACTTCGACTTTTTCATGGATTTCCCAATGAGCATATAAAGTGGATTCATTTTAGGGGCAGCTAGGTGGCACAGTGGATAGATCATGGGCCCTGGATTCAGGAGTACCTGAGTTCAAATCTGGCCCCAGACACTTAACACTTACTAGCTGTGTGACCCTGGGCAAGTCACTTAACCCCAATTGCCTCACCAAAAAAAAGAAAAAAACCCAAAAACAAACTGGATGCATTTTTAGGGAGGCTTTTAGTTTTGTTTTGCAGGAAGTGGTATGGGGAGGGAGTGCTCAGTGTACTGTTTCCAGGTATTGCTCTATCTTGGCTCTATCCCATTTCTTAACTCTCTTTGGTCTACCTTCCATATGACCTCTTCATTCAACCAAAACTGTTCTCTTCAAATTTATTAATGATCTTTTAATTGCCAAATCTAATGGTTTCTTCTCAATCTTCATCCCTCTTGACCTCTCTGAAACCTTTCACACTATTGTTCATCTCTTTTTCTTTGACACTTTTTTCTCTAAGTGTGTGTGTGTGTATGTGTGTGTTTTGTGTGTGTGTGACAAAAATCTTTCCTGTTTCTCCTCCTTTGACCTCTCCTCAGTCTCCTTTGCTGAATCTGTATCTAGATCATGTGTGCTAACTGAAGTCCTCTTCTCTTCTTCAGTTAGTGATTACATTATCTCTTTGCTAATGATCCTTAAATTTACTTATTCAATCCTAAAGTCTCTCCTTACCCCAGTCTCTCATCTCCAACTACCTATTGGCCTTCTCAAATGCCCTATAGATGTCTTAAACTCAACATATCTAAAACTGAACTTATTATCTTTCCCCCAAATCTCCTCCTTTCCATAACTTTCCTATTACTGTTGAGGGTACCACCATCCTCCCAGTAACCTAGGCTTACAACGTAGATGTCATCCTCAACTCCCCACTTTTGCTCACCTCCTCATCCAATCTAGG